>NC_142203.1:45526708-45897541 GCF_049639895.1 Pseudopodoces humilis | reverse complement strand
ATGGTCATTGCACCTCAACCAGTTGCTGGGCACCACCAAAATGTTATCTGGCACCATCCTCCTGACACCCACCTTTGGGATGTTTCTATGCATTGATGAGATCCCCTCTCAGTCTTCCCCAGACCAAACAGGCCCAGCTCCCAGAGTCTCTCCTCACAAGAGAGAAGCTCCAGACCCCTGACCATCCTTGTGGCTCTCCACTGGACCCTCTCCAGCAGCTCCTTGTCTCTCTTGTGCTGAGGAGCCCAGAACTGGACACAGCACTCCAGGTGTGGCCTCACTGGGGCTGAGTAGATGGGGAGAGTCACCTCCCTCGACCTGCTGGCCACACTCTGCACCCCAGGATACCACTGGCCCTCCTGGCCACAGGGCCACTGATGGCTCATGGACAACTTGTGATCCACCAGGAGTCCCAGGTCCTTCTCCACAGAGCTGCTCTGCGGGAGGTCAGCCCCAGCCTGTGCTGGCACTTGGGGCTGTTCCTCCCCAGGAGCAGGACCTGACACTTGGCCTTGTTGAGCCTCATTAGGTTTCTCTCTGCCCAACTCTCCAGCAGATCAAGGTCCCAGGGAATGGCAGCAGAGCCTTCAGGTGGATCAGCCACTGCCCACAAATCTTTTTTTTTACATGCTTGGAGGTCACAGCCTCCAGAGTGATCTGTGCCATCAGCTTTCCAGGGATAGAGGTGAGGCTGACTGGCCAGCAGTTTCCTGGGTGCTCCTTGTTGCCCTTTTTGAAGATGGGAGTGACACTGGCTTTCCTCTGGTCATCAGGCACCTCTCCTCTATTATTTTTCTAAGAAGATGCAGAGTGGGCTTAGCAACAACATCTGCCAGCTCCCTCAGCACATGTGTATGCTTCCCATCAGGGCCCATGGATTTATGGCTTTGTCTGCCTAGCCGATCTCTAACCAAACCCTCAATGGCCAAGGGCAAGTCTTCCTTTCTCCAGCCTTTCTCTCTTGCCTCCAGGGTTTGGTATTCCTGAAGAATGGCCTCAGCAGTGAAGTCTGAGGTAAATGAGTAATTCACTCTGCCCTCTCTGTGTCTCCTGTCACCAAGTTACCCATTTGATTTCAGCAGCATTCTCACATTTTCCCTAATCTTTCCTTTGCTGCTGATGTACTTGTAGATGCCCTTCTTGTGGTCCTTGATATCCCTCGACATTCTCAGTTCCATCCGTCCTTGTCTATCCTTGTCACATCCATGCATTCTCTGTCAATATTCCTCCCATATGCCCTCTCTCTTTTTCCACATCCCTAGTAAATAAATTCCTAAGCAATTATGAACTAGAAATCAATACTGAGCCCTCAAATCTGCACAGACAGAACAACATTTTTCTACAGAAAACCAAAGTACATGCAGTAACTGAATGTTTTGGCAATTAGACTTCAATAATAAAATGGCTTACACAATTCTAAATTGTAATAGAAATATTTAACATTAACATAATTAATGTTTTCTTCTGAAAACAGAAGAAAAGACCATTTTTAAATGCCATTTTAAAACATTATTAATAATAATTATAATTAATATATTATAATTTATAATTAATAATTATTACTTACTAATAATAAGGAATTATAATGTATTTAGGATGTTGCAGCTTTGCATGAAAGCTCAATGCAATTTGGTTTTAATATTCCTTTTTAGAACAAAAATGTTTTTTTGACAAGAACATTTTCAGTTGAGAAAACCAATCAAAACTATAATCAATCAAAACTACTCAATAATTAACCAATCCCTCTTTCAATGTGTTTTGAACAGATCCTCTTAATCAAACACCACTTAGTATTCACCAGTCTCAGTGCAGAGTACTGAGACAGTGTGATTTCTTGAGTTCGGGACGCAGGCTATTTTTGCTAACACAACAATAATACAGACTGAGCCAGAAAGCATACACACAGATTAGCTGACATCATCAATACATGAAGACTTAGCTATCATGGCACAACAGGGCTTTGTGCCACTGCAGCTTCTTTTACATTGTGCCAGGCTGTCACATACGGCGTTGGCATAGATGTTAAATGCACATTCTTAGTAATGTGAGAGCTTTCCTTCAGATAGCCTCTTTCTACTCTTATCTATGTCAGCTCCACAGCCTAAGTGGTCTGTCAAAACTTCAGTTCACATGTGTTGCTGCCACTGCCTTTCTAATTAGCATTTCCTACACCACATATATATGCACTCCTGCTTAGCTGCTGCCTATTCTAAAGGTTTCTAAATTCCATTTAGCTCACATTTCTATCCATCCAGTCAAACTGCAAGGATTCTTAGTTACCCATAAAAACGGATATAAATGTGTACAAATCTTGGCACAAAGTATGTGTAGGTCTGTAGGATTATGTTGAAAAATGGACTATAAACCATGAGATCTGGTATCTTTACCTCAACAGGCGATATTAAAACATTCTACAGGAACAAGTCTTTGTGACAGATAAACAAGAGACTTCCTCAACGCCACAGGAGAACACATGCCTCGTCTGCATTTGTGAGCATCAAGCACTATTGATGACCCCTACAATGAATGCTACCACTTACTAGGCCAACAGCTACCACAGCTTTACGCTATCATACACGAGAGAAGTCAAAAACAACGAGTCCAGCTCTAGATCGTAGTCCATTACAAGATCACCGTTTCCAAATTCAACTCTCTTTGCACCCTAACAACAATAACAAAAAAAACCCCAAAAAACCTCAGAAACATATAGCAAGTCCCTGCTCTGTGCATCATTGTGCTGTTTTCAAGGATTTCCAGTATTCCTTTAAAGCAGCACACTGTACTGAGGACAGAGCTTTTTGCAGAAAACACAGGACTATTGTATCTGTTCCAGAACAGACTATCTTCATAATTTTTCATTTTCAAAGGAAGACTGAAAAAATTAATCTTTATTTTTTACTGAAATACAACACACATTAAAATTTATATACAAGAAAATATATTAAGAGGTCCCCTTTTTCCTGGGGAACAATATTTTGTGTAAAACATGATAGCCTGCTTCTCTGTGCTTAGTTGTACATGCCTGCGATGTCTGGGATGTCTGCCCCAGCCTGCTGATGAAGCCAGTCTATCAACTTGGTTAACACAAAAACAGTGTATAATACAAAAGAAAGCCAGGCTTTCCAGAAAGAAAACTGAAAAATACAGACTGAAGGTTTTATAGGAAGAAAGTGGAAGGACTTAATTCAGTGTTCATGTACTGTCCTTACAACTACACTGTAGGAGAGCAGGGTTGGGCTCTGGGTTTTGCAGAATGCTGAGAAGAAAAATTTTGATGTTTTCATTTTTTAAAAAACTCTCCCATCCTGTAGATAATTTTGTGATCCTAAGAGAAAAAGTTTCCTTTAGTCTCTCTTTGCAGTGTAAATGGACTTCGGATGATACATATTTCCATATTTTAATTAATATTAGTCAATGCATAATATCAACAGTAGTGCAAAAAAATCCTTTTCCAAAGTCAAAGACAATGAATTTTAATTGCAGAAACAGGAACAAAATAAAACTAAACCAAAGCAAAGGAGTGTAGGTTTTTGTATGTCAGGACGTTTGGCTATGACAATTATTGTAGCAACATTTCTAGCAAACAGAATGTATCAGCAGAATTTCTTTTGCTTAAAAGATTAAAAGCCTTCTATAAATAAGGTAAAATACATTGCCAAAGCATTTACTTTTGCAAGTTCACCAGCTGTATCTAGAATCTGTGCCAGCACAGCCATGGAGAGAGCAACTATGTAGTGATGAGCAGTCTGGTATTCTCATCTCACTATTCGCAAGATTGACTACTTCCTAAAAGATACAGGCTTCCTGACTTTTTTTTTCCATGAAGATGTAAAATTAAAAATATTCCTGAGTTAACCTCTGAAAATCACCAAAGCTAGCAGAAGAACTAATATGGTGATTTTATTTGAACAATACATTTTTCTTGTGCTATCCTACAACATAATCAATTTAATTACCATCTCCTTTATTTCTAGCAGTAATTGCACTCCTCCTGCTGGACAAACAGAGGCAACAACCACAACCTAACTTTCTGGCAGTGTATCAGTTACAAGAACCAAGCAATGAAGCAATTTTCTGCAGTAAAAGGTAAAGCTGATAGATTGCCTCTCTGTAGAAGTGGCTTCCTCCAGTACCTCTAGAGCTGTCACCCTTAACTCAGAATAGTTAATTAAAAATTTTGGGGGTTTTCTTTATTGACTCTTTAAAAATACAAACACAAGTTTTAATTTGTAAGGAGATACTAATGTGCTGATCAAATTTTCATAACACATTAATTAGTTCTGTAAGAAAATTATTATTTCAAAATAGCACTAAAAACTATTTTAATTCTACAGCTTCCATGTTATGCACTACTTTATATCTGAAGAATAAAAATTTAGATGAAGGCACACTGCCAAAAATTCACAAGTATTTTTAATAAGCAAAAATAAGCTCATTCCAGATGGCTGTTTAGAAAAAAAATTAACCAGTTCCTCGAATCTAAAGTGCTAGCTAAATACTAGCCCCTGTCAATTCAGAAAATATAAGCTCTCAGTTACAGCCAAAATTTCAACAAAGAACAGTGCTTTTGTGAAAGACTGAAGGTATTGCACTCTGGAATGCTGTAGTACTTCAGCTTTAATTGATATATGAAGATAAAAGGAATCTTGCAGAAAGCTTGCCTAAAACCCTAACTACTACTAAGCCAATCTTCTCACTGGTCCTATTCATTTGGTGTCAAGAAGACATAGTTCTGACAAATTACTCTATGGCACATACCTATACAGCATCACATCCTTAGCAACTCTTTAGAAAACCAGCTTCATGGAACTCTGGTGTCATCTTCCAGGCAGATATATTGACTAGGCATACCAACAAACTATTTTAGTTTCTCTACTTCACTGTGTGCTCTCCCATTCTGCAGCGGAAAAACAGAAAAAGCTAAATACTATTCAGTCTTACACTACACTTAACAAAGGTCAGAACTGCCCAGACCTGCTGTGTTCTCTGGTTTTTTATACCATATAAACATATTTTTCTCTCTGGGGCACAGAATACTATTTTATATATATATATATATATATATATATATATATATATATATATATATATATAAAACACTACAATACTATTTTATATATATATATATATATATATATATATATATAAAATACTAGAATAATATTATAATACTCTATAGCACAGATTCACTTTTTTAAAAGGAAGAGTGTAATTTGAAGTGTTCACATATGGAAATTGATAAAGCCATATAAAACCATAGGTAAAACTAAACAAAACTAAGCAGAGCAAAATACTCAATTTCTTCCACAGCTCTCTATAAACTTAGGCAGTCAAATACAGGAACTTGATCCACTCTTCAGGCAAACACATTAAAACCAGTTAAAATAATTGTTGCACATATATTCTGCCTCCTAACCTGCCAACTGTCAAAGGGCTAGATATTAAAATTAGGCCTCTCTCCAAAAGACATCAAATGAATCCAGTTATACTGGTGAGAACAAGTTTTATACAGATTCATACTAGTTTTTTGAACTGTCATCATTAATGATTACTTATTATCACCTCTTTAGGTACTGTAAAACATCTTACATGATTACAACATGATTTCCCTTTCCTTCTCTTGCACAGACCACCTCCAAGCAAATAATTTGGTTACTTTTCATACTACTTTTAAAAAGCAAGACTAACAGACAGAACTTTGTCTTGTTACCTAACACAGTGTAATTACACAAAGTGATACATTCAGGCAACATTCACAATAAAAAGGAAATACCTACCACGACATTATACTATTAGAAGCTAACAAGTCTGTTTCAGTGCCTATGGAAACATGCTCCAAGAAGACAGCAAATTATTTTCTGTTCCATGTTTCTAGTGTCCCTTTAATGATTAAGATGGAAGTATTGATGTAGATGGAAAAAATAATTAAATTCCTTTAGAATACATATTTTTTAAAGAAAGATTTACAAAACTCCTCAACTTCAGAATGTTTTACATAACAAAAACTTGTTATCTATGAATTTTAATATAGCACATTTATAAGTTTTGGATTATCCAAGGAATACAGTTCTCCTACAATTTCAGCTCTCCTCTGCCATACCATCTTCACATTCACTTTTATGGGAACATCGCATCCACTTCAGACTGATACAGGAACAAATAAGTAGCTCAGAAGACTATGCCCAATCCTTTTTCAGAAGTAGAATTTTTCACAAAGTGGAAATCTTATATAATGTAAGATACAAAATCATGTGATGAACTTTAGTTGTTCAAAAAAATGGAAAATGGGACTTGCCTTACCCACCGTGAAGAGTCAGGTTCCAGTAGCCTGGAAAGATGAGTATGACATCACCAGCAGAGAGTATGCTGGGGTATCACATCAACACAGAATTAAAAAATCTTCTGCACCTCAGTATTTGGAAAAACATCTCAACAAAATTTAGACTGCGATATCTGAGATGGTCTTATTCTCTTCATTTGTGACATTTGGAATGTTACCCAATTTTGCAAATTATTTAAACTTGTTTTCTAGGTTTTTCTCTTTAGCGTACTTGTATTTGTTGTAGTCCAGTACAAATAGAAAGTTCATTTCAGATTTAGGCTAGAAGTTTTTATGCTCCTTCATAAGCAAAATGGCATAACACAGATATAAAGAAAAAGGTTCTAACTTTGCTATTCTGGCACTTTCAAGCACTGAGCAACTTTCATGCAACCTTCTTCAATATTCTGAATACTACAGATAATAGGCATAAATGAGCACCGGATAATGACTTTACAATATAAGTTTCATAGTGGAAGAAATTCCTTAATTTTCTATTCTACTCCAGCCAGTAGGTCCATTTTCTCTCTGTATGCAGTTCCTTTTACCGATGATGAGACATGGAAATACCATAACTATTTATATATTGTCCACATAAAGCAAACCAAACGTAATTCCCCCTTAACCCATATAACCTTTTTAAATAAACAGAAAATGCTGCTACAAAACCAATGTATATTTTTCCCCTTGGAGAATGATCATGTGTTTTTCTCCTTTCTTAAAAAAGCAATTTCAGCTTTTTAAAACATGATATTAGGATAGATTTATATTCTGCATAAATCTACTTTGGAGAAAGTAAAAGGAAATTTGAATACATCTAAAGTAATTACCTTACTTCTTTCCAGTACTCATAATCATTTCTAAAGAACGCTAACTGGTTCTTTCCTCCTTTCCTAGATTTCTAAGAAAACTAGTGTTGTGTTTTTAACACACAGAGATCATACACCCTATCATAAAAATATTTTGTTACTTAGCATAAATCAGTTCGCTTTATGTAGCAGTATCTTATATCAGTTTGCTTTATGTAAATAATTCTGCTTTATAGCTGTATGTAATATCATACAGCTAGTTGAATTCTCTTCACTGAGAGTGAAGCTGAGGCACCAAAAATGTGTAGTAACTAGATGCCAAAACAAATTACATTGCAATACTATTTGTTAGCTTCACAGAGAAAACAGGCTCTTACCCATTTTTCTTTTTTCAGAGGCAAAAAGTAGTAGTAATGGCAGAAGTCAAGTATCAGCGTATAGGAACTAAGGATCTGGGTGTAGAAACACAGCTGTAAAAACAGCCAGTGATTGTCTTCACCAACACAATTATTAATCCTGCAGAGAAACAAAGTGTGTATATATAAAAAGAGAAATACAAATACTTTAATACTAAAGTTATGATACTGTGAATAGACTTTATGATTGTTTATGGAGCAAACTACTGGATCCCTTGCACCACAACTTAAAGTGTAGGTTGCACTACTGAGATGATTGCTTAGAACAGGAGACACACTTCTCTGTACTTTCACATAGCAAAGATCCTGCTGCAATTTTAAGTAAAACTTTAGTAATAAAACTGTTTTTTTAGAGTCTGCAAAATTTCACAGTTATATGCCTTATCTTCTGCTACTCAACACATTTCACAGGTTGTGAACTACAGAGAGTCCAAAAACTGGAAATGCAAATGTTTTAAAATAAATGTGAACACAGGCTACCCCAATAACAAAGAAATATGATTTAGAAATGAGCCAAAGGCACAGAATACAATACAGGCATCCCTATTCAGAAAGTCCCGCATACTCCAACATGAGAAGAGAAAAAGAAACACGGGATTTTATCTATATTAAGTACAAGATCAGAAACCTTCAAAACTGGGTGATAGTCTGCTTCACAGAAGTTACATGGATGCAATTTCATGCAAGCATTGGCACAGACATCGGTACCAATCTAAGCCAGCGTGACACTATACTGGTACTATCCTCTGAAGTAGCAAAAACTTGGCAAAAAACGTAGTTTGAAAAATGGCTAAATCAACATAAGAGGATCCTGATGTCAGTTCTGTCCTCTGCAGTTTGTCTTGCTAAACAGGATACTTCAGAACTATTTGCAGAAATGTTTATTTTCACTTACTCTGAGTTTTACTGGTAGATATATGAAAGCTCAAATTTATTACTTCTCTGCTTTAAATGCCTAAATGATTAAGCACCACTGGGAAAGAAAGAGGAAAAATGAGCAGCAGTCAAAATCACAAAATTCAAAATGATTCACTAAAACAACAGTAGATTATTAGAAGAAATGTCCTGGTTTTACCATGGACAGTGGTGATCCATCCTCCTCACACAATGTCCACAGCGACTGCAATGGTGTGAACGCTTTGGTCTCATCATATTGCATTTGTTACATAACTCCCAATGTTCTCGTTCTAGGTGAAAAGGTAAAGACACATTAGAGAGATTTAAACTCAGTAATGTGTGCTCACAATAAAGCTGTATGCTTGTAATTCTACTTTTAAAAAAAATCTTACTATGATCTGAGAAGGATAAGCACCACATAAAAAGCTTTTTCCCACTGTGACATTAATTAAACTGGAAGATATTACTGCTACTGTGCCAGTTTCCCTCTTCAAAATGTTCTCTCTTCCTATAAATTTCTACAAAGTAATTATTACAGTACAGAAGCTGTGACTCAGACAAGGAAGATTGTAAATCAGTTATTTCATTACATTTCCACTGTGAAAAAAATTATCCGCTAGACAGAATCAGGATGCAATCTCACTGCTATTCCAGAACCTCCTAAGAAATACTGCTACTGCTAGCTAACTAAAATATGACACACAATGCTTCAGGAGCATCTTCCACCTCAAAGCATTTTAAAGACATGCGTATCACCATAAGCAACTTTACACATAACACAATCAAAGAAAGCCAAAGATTAGAAAGAGAGATAGGCTTGTATTTACAAATATATACTATTTTTAAATTATTAATGTGACATTCTTTAAAAGCTAATATTCAGAGATACTGAGAAACTGAAAGTACCAGGAGTACTGTTCCCAGCTTGGCTATTCAAATTGGTATCTCAAATTGCACAACCCAAACTAGAGGAATTCTTTGAAAATGAAAATTCAAATTTATGTTCAAAAATTTTATCTTCACATGGGAAACAAATAATTCCAGTCACAAAAAGCATATGTTTTCTGTCTTTAGGGAAAAGAGATGGACAACTGAGAAACTTAAATACTTTGACTGTTCAACTTTGTTTCTACCTAAATAAACATTTTTGAGGCACAAAAAATTTCTCAAACCTCAGAGATAGAGGGAAAAGAAAAAAGGAAAAAAGCTTAATATTTACAGTAGATACATTCTGAAATTTTATACTGTAAAACACTGTCCCTATGTAAACAAAATGAAGTTATATTTAGCACTTCTGAGCCACCTGCAGGGAAGCTCTAATCTGGTCTTTCTTGCTGTAAAATAACATTTGGACACTAGAAGTAAAGAAACCCAGAATCTGAGATCATTAAACTAGTACTAAGGACAGATGGAAATTGATTTACAATCTGTTCCCATAAATCCAATGTCACAAAGGTGTCAATCACTAATAGAAGGGTTCAGACACACCCCAACTCATTTTTTAACACAATTTATACCATGCAAAAACGTATCCTCCTGTCAGCCTAGAGAATACCAGAGAATTTAAGTGCTACCTCCAAAAGTACAAAACCCCTGATCTGTCACACATGGAATCAAAATGTTGAAGTCATGACATAGCCTAAATGTTTCACCTTCAGAAGTACTTATTAAGTATGACTGCCATATGGACTGAATGGAGCATGCAAGGTTGGAGAGCTATGCAAAGAGATACTTTAAATTAGAAAAAAACATTTGTGTACAAAGGGAATTTGCACTGCTCCTGGTATTTTGAAGGTAAATGAAAACTCCAATATAAATGTAACTAGTGAGTGTCTCCATTATCCAGCTCAGGTTGCAAAATCCATGTTGCTCTTCCTGCAACTACAACTCTTGACTCCACAACCTAAGTCTGAAACATGATGCTTTGCTGGGTCAAAGGATCTGTTTCCAGGAGCAGAAAGAACACTGCTGAAAGATTTTCTGCAATTAGAGGTGACACAGCTGAATTGCAGTGAGATACACCCCTTTCCATGATCAGCTGCCTACTTCAGGGACACATATCAGCACTAAGGCTAAAAAGATCATGCTTCCAAATACATTATCCTAGATTCTGAGTAACATAAGGAAGAGAGTGCAAAATTTTATTCTGGGCATTCACAACATCTCGAGACAAGACTGAAGTATTCATCCTCTGTATGGGATACATTTTCTTCACTCACGAAGTGTTATCTGTTAATCTGACAAAGCTCATGCTGTTTAACAGCCCTACTCCATTCTAACCTCCTAAGTAAAAGCTCTGTGCATTAGATAATAGCACCCAACAGTTCATAAAAACGCCATCTTTCTCTGTAGAGAATCATTAAGGTTTTAAATTTCCTCTGACCTCTGGAGCACTGGATACCATACAGGAATTGTGGGATAAATTTACAAGGACAGAAAAGACTTGCTCCATTAAGTTGCTAGTTTACAGAAATGCAACGTAATTAGCACCATGGTTTGGGGTTTTTTGTTAACAGCCCATACAATCATAAGACTAAAAAAACCCACACAGGTAGAAACCAGCACAGGACTACCTTTCATCACCATTTTCAAAATTGTATAAATTTTCTTAGACAAAAGCTATAGAATTAAAGTAACTAGCCACCTCTAAACATTTTTCATTAAGTATTATCAAGTTAGTAGCATATGCAGTATGTTTGAAAGTCTAGAATGCAAAAAAAATCTTTCCATATAAAAATTTCCTAGCAGAAAGTCCTACATAACTGAACTTTCAGGTAGAAGACAAGTTTTAGAAAAGTAAGTTTTGAGACTACACAAAGAGAAGTGCTAGAAATTTACACCTTAAAAACAGCATCATACTAACCTTATTTAGCAGGGACAGCTCATGCTTTCCATTAAATCTCACACAGTCAAATTTATTCCTAATTAGTCTGAAGATATCAAAATTACTTTCATTGAATTATATAGAAACAATTTAACATACCTGTAATAGGTATCTTTGGATTTTCAGGTAGTTTTCCTGGATCTGCGACTGAGGCTCTAAATAATGAAGCTATACAAAACAATGAGCAGAAGTAATAACCTAAAAAAATAAATAAGCATTTGTTAGTCATTTTCATATGTACCAAGCACACTATATCAAAAATACAGATGCTTCAGAACTGAGTTGGAAAATATTCAGCTTTCTCATTCAATTCCAGATCTATTTTTGATATTAAGTATACAACATTAAATACTCCCCAATAAATAGAGTGAAAAACATAGTAAACAGTTCTGATAGCACCAGCATGTGCTACTATGACCATACTACAGTTTTTAAGAACATCTGCCACAGTCTTACCACACAAGCACCAATTGTACCACACTTCAAAGCCTCCATATGGAAGATATTCCCAATAGTGCATCTTCACCTCAAATTTGCTCCAGCTGTAATTCAAGCCTTTTCCCCAGCAAACCTATCAGCAAAACATGCAGGGATGTATGACAAAACTAACAAAATTTAGTTTGTTGCCAGTCACCAGTACTATCATACTAAATTATGACAGGCACTTAGAGATGTGAACCCAAAATCCTGTCAAAAAGTTCCAAGTTCAGGACCTGAAAGCCACATTCAGGCTTTTCACCAGTTTCCACAAAAACAAGTTCTGCAATAACACCTGTGAAATGAAATGTATAGGCTTCTCAGAACACACAAATGTAGCACACATCCACTACTCTTACCCTTTATCTTATCCTTAAGTCTTTACTTTCACCTTAGTTTTTATTTTCTGACAGGATTTTTTTTTTTGTGTATGTTAAGTAGAGACACTATTTTATTAGTAGAAAAAGGTTAGAATGACTTACACAAAACTGCCACAACTGAAATATTTCCCTCTTCATAATGAGGAAAAAGGATGACCTTTGGAATGAAGATTGTATTGTACAGCCACACCAAGATAATTAGGCTCATGCAGCACCAACCCTGAGGGTCAACCACAAAGTGAATTCGTTGCCCCATTGAACGCAAACAGGTAATAAATCGTCACACCCTGGGAAGATAATCCTAAAGAGATAAATAAAAATATATTTTAAAAAAAAGTAAATTAACTAGTATAGCGCAACCTATAGGGTTCATACATTCAAATCCATACATTCAAGTAAGATTTTTTTCAAGAAAAAAACCTGTTAGCTGTTGATTTAAGGAATTACATAAAATCATACAAACATTTCACATATATTTTTTGAGCACCAGGTAGCAAAATATTTTATAATTTCACTAATTATTTATATCTGGCTAAAAAGCAACATTTATCACCAAGATGCAAGTAAAAACATTATTGGAGAAAACTATTAAGTAATAGGTAAAGCAGCAGCTGCCAGTCAGGTGGCAGCAGCAAGGAAAACTCTTCCATCAAAGTAAAAAGGTTGAAAAGCAAATGAAGAATAATAGGGAATTATTTATGTTCCACAGAGATTCACCCCACCTATCTATTATAGTTTCCCCCCTACACCTCATGGTCGCTTTCTTAAAGCTTAAATAGTCAAAAGCTTCACTAAGAATTCAGAGTTTCCTTGCTTAAAAAAAACCTCCTTCATGACATTAATACCAAACCAAGGGAGAAAGGTGTCATTACCCTGAACTCTTTCACATAGATCATAAAAATATCACAAAATAAAACATTTTCAATTAATCACATACATTTTAGTGGACTGGGTTCCTTTTGGTTTTAGACTGAAGAAACCTCACCAAGTCCTATAATGTAAACTTCTGAGTTGCATAAACTGACCTCCATAACAACACAGCACTAAGTCCTAACCACTACTCACAACTATCACAACTGCTATTTTTTTTGTCAGACTACCTTCATACACATATTTTATTATTACAATGCTCATATAAATCCCAATCTCACCCATTAGTTCCCCCAGTTTGTGGGTTTCAGGAACCTTGTCAATTTCTTGATGGATTTCTTTTTATGCCTTTCAGCTTCTACTTGTTGCATTGAAATTTTATCAAACATCTCTGTTTCCAGGGGTTTGGCTTACTTCATTCATGTTTCACTGTCCTCAATTGCATTCAAAATTTCTCTACTTAATACTATTCACAAATTTCATTAATGTCTTCTGTTCTTTTTTTACAAGTCTAATCAAAATCAAACCCAAGCAAGCTGTCATTTTTCCACACTTCTCCTTTGCATTATTTATCATAACTCTTTGTTTGCTAACTTCTAATGTAACAGTGCTCCCATTCAAGTATAGCAGCGTACCAAATGTTTATTTTTATTCTAATAATACTGAATTACCTAGCATTTGCTTTTAGAACCATATTGTATATTGAATAAAGCTGCTGTGCTGTTAAAACTTGGTTTTAAGTTCATGATAATCATAAAACCTATTGATCCCTATAATCTCTTTTAATATCTAGCACGCATGCACTATCTAGCACTGGCTGTTACATGCATTGTATCAATATACTACACACTTATGTACAGACTCTAGACATAATACAATGTAATAAATATAATAATAATATAATAATAAATAATATCTATAAAAATATAAAAAGAGGTTATTGTACTACTGAATCTGCCAGTTCTTAATGCGTCTCTGTGGTAAGCTAGCTGTGTGTCATGGTTTTAACACTAGCTAAAAATTACCAGAATACTTATTGATCTTTTGCTGTGAGATATGGATTAGGAGAATGGAAAAACCAGGCTTAAAATTTAAAAGGTATAAAGAAAGTTTATTAACAGAACTACAAGAATACGAAACCAGAATAAAACCTCCAGGAACTCTTCTTCCCCACCACTCAACCCTTCCATTGTCCAACTGACGAGAGACAAAACCTGGTGGTTAAAACAGTACCAACTATACAATAGTCTTTTCATCAGTCTTTGTAGAGAGAGTTCTCTCTTGTCATTCCATGGAGAGTTCTCCACAAGAAAACAGTTTTCTCATGGCTTTTCATTCCCATGATGGCAGCTGCCTGGGAAAAAAACTCTGCCATCATGCCCTCCTCCCATTTTCACACCACTCAGAAGTGTGTTCACGGGCCATGAACTCAAGGGGTATTACTTTAAGGAAGAGTTTTTCAAAGGCAAAGGTTCTCTTCATCTGTCTCTGTGATCATCTCTGGGAACAGAGGTTTTCTCTTTTTTGCCTTGGGGGCCAAGGGTCTTCATCAACTCTCACTTCTCTTTCTCTGTTTCAGCATCTCATGGGATCACAAGTACTCCACCATTTGCTTAGCTTCATCAATGGATACCTTTGCTCAGATCTACACTTTGAAATACTTCATTCCCCCCAAATACTCTTTCATGAATTAAAGGAGTTTTTCAGAACATTATTGTTCATCTCCATGGCCTTACGAAAAGAATATTTCAGCTTATTAAAGCATCTTCTCATTCTCCTTCCATTTGAGGCTCGACTCCTTCTTTTACTGGCTTTGATGGTTTATGCTGTCTCTTTACATGTTGATCACTCACTTTCCTCTCTCTGGAAAGGGATTAAATCTGCAGGTCTCATCTGGGTAGTGAAAGGGTTAAAATCTGGCCCAAACTGCAGCAGATATTCACGGTGTCAGAGTTCAGGTGTCTCTCTCTCAGCCCAGCAGCCGCAGGGAAGGAGCAGACAGTTCTTGGCCTGGAGCTGCTGTGTGGCCCATGGGGGGGTATCTGCGAGGGTCAACAGCCGCCCAGGGGCCCCCTGGGAAGGGCTTTGGCCACCCTGCTGGTACAGGACCTGGAGGCTTCCTGGGAGAAACCAGAGCCAAGCACAGCCTGGCCCGGCCGGGGGCCGATGTCCTGCAGCCTCCATCCCCTGCCCGGGAGCTGCTGGAGTCCAACTCATCCCCTTCCCCCAGCCCAGACAGGCCATGGGTGGGGGGCAGCTGCACCAGAGCTCTGGGACCTTTCAAGGCCAGAAACAAAGAGAGCCAGAAGCTCCCAGGCTTAGGTTTAAAAGGTGGTATTCACAAAGGTCATTTCGCTTTTCAGTGGTCAAAAATACTGTCAATTCTCAGAATGGGCCAGCTATTGGCCAGGTCTCAGGCAGAGAAGAAACTTCCAGCAGCCTCTCCCAGAGCCCTTATTTACATGGGTGTTCCTCACTTTTTTTCTAAATGCCAATCCATCACACTGCAGCAACCAGCAGGTTTAGAACAAAAAAAACCAAAAACATTTTATATACTTCTAAGTATACATTGATGAAAGACCCATCTCATCAAGCAGACAAGCTGAGGAAGAAGGTGAGCAAACTGTACATTTAAGAGTGCTGAAAAGGAGACAGACCAGATCCCCACCAAGTTCATGCATCTACAGAAAGCCTCTCTGCATGAGAAGCAGAGCTTGTCAAGCCAGATATGGAGATGCCGAGCGCAGTGAAGTATGGGAGCCTCTGAGCTCCACCACCAAAAGGAGATGTTGAGATGAAAAACAAGGGATGGGACCACCATGCTATCTAAGATGATTTACTGCTCAAGTAAGCCAGACATGATATCAGACTCAAAGGTGTGAGATTTGGAGAGGAGTAACAAGTCAGCCATAGCTCAGGGTAGTCATGGGTTTCTTCTTCACAGAGCAATATATAACATATTGGTCCAATAGGCAGTTAGCACAAAACTTGTTTCTAATTAATAACCTATCATCTTTGCTTAATTTTGCCACTCTGCGTCTGTCTTTCAGCCAATAAACTGATATGTCATGTAGCTACACACACCTCTATTATAGCTTCTATATCCCTAGCCTACCCTATAAGTCACATTATTACAGCTTAAACTTCTCACTATTTTACCTAATATAATTTCTTACTTACTCAAGGCATATTCTTACTTACAATATTGGGAACATAAGTTTATAATTTTTCTACTTAATGTTTGTGTACCTTTATCATTACATTAACTCAAGCTCTTTCTAAGGCAGCAGACTGAACCCTTCAGCATCCACGGAAGATTCTATTTTTCCACTTCCCACAGAGAGTTCCTGTGCTGCAGTTTGTTTATTTGATTTTGTTAAGATTTGTTGGTACGTTCTTGTTCCCCCCCTGTTGTTGTGTAATGGTTTAGCCCTAGTTGTCAATATTGTTAACCCCACCCTTTTCCCTGAAAGTTCCCTGTCAGCTGTCTTTACCCTGCCCCATCTCCTCCATCCATCATTGTAAACCCCACCTCTCCTTCCAGTTCCTTCCGTGTATGTCATTCCGTCTTCGATACGTTATTGGTTACTATGTTGTTATCCCGCCCTCTTTGCATCCCCATTGGCCCTCAATATTGTGATCTCCTCCCCTTACTCCTCCCTCCGCGATACCTGATTGGACCCTGAATTGTGCCCACCCCTGAATAAAACCCGATGCACAGAGGTGCTCAGGGCTCTCTTTCCTGTTCCATCATGCCAGCCCAAGCCCTTGTCTCTGTTCCCTCACCCTAATAAACTTGTTCCTGGGAAGTACAGCAGACTGAGCCTCCTCCGTCCTTTCATCGTCACCCACGACACTTGAATTGGCAGAGCCCGATAGGGGTCGGAGCTCTGTAGGTTCCGCAGTGGGATCACATTTCCCTGCGGTTCCCCTCTCCTGGCCGCTGCCCGTGCCGGAGTGGCGTCACAGAGCTAGCCCACAGCTCCAGTGCGGCTAAGGAGCAGCGTCATTCCTGTTCCACCTGCAGCTCTGACCTGCAGAGCAGGTACTGAGCCCTGGCAGCACACGTGGACAGGAAGCTCTGTCCAAGAAAGCCTCTGACCTATCCGTGCCTGATCTCTGTGGTATAGGAAGCATGGGGAAAGGAACAGTGGTGATTCCTTGCTTCTGGGACAAAGACACCTCTGCTGGCCCAACCTGTCACCTGGCAAAGTATGCTGCTTGCCAGGGGTCTGCATCCTGGATGCCATGGACAGAATATTACTGAGACTGGCCCTTAGACTGTTACGCTCAGCTGCTCTTCTGTTCAGGCACCATGGACACAGCCAGGGGAGACCAGAAGTGTACCAAGCATGACTACACAGTTCACAGGGTGTTGGCCTGTAGCCAAGTCTGGTAGCCAAGTGGTGTTCCATTCATGCTGTTGGTGAACAGGGAGAACTTGAGGAGAAGCAGACATCCTGCAAATGAGCAAGTGGTTGTGCAGCATTTACATCCACAGAACCTTCTAGGAGGCTCAAAAACTGAGAGTGAAGTGGAACAAGATCCACTTGAAATTACATGGGGTAAAAGCATCTTTGCCAAGAGGCTGGTCAATTGGCTTGGGGACTGCACAAACAAGGAATGATGATAGAGGAAGATGGTGACCTCTGAATGAGCAAAGATGTGGTGGTCAGGGTTTGCAACCAAAGAAAGCAGGATGATGTGAAAAACAGAAACCTTGAAATCAGCCAAACTAAGGTGAAGTGGGGCTACACCAAGTTTGTGTCCTGACACAGGAACACCACTTAGGTTCACTAGGATAGGGTTTGGAAAACCAAGGTCCTTCTACAGTTGAATCTGGTGAAGGATATGAAATTCCATGAGAAAGATTTGTATGGGTAAATGAGCAGCATAAGAAAGACTAGAGGAAATTTCAGCCTGCTGCCGAAAGTATCAAAATTATACAAAAATGTCAAAGCACCTTTTTTCCTTGCTCTTTTGTGGGTAAGACTACCTTCTAGAATCCCAGGTCCCTGAGACCTGTGGGAATGTGTAGAGGACAAAAGACTTACTCTGAGAGAGGGAGGATCAGATTAACAAATTTTTAAGTGAACTGTGACACTAACACTTCCATGTGACCTGCTGAAGTGCCAACCTGAGTGCTGAGAGAACTGGTCTTGTCATTGTAAAGTCATTCTCACTACATTTGGAAGTTTTATGCTGATGGGTGACATTCCAGAGGACTTAAGAAAACAAGTGTCAATGAAAACCCTGTTTTCAAGGACAAGAAAGAGGAGTCAGGCAACCACAGGCCTGCCTACTAGCCTCACCCTGCTCCCTGGGAAGGTGAAGGAAACAATCCTGGAAACTACTTTCAAACACATGAAGGACAAGAAGGCGACTGGGAGTAATCACCATGAATTTACAAAGGGAAAATCATGCAGACTGACAGAAACAGAGAGGCCAAAAAAGCCAAATGTAGCTAGAAACACTGCTGACCACTGAGGAATCCATCTGTTTTCTATCTTATCAGAGCAGCAGAGATTCCATGACTTCATAGCACCTCCTCAGAATGGGGAAAAATCAGCTCAACAAACAAAACAGAGCGGCATAATTAATGAAATACTTGCTCCTCAGTGACCTACTTGTACAATGTATAAGTAATAAGCAGTGAGAGAGATTCAAGAGAAAACAGAAGGAATGCCTATCAAGGGAATATATTCAAAATTTTTATCCCTCAGTGACTTACTTTTGCCTGCATGACCATACTCACTTTTAAAATTATGAAACCACAACAAACATCAGCCCCCCTCAAAACCATACCTTGGATGGTAAATTCCACAGTTAAGCCAGAACTATGCAAATACTGGCCTCACTCTCAAGACAGGGTGATTTTTCATCTGTCTTCTGTATCTTCTGGAAGAGACAGAAAACAGTGTGATACACGAACAACTTTTATCACTTGTTTTAAAGGCAGCATATAAAACAGGTTACTTTCTATACTGTTTTTCAAACCCCACATTACTTAGTAGAGCTCTCTCCAAACTGACATGTTAACTCTAACTAGCATTCCTCAAATCTCAGTTCCAGGCCATTTCACAATTTTAATACATATTTAAAAGGATGTAAGGGTTCAGAGAAAGGTCTATGTAAAACTACACTACTTTATACAGTGTATTTCAGTTACATGCATTTGCTCCCTGTCTACTATAATGATAAATAAAGTTTTATATTCTTCATTACATTTCATCGGCAATAGCCACTAAATTATGTTAAAAAATTGACTTACTCTGGCAAAGTGAGTTTTTTTCCCTTCTTGGCTTAGGTACGTGCATAAATAGATAAAGTGAGGAATAAAGAAAAACTAAGAGGTTCAAAACCAGATAACTGGGAATGAAGTACTAGATTAAAATTTAAGTTACAAACAAAGTGAATTTATTACTCTTTCTAATACAGTGTAAAAAAAAGAGACAGCTAATCTCATATAATTTTGTTCCTCAAAATTCATAGTTTTTCATTAGAAAAACTAAAATACACAAAGAAAAAAACTCTATGAGAAGGTTTACAACAAATAAACTGAGAGAAACAATTAAGTGATTTATATCTGTATATACAAGCAAGCAGTGAAATACTCCAAGCAAAGCAATTTCCAATGAAATAATTTAGGAGAAAATACAGAGCACTAATGTCAGAGGTTTTGTGGTTTTCTTTCTTTACACCCTAATTTATAGCTATTTCTTCTAAAGAAACAACTCAAATACAAATAATTTGAAAGCCAACAGTAGCTGTGCCTGTGAAAAGCTTCAGCTGCACCAAAACATGACTGAGTCTTTCCTACATGATCAGGAATTGTTCTTGCTTTTCCAAAAAGTACTTT
Organism: Pseudopodoces humilis; assembly: GCF_049639895.1. Taxonomy (NCBI): domain Eukaryota; kingdom Metazoa; phylum Chordata; class Aves; order Passeriformes; family Paridae; genus Pseudopodoces; species Pseudopodoces humilis. The sequence continues at coordinate 45,877,630 of NC_142203.1, read as the reverse complement.
TATTACAGGATGCCTGGACAGAATTTTTTCCTAACCCTTTTCTTTTTTCCCACTTCCATCAATGGTATCATAAACACAGTATTTTGTTCACTACAGCCATCTACAATATGACACTTCGTGTGACATCCACAGAATAATGAGCCCACAGAATCAGGCAGGCAGGCAGAAAGTCAATTCCAAGAAATGAGAAAGCTTTGTGTTAACCAGAAGTGTTAACGTATATGTATACAATATGTATAAACTGCTTAAATAGACTCATTTTGCAACCCTAGAAAAATAAAAAGTATACAATTTTGCATCAAGACTGTCCCAAAACATAATTAGAAAATTGTATTTCATAAATTCACCCAACATGAACAGTACTCAATTTCTCACCTTCAGAAGCACAACAGTCAGCTCTGGGGACGACGTACTGTTTCTTGCACACTTATGGGTGTTGCATTGATACACAACTAGAAACTGTACCTCACTTTAGCCCTGCTCATTAAGGAAAGTATAACTTCTGAAATCTGACTTCCAGAACTTCTTTCACAAATCCTTGAACAAGTAAGTGCAGAACAACACAAATAAGTAACTTATTGTATTGTTCACCATGAAACCAATGTTCACCAATGTTAAGATTCCACACAAACTGAACAATACACTCTGTAATACACATTTTAAGAGTGGAAAAAACCACCACTTTCTAAAAAGGCTGTATCCTAACCAAGTCAGAAAAAGGAATACAAAATACAAAGAGAGCCATACTCCTCATAATATTTGTGATACCTAAGGCAAGGCAGCAACAATCAACAGCCCCCACAATTTCTGGATCCAGATGCATTTTTACACCAATGACTTTCCTGAAATCTTAAGAATTACTGCCAAAGATTACTGATACTAAAACTAAAAATACACTTCAACAGGAAAAAAACAAGGTGGACTTGAACCAGTCAACTAAACTTCTTTTACAAAGTAGATTTTAAAGAAGTAGCATTATATTACCAAGCGTCAGAATAGAACTGTCATTAAGCTTTTTGCAGCTCATCTGTTTAACCAAACAGAACAGGTATCGGAATAGCAAGTTAACATAAGCAACAGCGTACTTTTGGTATGACAAAACGCCACACACCTGGCATTTCTCCTGCTTACACAATGGATGGTTGCAGTAGGCTTTGGCACAATACAGTTGCTAGGTGTCTGTTGACAGGTTTGTTGAGGCAGGCAAGACATTCCTACCCAGTTACTTTTCATTGATAGGATCTAGCAAAGCATACCTGTAAACAGCTACTGCATCTATAAAAAATGTCACTTGTGCTTGGAGAGGGATGTGGCACGATATTGACATATGCACACCTTACCCTCCTTATCGCAATGAAGTTCTTGAAAACTATCTTCGCCTACTGCTGACCAAACAGCCACTTGTGGACAGATAATGTATGTTACTTTAAGAGCATTACTGTTTGGATCATCAGTCTGAGGTAAACGAAGACCTGCTATTTCATGTGACTAACTACTGGAGCTGGGAAATCGAAGTGTGAAACCAAGGGAGGCCAAGGCCACCGCATTTCCTTGTGCCGTGCTGCTGGAACACACAGCCAACCAAAACCACGTGTCTCTCCTACTACCACCTCGATACCGGCAAACACCCTCCTCCTCCTCTACACGGCAACCAGCACCCTAGAGCTGCATGAAAGCGACCGCACCATTTCCTTATTGCACAGCTGGGGAGATACCCGGCAAGTCTGCCCCGAGTTTCCCTAGCCAGCTCCCTGCACAGACAACAGCAGTGCTGGAGAGGAGGTGCAGGGATGGAGGCAGCCCCGCAGGGGCCCGCCCGCCGCGGCGGGGCCGGGCCCCCGGTGCCGCCGAGGTACCGCCGCCGCTCCGCCGCCCCTCCCGCCGGCCCGGCCCGCCCGCGGCGCCGCTCCCGGGGGAACGGGGGTCGCGCGCGCCGCCCCCCGCCCGGGCACGCGCATGAACCAACCGTGGGCTTCCGCCGCTCCAGCCGCGCGTGCGCCCTCCGGGCGCCCCGGCGGGCGGGACCGCGTCCCGCGGGGAGGGAGCGGCGGGGGCAGAGCCGCCCTTCGAACCCGCCCGAGCCGACCCGGCTGTCCCTCACGGGCGCGGGACCGGGGCGTCTCGGCGCGCAGACGGCGGGCGCGGCAGGGCTCTGGACCTCGCCTCCTGCGCGGGCGGAGGAGCCGCTTTGGAGGGCTGGTGTGCCCAGCCCGGTGGGAAACCCGTGTGACCGATCAGCCGCATCTCCCCAGGGCTGGAGGTTGTAACTGGTCCGTTCGCGAGCACAGACTTCAGTCAGCATGAGCCCTTGCCCGTGCTTCATTTTTGCAGCGTCCCTTTGCAGTCCCTGACAAAAACGAGTGCTGCAGGCAAGGCTTCTGCCTGAGTCTGCAGGCTGCTGCAAGGAGAATCCGGCAGCTGCACCCGGTAGGCCTCATAGCTTGAAGTTGTATTAACTCAGTAGTATAGACTCACGCTAGCTTCCGTAAGCGATACTTGGCTTTACTTTGTATGTGGTTCCATGGTAAGTGAAAGGCCCCAGCTCACTGCAAGGAGGAGGAAACCCCCACCTTGCAGATAAGGACATTCTCTGCCTTGTCTCTCAGAATCTTATGGCCACTCATGAAGAAAAATGTCTCTGGACTACAAAGATAACACCACAACCCCAGTATTTTCAACACCTCTGGCGAAACCCTGCTGTTATTGCCCATCATAGTAAGATGATGCAAGACCAACTCCAGGGACACCAAAGTCAAGAAAGAAGCAGCTGTATGGTGACACCACAGATTTATCTCTGTTTTCCAGAATAGTAGCATGAATGTGGGTTATGTGGTGACTGATCATATCATGTTGTGTATGAATGCATGAAAGGCAGAGGAACCATTTCTTAAGCACGCTCAGTGTGTCCTGATTTGAATGCTATACTTGCCCATGAATGAAGAATTACTCTTGTAATTCTGTACCTTGCATCCTGGCCTCTCTCCTCAGTCAGCACAGACAAGTTGTAACATTTCTATGACAGTCAGGTTGCCTGCTGTGCTGTGCCCCTTGCTCACACAGGACCCTTACCTGGCCACAGAAGCCGGTCTTCATTTAAAAAAGATAATTCAGACCCGCAAGGGATTAGCTGTGGCTGAGAGCCAAAGACAGCTTGTAATGGACAAAATTTTCAGTGTTCCCAGCTGGGAATCATGCCTTGAGCGCGCATTGCTGATGAACATATATGATGTTTTGGCTACCTAAAGGTACCCCATCTGTCTGAGTGGCATGGTTCCCACTGTAAATTGATGGGCTCTTACCCTGGAGCATTTTTCCTTTATGATGATGGATGGAATGTATGAAGAGTAATGTTGTGAGCACTACCAATGCAGAAAACCCATCTTTATTACTGATCATATTCTTCCTAAAACTTAATCATAACATGACTATTTTATGGAAAACAAAACAACAGCAACAAAAAAAACCACGAAACCAAGCTATGTTAGTGTTTAGGTATTGTTCAAGCTGTTGTCAAGATTTTGGGCCTTGTCCTGGACTCTGTGTCTACTGTCTCGTTGACTTCTATTACACAGGGCAATTGTTAACATTTCAACCTAAAGTTGCTCTAATCGGAATATATGTATTTATAGCAGAAACTGGAGGATGTCCGGAAGGGGAAAGAATCATGTTCCAGGTAAATCACAGAAGATCAGTTCTTTCCAAACAGTCTATATATGTCAATAGGAGCGGGTAACTCTGAAAATAACAGATGTATTAATTGGATTGTTAATATGTCTATTAAGGGGAAAAGAATAATTGGAAAAGCTGTTCTTCTATAAATATTTATAAATAACAAAATCCAGCCTCTGGCTCTATTCCATGACAAATTTAGTATATATATTTGTGTCTATATGTAAAAGACCTAATAAGCTGTGAAAATTTTTCACTGATTTGAAGAATGAATTTTGATGGGGAAAAAACCCAAACCAAAACAATCAAGAAATTTAAAGGAAAACATGGACTAGGGAAGTAAAATGGAAATACAAGAACAGAGTAATAGTATGATCAATGAAGGTTTCATGTGGAATGAAAGAGAACCAGTCGGTAATACTATCTTCCATTTGAATACCAAGTGGTTCCATTTCTATAGTGGTACCTTGATAATGGCCAGCCTCTAGACCTGTAGTCCTGCCAGACAGGTTGTATTTTTTCTATTCAGGAATGTAGAGTAAACACAGTTATGGAACAAGGGATGTTGTCTTTTCTGGCTTACTCATAGCACAGCATTCCCCTTTTGTTAATGTGTTTTTTGAGAAAGCACATTGCAGGAGGAAAAACAGGCAGCTGTGTGCTGGACTTCCCAGCTGAAAAGTCTTGGCCTAGAGATATTACCTGACTCTTTCACCAGAATATCAAATCTGGATAGATAGATAATGATTTTTTCTGGTGAACTCCATTCTGTATGAGAAAATGTATACCTACGGGAGTACTAGCTTTGCGTATCAACTTTACATAAAATCCAATATGGATGTATTACAGAAAGATCATTAGAAGTCTGCAAAATTATTCACCTTCTTCAGTGCTGAATACTGCACAATGGCATAGGATTCTTCTTGGATTTCCTGATGTCTGTGTTGTGTTGTTGTTGCTGTTTATAAATTATCAGAGGAATCACCAGCTGCCATCCCATAAACTTTATTGGCACTCTGTAAATATTAAATCAGCCTGCTAAAATCAGGCCATGTGCAGTAACAGCTGAGTCTCTGTTACGGAGAACACATGCAAGAGAGAGGTGTGCACTGTGATTCCCATGATTCTTAGAAGCCCCTTGCTTCTTGAGACTGTTTTCCAGGATTCATTTTTAGCCCAACTGTGCCCCTTGACCAAAGTGCAGAAGGGACATTGTCTGTGCACAGATACGTACTGAGCTGAGAAGTCAGCAGTATTCAGTTTCTTGGGTCATTTTAAAATTTGTTGCTACCACATTCCTGCAGCAACACTGCCTTTTTCACTTTCTTGTAAACCTTGGTGACGTACATACATAAACCTTGGTAAACTCTAGAATGGGAGCAGAATTCTTGATGTCATGAAGATCCACGTCACAAACTAAAAAGTCTGTGTCAATGAAACAGCATGCTGAAACAAAAGCTGTTGTGGCCCACAAGTTTTATCAGTCACAATGTGACATACTGAGGATGAGACTGTAGGTGTTAAAGAAAAATGTGTCTCAGGCTCTGACTCGATCTTCTCGAGTGTGGCCCGGCTAGCTCAGTGATGAGGTTTCTCTTCACTCGAGTTTCGAGCCAGCATATGTTTGTGGGGTTCACTGATTTTCTTCAAGAATCCAAGTCTATAGAGCGAGTAAAGAAATCAGGGGGGGACTCTCTCTCTGGTTTGCATTCCACAGTTTATTTCTGTGAAGGGGAATCCAAAGGACGAGAGAGAAAGGATTTGGGGTCTGGGGGGGTCTCTTTTAACAGGGTTTCTCGGAGGGAGGGAACATCAGAGAGGGAACCAATTATTTTTCTCAGTTAGTACATCTTACAAACTTTCTACAAATCAAGGTTACACACGCCAAGATAAAAAATAACAGACACTAACTTCTTCAAATGCCCACAAAGGTGTGGGAGTATTCTATACAGAGGGGCAGAGGGGGAGAGAGGGGGGGCCTGGTTTCCTGGCAACACAGGGGGGAAATAAAGGGAAGGCAAGGTAAGCATGCCCTCTCAGCTTCCATAGTTTAGAGGCATTCTGGAACAGGAAAAAGTTACAAACTTCCGTGTAGGAAAGAAGAGTTCTCTTCTCCCAGCCCCGTGCTTTCCTGGGCTAAAGAAACTTCAAGCAGCTGGAAATGCCAGCGGGGTCCTCTCTTTACTCTATCCGGCCTCTCGCCGTGGGGCTGGGGAGAGAAACTTCAGTAACCATGGTAACTTGACGCCAGGTAAACAATTAGGAGAAAGAGAAGCTTGGGGGTGGGGGGAGAATCACAACTAAAAGATGGGAAAAGATACATTTCAGGCTATCAACTACAACAAGGCTCCATTTTCTCTCTTACTTAATAGCTAGAGTAATCAAAGACAAGGTATGTTTTCTAATCTGCCTGCCTCAATAGCAGACATGGTGAAATCTCCTGATCCTGCAGCCCAGATAGATTAGGTGGGGTACTAAGGTAGACCAGGAAATAGTCTAATTTAGGAAGTTAATTTTCATCCTAGGCACTTCAGTGGTGAGAGGAGTTCTGCTCAGACAGTGTCCAGCTGCAGATGGCCTAGCATTAGTTCTTCTAATGCTTCTCCTCCCCCTAGTCTTTAGTTGCTGTCTAAAGACTAGGCAGGACAACAGACTGCTTAAATATTCCACATCTATGTAGTGTGAAGGTGAGTTTGAATAAGCTCCAGCAGATACAGCCTAGTTCAGAAGGCACCTTAGGTACAGGCCTGCTCAGTTTGAACACCCTGACTGTGGGCTGCAGCCGCTAGCAGAATGTCAGATTAAATGACTGGTAAAAGCAGTAGTTATACCAGGAAAAACTAAAATGACTCAGAAAAGCCCTTAGAGAAACATCAGGCTAACCCTAACTTTCTTATTTATTATTGTTTTTGTTACCATTGTTGTAATTATTATCATTATTTTTATAATTGTTATCATTGTTACCATTATCATTATTAAATTAGTAATAGTGGTAGTAGTGGTAGTAGTAGTAGTAGTAGCAGCAGCAGCTTCTGGTTAATTTTTTAATTTTCAAGTGAAAATGTAGTTTGCTGATGCCATGGAGCCTGAGGCCCTGTAAACAGGACAATTTTGTTGTCAATGAGGATAGTTAACATTTTATCAATATTCTTGCAATAGCTAATCCCCATTTTTTCTCACCTGAGCAGAAGGAGTGTGCACAGCTGTGAGGGAATGATTTCAGGTGAGCTGAAGTTGGTGCTTACATGCCACATATTCAAAGAGTTAGGTTTAGCACAACAGAAAGTACAAAATATTTATAATTCAATACCAGTGTTTCCTGTTTCTACTGGTAAACTGTCTGATGGAGGACCCAAAGTAGCCCCAGTTCCACATCTCTTAAAAATGCGCCATTTGGCACAGCACATACTTCTGGGAACATTGAGCAGGATCTGCTGCCCCAGATGGATCCCTAAAATATATGGGATGGGATTCATCTGGGAGTCCTCAAAGAGCTGGCTGATGTCATTAAAAAAGCCTTTCTCAGTGATTTTTGAGTGGTCTTGGGAATCCAGAGCACTCCCAGCTGACTAGAAGCTGGAGAATATTTTCAGGTTTTAATACAAAGAACTTGTCTTGTGGAGGACAGAAAATGCAGGATCCTGTCAGTCTCACTTCAGCGTCTGGTAAAGTTATGGTGTTTATTCTGGGAGATAATGAAAAACACCTAAAGGACAACACAATCATTGGTCACAGCCAGCACAGCTTCATGAGGAGGTGTGCTGCTTATCAAACCTGATTTCCTTTTATGACAAGGTAACACACCCAGTTATCAAGGAGAGATGGTGTAATCTTTTTAGACTTCAGCAAAGCTTTTGATACCATCTCTCACGGGAGCCTTCTGGACAAAATGTGCAGCCCACAGCTGGATACACACATCGTGTGATGGGTGAGCAAGTGGCTCATGGGTCAGGCACAAGTGGTTATAGTGGATGTGGTGACATCAGACTGGGGACCTGTCACTGGTGGGGTTCCACAGGGCTCCATCTTTGGCCCTGTGCTCTTCAACATCTTCATAAATGACTTGAATGTAGGACTGGAAGGGATAAGAAGCAAGTTCCCAGGTGATACAAAACTGGGAGGAGTTGATGCCCTTGAAGCCAGGGAGGCCCTGCAGAGAGACCTTGACAAATCAGGGGACTGGGCAGTCACCAACCATATGAAGTTCAACAAGAGAAAGTGCCAGATTCTGCACCAGGGGTGAGGCAACCCTGGATGTATGGACAGACTGGGAAATGAGATGCTGGGAAGCAGTGTCAGGGAAGGGGACCTGGGGGTCCTGGTCAGTGGAAAGCTGAACATGAGCCAGCAGTGCCCTGACAGCCAGGAGGGACAACCCTGTCCTGGGGGACATCAGGCACAGCATCACCAGCGGAGCAAGGGAGGGGATTGTCCTGCTCTGCTCTGGGCTGGGGCAGCCTCACCTCCAGTGCTGGGGGCTGGTTTGGGCATCTCAGTATAAGATACTAAGCTATTAGCATCCCAAGGAAGCCGGTAAAGATGGTGAAGGGTCTTGAATGGAAGGAACCCTTATGCAGGTGAGCTCACTTGTCTGTTCGGCCTGACTGAGGAGCCTGATGAGAGACCTCATTTTGGATAACTTCCTTGTGAAGGACAGGGGAGGGGTAAACACTCATCTCTTCTCTGTGCTGACCATTGACAGGACTCAAGGGAATGGCCCGAAGCTGTGTGAGGGGAGGTTGAGGTTGGGTATTTGGAAAAGGTTTTTCCCCCTGAGTGTGTTTGGGCACTGAAACAGCTCCCCAGGCAAATGGTCACAGTACCACCCTGACAGTTCGAGAAGTGTTTGGACAATACTCTCAGGCACATGGTGTGACTCTTGGGGCTGTCCTGTGCAGGGTGTCAGGAATTGGACTCAGTGACCCTTGGAGGCCCCTTTCAACTCAGCATATTACGATTCTAGACATGATTATGCAGCTGTATAGACTGGCAGAGAGCTTCTGTCTGAGTAAGGAGTCTTGTTTTGCTCTTGCAGCAAGAGGCAAGTGAGTAGATTTATGAGAAAGCACTGCAAGAGATTTCACCACCTGCCAGTAAAAGCTAGTCAGCTGAGAGCCATGGGGTTAGTTGTGAACGTTAGATGGTGAACAAAGTACCAAGCACAGCATGAAGTGCAGCTTCAGACTTTTCCCTGGAATGTATGATGGTACAGAATTCAATAAGAGTTTGATGTAACCCTGGTGTTTGATGTATTTACAGGCATTAAAGCTAGTTGCATTAAATCCACACTTAAAAGAATAGCCTGGACTGAAGATTTATTCTGCTAAAGCAGTAGGCAGGAAACAGCACTTCTCTTCGTTGTTTTCTACACAAAGCACACCCATCTGAGAAATAGACAGTGGAACAAATGAAAGGGCAGAAGTATAGAAGCTCTGCTTGAAACTGATTAGAATTTTCAGAGAGCTCTGCAATAAAGTTTTGTTCTGTAAAGTAGGTTTGCACAATTGTCGGGTTTACATTGTCAGCATAGCTGCCCTGGGAAAGCTTTCATTACAGAGAGCATGCAAGCTCTGAGTAGACACTGGAACACTAGGGTGTGTTGCAATAATGTTCCTATTGAAAGCATGCACATGGTCATATGGATCACACCCATCACCTTTCTGATCCACAATGTTCTGCTTGTAGAGGCCATAATCATTATGCACAGAGAGCAAAATCCTGTCAAGCCCTCGATAAAACATATTCCTAATATGGATTTTTTAAACACTGAGTTATCTGATCCAATTAACGCATTGATTGATTTTGCAAAATACTGTGCTAATTACATGCAACCAGTCATTGCTGGGTTAATTAAACATGCATCGAAGAAACCTACAGCACTAATCTAATTAGCAATTACTACAGCTGTCATTACCTCTTTTCACCTACTTTAAAGCTGTGCAAATTGACACTAAGAATCTCGTCCTGCAAACTCCTTACATGAATAGCTTTCTTTGACTGCAGTAATGCTTCAGCACAGAGAAGCTTTAAAAATTAGGCTGAAGACTTTGCAGTCCACAATATAGTTTAAGTTCAGACATCCTCATGATAAAGTCATAGCATAGCCGTGAGTTTTGTCAAAATTACAAGATTGGAAGATTTTTCTTTTAATTGATATGTGATCATACTGGGAGTGTCCTAGCTTCAAGTGGTTGCTTGCAAGTATCAAACCTAAAAACATACTTGCATTTCAGTAAACAAAAAACAATAAAAAATGTGGATGAACATTCTTATATATTCAGACAGCTTTAAAACATGTGTTAAACTCTGAGTAAAATGTCTCCGAACACTTGGCTTTTTCAGATTTAAAAAAGAATACATCAATAAAGAGAAAAAAGTTGAGAACTTAAATGCTGTGAAAATGCTTTTATTTTTTAGGCTTAATTAAAAATGGACACCAATTTTCATACACAATACAGGGATGAAAAGACCTTGATAGGTAGTTACTCAGAATGGCGTCATTTTATACGCCATAGCATATAAACAATTTATAGTTTTCACGTCAGTCCTTCATGTAAAAGAATGGAGAGAAGACTTTTCTTGAGTTTTACTACACAATTTTTATTATTTAAAAGCAGGTTTATATGTAATAAAAGGTAACTATATACTAATCTTCAATTCATTCACTGCAAGTGGCTTGAAGAAGCAAACAGCTTCACACCCAGTATCAGAATGTAATTCAGATGCAATTTTTTGTAAATATTCAACATGGATCTTGGATTTCAAAGCCGTGCTGTACGTATTTTCTGAAAGAATATTGAGATACTTCTAATCCCGTTGCAGTTCAAATACAAGGAGTCATTTACCCAGCCCTTGAATTTGACGTCAAATAAGCTAAGTCAACAGTGATTTCCAGTACCCTTAAAAAGAGCTTTGATAGTTTAACAACAGTAGCCCAGGTCTGAGAGCAGATTCCCAGAGGAATGAAAAAACTGGCATAGAAATATGCTGAGCTCTGTTGCTGGAAGTTGATCTCTCTCTGGTGTACCAGGTCTGCAAGACAAATCCAGGGAGAAGCAGCTGGAGAGAGCTGGAAAGCCAGCAGTTCAGCTAACAGTCACTGGTGCTGTGTTGCCTATCAGAAGACTCGAATGCTTCCTAGCAGGGCTCTCTCAGCTGTTCCTGTAAAGTTGTTAAGGTATTGCTATATGATAAGGTCTTTCTCAGATCTTCTGTTGCACAAATGCCTTTTCTGCTTTAGTTCAAGCATTGAGAACATGATTTAAACTTTATCTTAGATTCTCTGACAATGTTAAAATTCACTGGACTGGAAAATGTGCATTGTCTTTCCACAGTGAATTTAAATAATAACATCAGTGTATTCATCTGTGATGTTTTCTGTAGGAGTATGGATTTATTTTTTTTTTTTCTCCTTCTGCAGTTGAGCACTTTGAGTAAAAATAAAAGTACAGAGCAAATGCAGACATGTGGAAAAGAGAGCACACAGTTTCTATGGCAAAATAACCCTTTGCCATTATCTATTGGTGTAAATTGTGTTGTATATTAGTTTTCAATGAGAACTGAGCTCCAACTGGGATCAATCAGTATGACATTAACTAGTCACAGCTTCCTATGTACATAATGTCCATTTATGTTTTACACTCTCCAGCCATTATCTTGATGTAAAAGTAGACCTGTTTTTGTAGGGAACAGACTAAAATCTCATCTTTGTTGCCAATAGAGCTACAAATTGGCACTCCCTGCAAGCAAAGGCAGTGAAAACAAGTTAACATTTGGGTTTTGCACAGAAAAATCATGTTATTTCACACTTTGTTTACTAGCATCCTAGAAACAGTGATAGGAAGGGTAGAAATTTTTTAAAGTTTTCCCCTGTTAAAGTAAGACCTTTACACATAAGCTCAATAATTTTACCTCCTTTTCCTTAACAGCTGCAGGGAAACATTTATTATACTTCAGGTAAAGTTATTGTTGAAACGGAGATCATGTCGAAAGTCTACATTTTTAATGTTTTTTTGTACAAGGATGATGACAACTTGTTTGAATTTTTTCACTGGCAAATTCTTATGATCAAATTAAGAAGTACTTTCCACAGGTTAGTTGTGCTCATGTACATTTTCATACAAGTCTGACAGTAGAGATCCAGTCATAGGGTCTTTAATCTTCAGAGTTTCACATTTGCACTCTTCTACAATCATGATTTCTTTAACCACTGGAACAGAATCAGTGCAGTTGAGATCCAGGCGCTTCATGGAGAACTTGCTGGGCAAGCAGTGAGAACAAAAGGTATAAAGATGATCTTCTGAACCAGGAACATGAAAAGAACTACATTTTCCAAAACACAGATTATTCTGTATTGTCACCTTTTCACAGCTGTTATGAGTAACACCCTGAAACAGAAAGCAGTTTAATGTTTCTGATGCAGAAATGGCCCATGGACTTTGCTAGAAGGCATAAATGAAAAAAAAAAGGAAAAACAAAAAACAGTGCACTTTTTTCTTCTCAGAACAAACAGTACAGGTTTCTAGACAACATCTGTATGTATGTATGTCTGTGTGAAATAACTTTAGTTCTGGATGTGAAAGGACATGGTCCTTGACAGATTGTGATTACAGAAACACTGAGAATAGATGGTGATTTATGAGGAATGCAGCACTTTTACCTATACTGTTTGCTTGTCTTGATGTTACAATGTGAGAGAATGACATCATCTATGCATGGGACAATTTACCAGTTCTCCAAAATTCTCAGCACAGAATTAGACGTAAGCATCAGTTTTCTAATTAATACAGGAAAATCTTTGCTTAGCTGTAAGAAAACAACCAGCTTTTCCTGTAAATAACTTGTCCTGAGAGGCTGTATATGTGCGCGCACACACACACACACATGCACACACACACACACACACACGTGTTATCTATACATATATAGAGAGAGAAGATCATAATTCAAATCTACAAACAGTTGAGATGTATATTCATTAAATGGATAATTACTCATCATTTCCCTGCCTGCTTAGACTATGTCTGAATATCGATGCATAAAAATAATAAATAACTCAATAAAAATTGAGTCTATGGCTTTCCAGTGCTGCAATTTAGCAGTTTGCCTCATCAGACTAAAACTTTTTCATTAGCATCTTTCAGCCACTTATCATGAGCAAGTGTTCTGAAACCCTTTGACTAAGCCACTTGAATAACCCATGTCCCTTTAGTTGCTGATTACAAGAGACAGGGGAAAGGCCTGTTTGTTGATCTTGGATACTTGTTCTTACCTGGGCAAAAGGCAGGGTTCTGCAGTTTTCTTGGTGCATTTCATTGGTCTTGATTGGCAGAACAACCTCTTCAGATGCTGAATTTTTCATGAAATGTTCCCAGAATTTCTTGGCATCTTTTCTGTAGGAAAATTCAGACTCTCTCTTGCTGGAATAATGGGGTGGAGAGAAGTTTTCCACAGGAGGGATCTCTCTGGGTGCAACCCAGGTACTCGGATTTTGGTCTGCGTGGAGTTTCGCATTGGGAAGTATGAATCTGGACATTTTTTTCTCCTCTTTCTTCTCAATTCCAGATGCTGTCTGTGGAATTGATACAAAAAAGCTTGGTACTTTCAGTGTCTCTTCAACTCTTGGTGGGTTCTCACTTACCAGCTCAGGAGAACTTTGACTTTTAAACAGATTTTTGTCCAGATAGAGAAAGTGCTGAAATGGCCTTCTGCTTTTCCTTTGCTGTGAATTTCTCTGTAGCTCTGTGGCTCCAAGACATGAGAGCACGAACATTTGAAGGAAAAACAGCGACATGATCCTGGAAAGGGCAACCAAGTAGATCTGCTGCTATTGCAGTGCATGTAGTATGCTGGCTTTATACAAGAACCTACAGTCAGATTATAGCAGAGGAGAGGAGGGCTCAGGGGAGACCCTGGTGGGGTCTAATTGCATTCATTTACTGTAGATTACAATTATGATAGGGAAGTTTGTGCTAATGAAACTCTGCTTTCAATCTGAGTTATGTGTATTAGAAGCGCCTATCTAAAATCTAGTATCCCAGGATGTTGTGGAGGACAGAAGGAGTCAACAGGAGGAAATGTTTGGATAAGGTGTCTAGTTTAGGCTGAGGATTTAAGTAAACATTTGAGGTTGTGTATTAGAATGTTCAATGTGGTCTTCATTGTTTATTTTGACTTTCCATTCCATACAGCCAGAGACTGTCAAAACAGGGAGTGTTATTTCATTACAATAGGAAAAGGCAAGCTGATTAAAGTTTGCTGAAACAGTAAGCTCAATCTAGAGACTGTGTTTTTAAAAGTTAAGTCTAACTTGGACTTTCAGATTTGGGATATGACCCAAGGTGTGCTCGACTAACAGACTGCTGCTCAGACAGTCAGAAGAATCTGTCAGGAGGCACTAGCCCTTGTTTCATCTTCCTCACAGCAGGTTTGCAGCTGCTGGAGTGCAGACATGTCACCAGCACAGAGCAGAAGGTCTCAAATGAAGAAACTCTTCTTTCTGGGTTTTCAAAGATTATCTAACAGTGCCATATCCTGTTCAGGCACCAAAGCCACTCCAGGCATCCTATAAAGTGATAATAATGATAAAAGAACATTTAAGTAAAATGTGTTAAAAAAATACATTTATGATTCTGGCTATCAAAGTCTCAACAGCAATACCTAAAGACTACTATGCACCTTAAAACAGAGGCATCTCTTGCAAAATTTCTATGTTATGCGACATGTAAGAAAAAATAATCTGCTAGAACAGCACATAGAGAAAAGCTTTGGGAAAAGGAAAAGTTATTTTCAACAAATATTGCAAACAGTAATCCTAATATTAAAATACAAAAAAGAAATTCTGCTTCAGATAATTTGCCATTTAGGTACTCCAATCTCCACAAACTCCTGTTTCTGCAAAGTTTGTATTATTCTTGAAAAATTAAGTTGTGCTTACCAGATATATGATGTTACTTGACCTTAATTTCCAGGGAATTTATTTATTGCCTAGAACTGCAGTTTGAATCCTCATATCATTTCTGTGTTCACCAAAAAATTTGAACTGAAGCAGTTGACTTTTGTAACTAAAATACCTTGTATCTGATTTGTACTGGTAACAGTCACTCAAAAGTATTCAGCAATGACAAGAACATTAAATTTTGAGTTTTCCTTCTTTTTCTCTCTGTTTTAGTTGCTGAAGAGCCCCGAGACTATACATAGAATATTATACTATATTGTATTATGTTGATGCAGAGAATGTGGCACATTTGTCAATGCCTTTCAAACATGAAATTTGGCTGTCTGAAGCAAGATATACATTTGCAGGTCATCCAAGCATGTCTCTGATAATGCACAGATAAAAATTAAGTAAATTGTAGAACTGGAATGATTTGGCTTCCCACACTATCTAAACTAAGCTGGCCTGCGTTTTTCCTGCAGTGTAAAGGTATGTATAGAAGTCTTAGTATTGACATATATGTAGAGATGTTTTGGTAGATATCATATTGCAGTGCAATGGCAATGAAAAAAACCTCTTCGGGATCAGAATCCACTCCTGGTACATACCATTCTGTCCTGTAACATATAGCAAGAAGAAAGGCTTTTGAGGCCTTCAGATGTAAATGCACAAATTATTATTTACAGAAGAGTAGGAAAGAAGACTGAAGCAAAGCAGTGTCAACAAGTCACTCTGCAAGCTGTTCCACAACCCAAAGACTGCTTAAACAACTCTCTTCACTTCTAGGTCATGCCATTTCTAGTTCCTGATTCTAGATCTGATGAGACCCAAAGGCAGCACTCCAGCTTTGGTTCTGCCAACGAAGTCTAACACTGTTCCTTCATGCCTATAATAGTATGCTATGGCTGCTTTCTAAGAGGCAAAGTTGGTAAGATATGGAACATGATACATTTGGGTTTGTTCAATATCCAAATGCTGCTGTGATCTGTTTTGAAGTCAGCTGCCTATATAACTGTGCAGAAGTAGCAGGTCTCTCAGCCTCTCTGCTCAGGCTAGAGCCTGCCTGCATTACAGGAAGGTATCCCAGCTCAGACAGCAAGCTCAGATGGTCATTTTGAAGTTAAAAATGGCACACGTTTGGAAGTCTCTTTGTGGAGTCATCAACTGCATAGACTAGTAATTCACTACAGGGATTGGACTGGGCATATAATCATTAGTAATCCAAATATGCTCCTAATCTCAGTTTTCCACAAAAAAACCCCAAAAAACAAAAAAAAAAAAACCCCCAACTGTTTCTTTTCTAAAAACTTGTTTTCCTGCCTGTTTACCCTTTCATATAAGCATAACACATTTTCACTGTACTCTAGTTGTTTAGTCTTATGGCTATATGCAGTAGTGTCTCTCAAGCAGGGTTTGGTTTGCCTTCATAGTAGCAATTTATTCAGGATATTCTGTTATCACTAGAAATAGCCACTGTGACTGTTTGCCCATCCTTTTAAAACTGTCAGGTCTATAGATGATCAGTGCTATGCAAATGCAAAGTGGGATATTATTCATTTCTTTCAAAGCTGGAGTTTATTCAGTCATTAATGGACATTATCTACACAGCCAGTTGATGCCTAAAAATAATTCTTGGGCACTGCTTGAATTACTTGCCTCCTGTTGAGCTAAATAGTCTCATCATACTGTGATTAATGGTATAAAATCATTAAAATGGATTTTATATATACAGTCCAATTCAATATCTTACAATTTTCAAAACACATGCTATGTAGACAAACTTGTATCCGGATTTATCTTTCACAGATCCCATATGAAGACCTGAGAACTAATGAATTATCACTATGCAGTTTATTCTCCAATAATTGTACTTATCAAAGAAGGCCATCTGTGGTCTTTATTTTACTGAGTTTCAGGGAAACAGATCACATACAGGCCTCATGGGAAATTTTTAATTATGAAACCAAGAGCCTTTTAACAAGGTATGAGATGAAAAAACAGTCAATACCTCCAACCTTAGTTACTCTATATCACAAACTCCCCTCTGTTTCAAGTCCTCTCTTGCACTGTTTTTTTCTTCACTCATTTATGTTTTCCTGTTTACATTTCTCTGTTTCTTTTCTGTGTTCTGGCAACAGAACAAAGAACAGCATTTAGTTTTATACTGCAGCCAAAATGAAGGTGCTCACACTTTAGAATGTTTTATTTATGTCTTCAGTGGGGCTAGGATGAGCATCCTTTCACATATATTGTCCCATGTTCTCCTGGCTGTAGGTACATTCACAGGATGCGATGGGTGCTTCTGTTTCTGAGCAGTACTGGCATATATGTACTGCCTAATTGATAGTGCATCCAATTACAGACCCAGCCTGAGGAGTTCTCTTGGACATGTAATTGATTGCTGCAGATTGCTTAGGCATGGGATGAGGAAGACACTGGAAAAACCTGTGGGACAGGGAAAAAGGAGTCTGGAAAAAGACACATTTCAGTCTTCAGTAAGATGCATCTTCTTAGGTGAATAATTTGAGAGAGAGAGAGGTTATTCACTGAAGAATTTGGCACCACCAACAAAATGTTTGTAATATAATCCAAGGAAGGTGCACATAAGATTAATTTTATTAAAATAAAAAAATATAGATTTATCTTAAAATTTTTTCTGTATGCATAAAATACTATTTTGTTCATTCTGATTATATGCAATACTTCAGATACCAGGTTCTTAATCACAGAATCGTTACAGTTTAAAGGCACCTCTGGAGATCCAACCCCCCTGCCAAAGTAGGGTCACCTAGAGCAGGTGATACAGAAATGTGTCCAGGTGGATTTTGAGTGTCTCCAGAGAGGGAGATTCCTCAACCTCCCCAGGCAGCTATTCCAGTGCTCTGCCACCCTCAGTGTAAAGAAATTCTGCCTCTTGTTGAGGTAGAACTTCTTGTGCTTTAGTTTAGGGCTGTTGCTCCATATTCTGGTTTTGGGCACCACCAAAATGTTATCTGGCACCATCCTCCCGACACCCACCTTTGGGATGTTTCTATGCATTGATGAGATCCCCTCTCAGTCTTCCCCAGACCAAACAGGCCCAGCTCCCAGAGTCTCTCCTCACAAGAGAGAAGCTCCAGACCCCTGACCATCCTTGTGGCTCTCCACTGGACCCTCTCCAGCAGCTCCTTGTCTCTCTTGTGCTGAGGAGCCCAGAACTGGACACAGCACTCCAGGTGTGGCCTCACTGGGGCTGAGTAGATGGGGAGAGTCACCTCCCTCGACCTGCTGGCCACACTCTGCACCCCAGGATACCACTGGCCCTCCTGGCCACAGGGGCACTGATGGCTCATGGACAACTTGTGATCCACCAGGAGTCCCAGGTCCTTCTCCACAGAGCTGCTCTGCAGGAGGTCAGCCCCAGCCTGTGCTGGCACTTGGGGCTGTTCCTCCCCAGGAGCAGGACCTGACACTTGGCCTTGTTGAGCCTCATTAGGTTTCTCTCTGCCCAACCCTCCAGCTGATCAAGGTCCCAGGGAATGGCAGCAGAGCCTTCAGGTGGATCAGCCACTGCCCACAAATCTTTTTTTTTACATGCTTGGAGGTCACAGCCTCCAGAGTGATCTGTGCCATCAGCTTTCCAGGGATAGAGGTGAGGCTGACTGGCCAGCAGTTTCCTGGGTGCTCCTTGTTGCCCTTTTTGAAGATGGGAATGACACTGGCTTTCCTCCGGTCATAAGGCACCTCTCCTCTATTATTTTTCTAAGAAGATGCAGAGTGGGCTTAGCAACAACATCTGCCAGCTCCCTCAGCACATGTGTATGCTTCCCATCAGGGCCCATGGATTTATGGCTTTGTCTGCCTAGCCGATCTCTAACCAAACCCTCAATGGCCAAGGGCAAGTCTTCCAGCCTTTCTCTCTTGCCTCCAGGGTTTGGGATTCCTGAAAGATGTCCTCAGCAGTTAAGTCTGAGGTGAAGAATGACTTCAGTTACTCTGCCTTCTCTGTATCTTTTATCACCAGGATAGGCTTTCTATATAGCCTCTATCTTTTTCCACATTTCATAAATTTCTTCTGTTTGATAGAAGCTCTCTGCTCATCCCTGTAGGTCTCCTGCCCGTTTTGTTTAATTTCTTGCTCATGGGAATACATTGGTCTTGAGCTTTGAGGACTGCTGGATATTGACCAGCTCTCCTGGACTCCCTTGTCTTCTGTACCTCTAAGCCATGGAATTCCTCTAATTAGGTGCTGTTGATTCGGGCTACTTCTGATGAAAATAATGCATTACCTCAATGCCATTAAAAAAGCCTTAACTAGAGCCTGTTTTGTTCCTGTTATTTGAGTACAATGATATCAAGAACTAGAGTCCAGATAGTTTCTTAAAGGGTAACACGAGAGGAAAACTTATTTTGAAGATGACTGAGGTTTCTGAGGGACAGTGACTTTTTTCACATTCTTCTTTAAATCAAGAATCATATTAAAATTCATTTTTATAGACTGACAGTCTTGCTTGAATTCATTCTTGTTGTATATCTGCTTGCAGACCTATAACTTTTCTTAGATTTATTTTTCAAAATAAACAGCATTTTCTCTTTTATATGTACTCATGGTACAAATGTCCTTATAGTATTCACTCAAGAATAGCCTCAAACAGAAGAAAAAACTGAATTCAGAAGCTGCATAGAGTAAACAGCAGGTATATTAACTTAAGTGCATTTATACTATGTTAAACACTTGAGTAATTATCACTAGAAAACAAGCTTTTGTGAGATTTTGAAATTAAGAAATTCATATTCACCGAAGTATATATTGGAGGTTTTTATTACCATACATTACAGAGTTAAACATGACAATATATATAGTGTTCTGAATAGAAGACTTACAGCAGCACCAATCTTGAGATGTAAATATTGCTGAATCACTAGTATTCACTGAATCTTACGCATAATTATATCAAAGTTATTTTTATCATTTGAATGAATAAAGACTTTAATAAATTCAGGATTCAATAAAGTATCCATGTGTAGAAAGAAGATCTGGAAAAATGTTTTGATATTTTTCAGACTAAATACTTGATATATATACACATATATATATGAAGCTAGTGAAAACTCAAATGTTTTAGAATATTTTGGTTTAGAATAAGTGCTCCTGTGACCTGTTGCCTATCCATTTTCTTCATAACCATTGGCTTTGAGTTAAGTACCTCCCTGTCAAGTTTTTTTTAAATATTGACATATTTAAAAGATACTTGACAGGGAGGAGTGAAAGTGGTTAAAAGTGACAAGCACACACAATGCTTACAGAGCCCATGCCTGAATAGAAATCTAAGGTAACTCCTAGGTTCTTTTCACTGAGCATCTTGATTCTGTTGCTCTTGGGTATGGATAGTTCTGGTGAAATAAATCCTTTGTTTATCCAGAAAGTGTGGCATCCGTATGTGAACACCAGAATTTACATGCTCCTTTTCCTTGCTTTCAGCCATTTGAAATACTCCTGGTGATGCTGATCCTCTAAATACTGATTTTTCCTGGAGTTTACTCAGAGTCTAATTAAAAAATGCTGAAGATGAAAAGATCCCCAAAGCTTCTCCTACAGTCCTACAGATAGACCTACAGTCTATCCATTACTAAACTCCTTAGAAGCAATAATATCCTATGCCAACAGAAAAAAAAATAATTATTTGTGCTTTCCGTGATTTGTTTTGTTCTCTGAACTCCAGTATTCAAATAATAAAAATAAAAGATGTAAAGATCTGTGGAAAAATACTTATTTAAAGACAGAAAAAATAAAATTTATTAATTAAATGTTTGGAAGAGTTACTTGTATTGGAAAAAAATTCAGCAGCCTTTCAGGGCAGAAATATATTTGCTCTGTAATATAAGAATTTTAATTTCATTAGTGTACTGTGTTAGATATAATTAAATCAGTAAACTCATGCAGTTTGCACAACTAAGAATCTTTTGTGTAGTGAAATCTTCATACTCTGCATGCACTTTAAAGTAGTTCAAATGAAGTTCAGAAAAGGGAAGATTTCCCCTACTCTCACAAAAGCAAACCTGAGGTCACTGTTGTGTCAGGTGGCAGAAGTCATTTATTAGTTACTGATCAAGTTTATTAGTTACTGATCAAGCACCTTTGCAGAATCCTCACTCTGTTGATATAATTCATTTATTATATAATTGGGAGAGGTATTTGAATTATCTCAATAGGCTTTATCAAATTAGCACCAATAAATTCTACAGCTTTCATTTAAAAAAGTCCTAAAGAAATAAAGTTTATATTTTTGTCTAAGTCAATTTTCCCTGGCATTCCAGAACATACCACTAAGAGATATTGAGAGTGCTTTTTAGACACTTATTTTTTTCTGTAACAAAACCTTTCAGAAATAAAAACAGATGTAAAACCAGATATTTAGAAGTAGTTGTTTTGGAGACAAACTCCTTAAACAAAAGAATTTCTGACTAGAAATGTCTAGAAACTTGTCATAAATATTACCATAAAAAAAAAAATCCTGGAAATCCTTTTGTCTGCATCTGTTGATAACAAAAAAAAAAAAAAAAGAAAAAAAGAAAGCGGTGAGGAGGTTCTCTCACCGAGTATGTTTTTTTCTCCAATTCTGTGATGCACTCATACTTATTGGCAACAGTCCTTTCAGGAAGGTTCTCTCCTATACACAAAGACTGTTCAGACTGTTCAGCTGCTGACATTTTGATTTGACTTGTCACAGGCAAGAAGGAAAGATAAGTCACCAAGCATGACAGAGGCAAATATATAACCCCTGAAACAGTGTCCATTTCAGAAAGGAGAGGTGATTCTGCTCTGTCCCTTGCAAGACTGAGAAATTGCTATGAGGAACCCAAGAAGGAGGTTTTGCAGCTCTGTTGCAAAACTGATCCAGCGGCTGGCTGAATAGACGAGCAAAGGGGGGATGAACTGCTGGCAGCAGGCAGGCAGATGGGAAGGATGAGAGTTCATAGGTACAGGGCAAACTCACCCTACTCACTTGCAAACCAACTGTCACACAGTGACTCCTGTTGAGAGGAGCTTTAATTTATTTTTTTTAGGAAGCCTATGCTTGGATCCTCATTTTATGTTTGGTTTTGGTTTTGGGTTTGTTGGGTTTTTTTTGTTTGTTTGTTTGTTTTGTTTGGTTGGTTTGTGTTTTTTGTAATTTTAAGGCTGGCAGTAAAATGTCTCAAAGCAAGCTTTTGACAGGTAAAATATAAATCTACTATACTGTTACAAAATAGTTATAGTGCAACTATATTTATCTGACATAATAAGTTCTGGCCAGCTGTTTTTTTTTCTATTAATTGCTGGGTTTTAAGCCTTTCTCAGAAATAAATGTGGATTTTTAAATATTATTTTTAAAAGCCTCAAATCCCTAATAAGGACTTAGATTAATACTTTTCCAAAGCCATAGCTGCTTTACTACAAAATATGTCTCACGATTACATTGGTTTATACACACATATAAATCCTATTGATGTTCATGTATCAGTGAATATCCCCAGATAATATCCTAGGATTAAGTTTACATGTTTTTTTTAAATAAATCATCATTTGCTATAGCATTTGATTTAGAGATGTCCCATTATTTAATTACACTAAAAATTACAGCACCATCCTGCAGTTCTGGGGGAAAAAAAAAAAAAAAATTAGAAAAAAATTCCTTAGGAATGGGAAACAGATGCAACTCTGTGTGGGCAGACCCATTAGGTTCTGAAGCTGGCCTTAGGAGGTAGAAGGTAAATACAAGGCTTTGCTCCTGTTAGTACTCTGTCACCAGGCAATGTCCAGCTATTTGGACCTTTGTAAGATGTACTAGTGCATCATCAAAGAAACTCCAGTACTCACATGATGTCACTCCCATTATCACCCCAGAATGTCTGTTTTTAAACAGCTGTTTACCCTCATTTTCAATCCCAACAGTATATCCTCTTTTTGTGACGGCAGAGTAAAACTGCAGTTCACAACCCTTCCTTTAAGAGCAAAGCAAGTCAACTGACATGGTACTTTCTTTAAAAGAAAAGTACTATTACACAGAAGTGTGATGAAAGACTTGAGACTCTGGTATAAAGATACGTATGAGTAAGTGACAGATCAAAGTCTTTGGGGAGATTTCAAAACCTTAACCTGAGATTAATTTTTGCAGCTGATCTCTGTACCTTGGTTAGGTATATATATATAAACATCTGCACCTCTGACAGCATATAAAACAAGCCTTGCTGATAACTAGAAAGGTTTTGTAATGCACCTAACATACTGAAATAGCATGAATGTCCATATGCTTTCAGTGGCATCCTCCATCCATTACAACTTTCTTGAACATATATAGCTGTTTGGTTTGACCTTCTTGCAGTCAGTTGCCTGCCATTTTCCTTGCTTCTGCACAAATACACAATTTCTTCCATTCACTGGAAAGTGGTGGGAGCTTCTTCTCCAGTTCATGTAGCTTACAGGTTCTCCTCCATTCCACTCCCAATGTCCAGGGTTGACTTGGTCATTCAAACCTGTGTGAAATCAGTAAGACCAAATCAGTGATGTTTATTGTCATTGGAGCCAGATGTCAAGAGAGTCATGTTGTTCTATAAGTTGCTCTAAATTAAAAAATGCATACAATTGCATGCTGAGAGAGAAAGAAAACATCTGGTAGAACACAAGCAAAACACAATTTATGATTTAATTAGTCCACTTTAATCACAGTTAGCGCCATATGAATAAAGGAAAGTACACTTTTCTTCAATAGCATATATCTAAAATGTTTGTTTCTCCTTTCATCTATTATGCGTCTATCACCTCATAGGTTTCTCTTTGGATACTTGAAATAGCAAGGAGTCTGGACAGCATCAGATGCCTTCAGATTTCTTCTGAATATAAAATTCTGCAGATCTTTGTGGACTGGGTTTACACTGTTTAAATTAACAGCTGTAAAATTAGCTTGTGTTAATTAGTACATTATAAATCATATCTTTTCCCCTAGCCTCCTCAAAGTTACTATCCTTCTAGCCTCCTTAGAGTTACTAAGATCAGTATGTGTTGCATATAATTTCATACATGACCTGTCATCTTAGGAGGGACCAAAATAAGGAAATTTGCATTAAGAATCTTGTAGTCTTTATCTTTGTCAAACAAGCTTATTTCTTTCAAGTTAGCAGAATTATGATACCATTAAACATGATCCAAAACTAACTGTGTTTTTTGAAGTTAATTTAGTTTTCCTAGTCCATCTCAGAAAATGACTAACACCTGATAATTGCAGTTCAGAATCAAAGAAAAAGAGCCAAATTGAAGACAGTATAGCAGAAACAAGAAGGGTTAGATAAAAGCGGTAGCTCTAGTATATGAACTAAGACAGTCATTCACAGAAAGGAGGTACTAAGAAGACCCATGCAAATTCTTTGCATTTGTCATTAAATGTAAAGTGCCTAATAAATCTAAAATTATATGATTAAATGTTCTTTAGCTTATCATCTAATTAATTAACAAGATTTCTTACACCATTAAATTAGAAGTAACAAATAATTATTTAAGTTAAAACAAAACAAAAGAAAAAGCTAAATTATGGATAAATAAAATAACAGTCAAAAGAAAGATGAGAGGAAACAAATTTGAAGGAGCTGCACCAGAACTATTTTCACAAGCTTGTGCCAAAATAGGAAGGGTTTCAAGATAAAAACAGTCCAATAGACATCATGATAAACTCATCTTTTTGATAAAGACTTATAAAAGTAGCCAGCTAAATTATGACTTTTGGTTTATGCTTTGCACTGAAATAATAAAAGCAGCAGAATTTGAGGACAGTACATTGTTTGAAAACTAGGCTTGAACTGCTGCAGCATTTGTGCTTTTCAACACATACAGGAACTGCAGCCTGCAGTGGGGACTTGCAGACAATATACTTACCTATCCAAAAGGGCCTCCTCCCACTGAAGTCCCACAGCCACCGCATATGTTGTTCATTAGCCACACTTGTTAGACTCCCCAGGTATCTAGGCTCAGCGAGAGAGGACAGAGTAGTTAGCATTCCACAGAGTGACAGACTGCTCCCATCAACTTATCAACAATGGATGTTGATTCTATTATAAAGCATATAAATAATGAGTCACAGGAAAACCACAACTTACTGGCATGAAGGAATAATTAAGATTGACCTTAAGATGAGGTCATAAAATTGTGGATTACATGGGGATGAACCAAAGTCCTAGTCTGATTTTTCTAACAGAAAAAATAAGTCAGCTGGGCAACTGAAGGAAATGTGTACAGAAAATATGTGCCTCATACTCATAAACCGTGTTTTAAACTATTGGTACAATACTTTATACCTTATTTTCCATGAAATAATAAACTTCCTCCACTGAAATCCAAGCCACTGAAAGATACAACTTCACCTATTTGGTAGTAGAGCAGGAGATATCTTTTTAAAATCGTATTTTGACAATACTGAAGCTTTGGGTAATACATTTAAGTGGTAATGTGGTTTTGAGAAGTAATCATAGAATGCCCTGAGGAGGAAAGGATGCACAAAGATCATCAAACTAACTATTGGCCCTGCACAGGGCAGCCCCAAGAATCACAAAATGAGCCTGAGAGCACTGTCCAAATGCTTCTTGAACTCTATCAGTTTGGTGCTGTGACCATTTCCCTGGGGAGGCTGTTCCAGTGTCTGAGCACCATCTGATATAAATCTCCCCTGTAACACACGTTCTCTAAAATCAACACTCAGGCTGTTACATCAATCACCCCCTCCACCACCCCCATTTCCTTCCTCTCCTGCTATCTCAGCCCTTTCTTTGTTTGCATTTTCATCCTCTTCAAAATTTTGGGTTTCAGCTGAGGCATTCTGGTTCTCCATCCTGTGAACCTGCACACAGTAAATGCAGGTATCCCATGGGTTCCCCCTGTTGTTCGTCACAAGAAATTTGGTATCTGAAAAGACTCTGAAAAAGCAGTGCATTTTTTAGAGGGCTGTCTGCAGTGACCACACATTTAGTTCAGATTGGAGAGAAGCTGTGGTTTGTATTAAGCAGACTATTTGTGAACTAAGTCAACGCATAAGCCCTGCTCTGTGTGTGTATTTACAGTGTGCCTGTTCCAAAGGAGAGTTTGCAAACCCTAGCCACTGAGTGGCCTTGCCACTGACAAGTCTTCCAACGAGTACCAAACATACAAGCAGCAGCTACTCTTAAGGCTACTCTTAAGTCATGTAGAGATCAGGCTAAATCTTTAGACATTAAGGGACATATGTCATTCTTCACATTTGCTGGGAACTGTCAGCCATCAGTGGCTCCACTTTCTTATTTATCCATCTTGGTGTCTGCGTTGATATCATATCACCTTTTTACATGTCACAGCTGGTGTTGCCATCCCTCTGATGCTGAGCCTCTGGTGCTGACATTTCTTTTGTCCCATATTTCTGATTGCTGCTCAGTCTAAAAGTCATGCCAACCCCTTCAGCCTCCCAGAATATCCTGGGTGACAGTTGATAGGGCCAGAGCAATAAACACTGCTCATAAAAACATTTTAAGAGAGCAAAAAATGTTTCTAACATCAGAATAAGTAAATGGTACTGTAAGGATTTCGTTAATTTTATTACTTTTGCTAGATAACAGAGACAAGAGATCACTATTGCCCCAGATGAAGTGATGACTGTTAAGACCTGGGGCAACAACCAGGCCTGAAGAATGGCATAGCCAATTTGAGCTAACTATGGAGACCATGAACAGATATTAGAGTGAAAGCCCACCATTAAGCCTGCTCCCTAATTAGAGATCCATGCCTGGAGCTCCATTCCTTTTGTTGCCCTGTATGTC
Organism: Pseudopodoces humilis; assembly: GCF_049639895.1. NCBI lineage: Eukaryota > Metazoa > Chordata > Aves > Passeriformes > Paridae > Pseudopodoces > Pseudopodoces humilis. The sequence continues at coordinate 45,851,229 of NC_142203.1, read as the reverse complement.
TTCTAAGAGTACTGATCCCATGGATTCCATATGATGCCACACAAGATACGGAAGCAGGAAAGATATAAATGAGGAGAAGTTCAAAGCAGTAATCCACAATATTCTGCACAGTCCTTACTGCATGAAATCTGGACTATTCCTTAATCTAGGCCCACAAGGTCAGGATATGAAATAAATTCATTGTGTTTCTGAGGGGGGATGCTCCTGCTGCAAAGTCCTCCTCCATTATCCCTGCAGGCCAACCAAAGCAGCAGGGGTTGGAGTTGCCCTCTGCTCCATGCTGCATGGTGGATCTGCCAAGGCCAGCAGGACAGCCAGGGGTTAGCCCTCACCCTGCAATCACAGGTGCCCTGGGGCAAGCACTGTGCAGTAAGGTGGGACTCATCAGGGGCTCTCTGAGCTCCCGGGCCACCAGAACCCACATGCATTCTTGCATGTAAGATCACACTGACATACAGATGTACACTCTCCTCACCTAGAGGTGTGGCAGAATAGCCTCAGCACTGTCTGGTCAGGGTCAGGATTGTGCACCCACTGTGGTAGAGGCCCCCAAATCTGCACCCTGTGAAGGTGTTAGCAGGGCTTCTGCTGTGCCTCTCATCACGGTGAGACATGCCTGTATGTCCCAAGGGTGACAGGCTTCCACCCTTCTGGGCAGATCTGCCAGACACAGACTCTCCGGTAAGCTAGGAGCAAAGCTGTTACACTGACAAACACTGCCTGGAAGTTTCGTACTCCACCACCTTCTACAGACAAGGAAAGCAAGCATAGTTAATTCAGGATGTTCTCCCAGGCTAACTGCTTCAGCAGCAGCCTTCCATTCTGCCTCACAGTGACTGTGATTGCACTGACCCAGTGGACCTGAGAAGAGGTTTGTGCAGCAGTTTCTGTGGTATCACTACCAGGTGAGCAAGAACAAAAATGGAGCATTTTATCTGGCTTCTGTTTAAGGACACTCAAAACCCAGGAACTAAGTAATTTACTTTAGGTGAGCATATCTTACTTCTGACTGTCCTAGAAAATGTGAAACCAAAAAGCATCAGTGTGTGTCATCACAGCATCAGCAAATGCTCTATCATTTATGACATACAGGTATAGTCTGAGCAATAACAGTTTCGGACTTCAATCCATGTACCAGGGAGAAACTTCATTGCTGTGAAAGGAAAGCACTGCAATAATTTTGTTGCAGTTTAATGTTTTCTCTGTAGGAGTGCTTACTAAGTACAGCTCAAGAAACACAGTACTGAAGAGAGAACAACTGTTCTAATTGTTACACCTAGTTAGGGGGATTATGTATTTCACGGAAATGAGAAGCATCCTGAAAGAACACAGCACTTCCATAGTGCTACTCACTGAACCTCGAGGCATAGCATCAGACACCGGAAATTACTAGATAAGGTTATTTATGGAGTTGTGTGCTTCTAACACTCCCTAATGTAAATTAGTCAAGATAAGAGGTTATAATTCCTTATTAGGGAAAGAAACAAAAAAAACCCCAAAAGCAGACAAACAGTAACCAAAAGAAGCTACAATAAACCCACACACATCACTTTTTTCTGGGCTAAACCATCCATTTAAAATTGTTCCTGCATACTTTATGATTTTTCTTATTTAGTCAAGAGCATACTTTATCTTAGAGCAGTTGCACTAAATTAAGGAAACAATTTGGGTAGCTTTTGACCTTGAAGTATTATATGGAAAGTACTTAGCACAAAGACTTTACTGATTTTCCATTAAATTGTGTGATACATTTCAGAGTCTTGTACCATTTTGGTAAATTTAAGACTGGCAAAAACAACTTGACTAAGTATAAAGGTGTCTATGGGATTTTATTTGAACTGCTGTAGTAAATCTGTGTCCTATACTGATGCTGAAGGGGGTGGTGGGGGTGGTGACTGAAAGACTGTGCTTATATCAGCCTTTTGTTTGGTCACCTAAGGAGCTATGTGATACCTTGAAATAGGTTTCTAGTATATCAACACCTCATGTAATTCAGTACATTCAGATGAGAGTGGCAGACATGATGCAGTGCTTGCAGGAGCCCTGCACTTCCAGACTAGCAGCTGAAAGTCAGACAGCGTAAACAAGGCCTTTAAAATGACTCTAGGTACCGGGATCCTCTGCTGGAGTAACACACAATGAGTTAAACCATATTTGTTAGTGAACCAGTACTGGGAGAAGAGGGCTGCTGTCCTGCTTTGCACCAGGGAACACTGAACCATTATGAAGAATCTAATATATTACTTTAGATGTGGTTCTGCCTGTGATTCCCAAGGACTGAGGCCACATGTAACTGATACAGAACCATCAAACAAAATAACACGTCCTGCCTTACACAGCTAGCAGTAAACAACCTGAAATCTAATCATATTTTAGCTTTAATTAAATATTCAACTTCAAAAAAGATAAAGGTAGATATGACTAACAAGGCAAAAAACACAACTGTGGGTTCTATATATCCAGTTCTTCCATCCCTTCAGTGGCAGAAGTGAAACCATCTCACATACGAGTGAGCCCTGCTGTACTGACCCTTGGGGAGGACATGTTCCTGTTGGATAAACAAGAGCTGTGGCATAAATCATCAAAATTGCTTCTAAATCAGGCTGCTGTGGGATCACTCAGCCGTAATATCCCCCAGATGCTTCTCTTCACGTTGCCAAGAGCCTCTTCATGCATAAAAACAAAGCTAGAAAAATGAGTTCTTAAACCACCTTTCTCTCCGATGAATTGGAGAAGGGTTAGAAGTAGTGCAAGATTTTCACAGCAATTAACTGAGATTTCCCTGTCCACCTCCCCCATCTCCAGTTTAACACTGACGCACAGAAACTTGCACCAAGACAAGCACATATTTTTGTCTGCTTCTACCCCTGTACATGGGAACTGAAGAAAAGCATTGTATTCCACCTCTAACAGATGGATACAATATATGTCAACAGGAACTCCAGTAGGCTTGCATTAGCCCGTGCATATGTAGTTACGTCCAGACAACAACTGCTTCCACAATAAACTGGTAGCATGATTTTGATGGAATAGAATCACAGACTATCAGGTTGGAAGGAACTTCAAGGATCATCTGATTCCAACCTTTCTTGGCAAAAGGACAGTCCACATGAGATGGACCAGCAATCTGACTAGGTGAACCTTAAAAGCATCTGATGTTGGGGAATCTCCCTGGGGAGAGTCTTCTAAAGGCTGATCTCACAGTGAAAAGAAAATTTCCTTGTATGTAATTGGAATCTTCCCAGGAGTAACTTGTTCCCGTGGCTATTCATCTTTTCTATGTGACTCCTTGTAAAAAGAGAGTCACCATCTTCTGCTTTGCTACTCTCTAAATACTGAAATTTGGTTATAAGGGTTCCCCTATGCCTTCTTTCTTCACATGGCAGGCTTTACTGTCCTTTGATCATCTTTGTGGCCCTTCTTCAGACACTTTTCAGCCTGCCTACTGCTGTATAGTTTTTGTATAGCCTACTCCCAAGTCCATCACATCAGGATAGCGAGGTTGTCTCAAAAAGGGACGAAACTTGCAGACTGTTAGTGAATCAACTTTCACAATGCTTGGGGTCTTTTCCCTGTTCTGTATAACAGAAAAATTCTAGCAAGACAAACGAACAGGGGCTTAAAATTATGTCATTTTTGTAGTAATAAATTATTATTCTTTTTTTCATGGAAGTTGGCTGGTTTACTGAAAGTCAATTCAAATATTTTCATTTAATATCTAGTTTGTTGATCTATTGACAATTGAGGACCTACCTCCATGGTAGTTTTATTTCCCTGTTGTAAACATTTAAACATCAATAGAATCAGTATTAATAATTGAAACACTGCAGTTATTGGTGGTGATGATTGCTGGAGGAGCTGGGGAAAAGCACAAGATAAAATGTAATAAGTTACGTTCTTGTACCACATTTCAGTGTGTTCCTGGAGCTGTACTTTTGTAAATCAGTTCCAGATGGAGGCAAGGAGTACTCCATTTACTGCAATAAATCTTCCTTAGTCCATGCTAGTATGACATTAATTGAATTAGCACTGCCCTAGGACTCATTTCCTTGTGGATTCAGTGATACGCCTTGATTTTTAACACTATCATTTAGCTACTGTTGTTTACATTTATCTGCTTTTATTCAGGTGAATACCTATATTGCACACTATAGCCTTCATCGAGAAGCTACCACTTACAAAAAATATGGGTCACAAAGATCACACTTTTTAGAAGATAGGAAACACCTCCTGGTAGAGTGACATATGGTTCCAAGAGATCAATTCAGTGTTAAAGCCTTCAGAAAAAAAATAAAATATTCACAATTCATAGCTTTGTTTGCTAATAAGTAGCATAATAAAAGCAGATAATAACAAACAATTTCAGGAGCTGAAATTGTAAGTAAACCAAGTGATAACATAATATTTGGGGTGAACTCACAGGAGCACATAACATTTACATTTTAGTAAAGGCTATCTTCCATCAGTTGGGAGCTAGTAGTATCAAGACTTTTCTTTTGCATGTTACCAAGACAACATAATCTGGCATAACTGAGTGGAATGAATCAATGCTTGTTATGCATGCTTGCCCATGATTCACGATTCGGCATGTCCTTCCACTACTTACAGAACATACTCTGTTTCTAAAATTTCCAGCTCTTCCCTGCTTCAATTTTCCTTTGGTGTAATGGAGAGGTCTGGAGTAATGTAGAGGTTTGTTTAAGCCCTTCCCGTTTTTCAGATTGGTTTTCAGCCTGGTGCTCGCAATTCCAGACAAGGTACAGAGCATGGCTGTCCTTGGACAAGCTTCATGTTACCATTGCTAACATTTTTTTCCAGTGCTAACCTAATACCCCTACAGCCAAAGTCTCAAAGCAAGTGTCCAGAAAACAAGACTGGCAGGTTTTTTATCTCCTACTTTGAGACAACTGATTTTATTATTATTGTTGTTGTTGTTATATCCTTAAACAGTCAGAAATGCACTGTTAAATTGAATATAAAAGTTTTCAAGTAGTTACAGAATCTTCAAAGCTGCATCTTCAGAAGAATACAGTGAGGCACACAGGAGCTGACGATATTTTACCACAGCTATATCAAGAGGGGGTAGTGTCAAGGAAGTGGTGGGTAAGAGAGGATGAAATTCTGAGTCTCTCCTGACTCTGAGTTTTTCTTCTCCCAAACTAACTCTCCTATTAGGAAAGTGTCCTCACTGCAGAGGGACAGCTTTAGGAATTCATGCTGTGATTAAGATAGCATCACCACCTGAAACATTATGAGACTAACATTTCTATTGTCCACTGTGTTTGAATCTCAGGATTCGTTCAATTTTTTGGGGGAGCTGTGCAGAGCAGCCAGAGCTGGGCTTATCCAAATAAATTTGGCCTCAAGAGCAGCATTCAGCTCAGGGCAACAGCAGTGCACAGCAAATGCATGATGGTCTCTTACTGTTCTCTGCAAGCCTGAGCAGCAGTGTTCCAGGTGACCTTGTGATTCACCACCAGGAAGTAGCAGCTGTCCTCATGATAAGTCCATCCAGAGGGACATTTCTTCATAGTTACCTCCTAAAATAAAAGAGGAAGAGGTAAAAGAGACTTCTTTCTGTGCACAGATAGTCTGTGCAATAGTTCATGCAAACCAAGCATGAACTTTGGCGTCTATAAATAAAGCTACAGTATTGCTTAAACGAGTTAAATAAATAATGCGTGACAGAGGATCCTAAGATTTATAATTAGTAGCTCTAATGGTGATAGTAGTATTCAGGTCAAAAAATCCTCTAAACATTTTATATTAGTTTGGACACCATTTTCTGTCTCCTGTAATCTGTACTGAGAAAGCAGTGTGACAAAATTCAGCATGACATCTTAAATGGTGGGGGGGAATGTATGTTTACAGAATACCTAAGAAAGCTTATTTTACTCAATTCCACCTGTTCTCCCCACAGACTTCATTCACTGACTGTGTTATGCCCACATTGTCACAAGCCCCAAGTCACTAGTGCTCATGTGGTTTGTCCAGGAGCACTGTGGATGACAGAGACGGAAGACAATGGCAGCATTGAAGTCCTCATCATATTCCGGGAAACTTTTGTTTCTGCTGGAAGCAAACCTGAATCTGGATAACATTTATTCCCTGTTTGAGTAAATAATAGTTACAGGAAGGTCATCTGCTTTAGGGTATCCCCAGTCCTAAATTCCATGCTCTAATGTAGACACCTATACATGGCTACATTTTTATATGCTTTGGGAATTCCAGAATTTCCATGTTATCCCATCAGACTGAAATAACTTCTTTGTGCTTTCTTCATAATGCAAGAGACCCTTTAAATCTGGTGTACAAGCCTTTTGAAAAGAGTAAAAGTGCTGGAATGAGAAAATGTCATTTGAACATTTGAAGGAAAATAATTACACAGAACAAGTGAAATGAAACAGATTAATTAGGTCTTATATTAGAATTTTACGCCATGAAAACTCTTCTAGGTGTTAAATAATTTTGGAAAACAGCACGACTGAAAACAGATGGTAAAAATGCCCATGGATAAAAAGGTTTCATACCTTATGTCTTGATCTTGGTTGAACTGCAAGTTCTGCCTTATCAGCCTGTGGGATTTCTGTTTTCCTAAAGGAGATGACATTTATCTGTGGTTGTGCCTTCTTGTTGGTTTCAGCGAAGGAGGTGTCTTCCTCTGTTTTGAGTGATACAATCCCATGATACTTTATTTTGCAGTATCAACACACACACAAGAACAGGAGAGGAAAAGAGAGGGTTAGTGCATACAAGCAGCTCTTAAATAAACTAAATAAGCAAATAATAAAAATTAATTATTATAAAAATTATTGTAAATCAAGGGAAATTACACCAAAATAAAATAAAGATACATAGAAAAATTAAATATTGGACATAGCAAATTATTAAGAGCTATAAAACCTGGAAAGACCAGAATCAGAAAGAAATAATGGAAATGTCCAACCAATACCCATAATACTCTTACTTTGAAAACCACATCTGTTTCATTTCTAAATACAGATGAAGGCTGAACCTGAAAAATATAGAACAGCAGAATGAGATGGGTATATTCATGCATCATAGAAACAAGAAGACTTTATGAAATATTTACTACTAGGTTATACATCATGCAGAGCATGTCTTGGGTTTAGTTCTTTCTCTTTTACTATAGAAACATATAATTTCTGAAAGGAGCTATTAAAAAGCACAAAGTGTACCATCCAGTGTGTAACATTTAATGTTCATAAAAACAGATTCCAGTAACTTTTACGGTCACAATAGCAAAAAGTTACTAAATACCTAGCTAAATCAATATAGCTTAAGCAGGAGAATCAGTGGGCAAGGTTTAAATACATATTCCTTGTTTAAGCTAACAGTATTTTCAGCTTTATAACTTCAGTACCAGATGAACAGCTTCTATACATTTGCCTGGCTCCAACAACTTCTAACTTACCCATAGCTTTTATAAGATTAGAATTTTCATAATTGCTGAAGTTGCTTCATGCCTGTTTCCTCCCCCAAGTCTTGATTTTATTCCTGTCTTGAATATATGGATCCTCAAAATCAGCTTGGTTTGTTTTTGGCTTTTTCTTACAGTTTTTTTTAAATAGCCCCCAGGTCTGACTCAGAGCAAACTCATGTAGTTACTATGTGGTCAGATAGAATTGCTACAAAAATGGCAGTTAAATGAAGATATCACATCACAATAAACTCACTTATCAGTCCATCACTGAACTAGAGAAGTTTCTTACTATTCTGCCATTTCCAGTTACTCTCAGCCTGGTCCTTGACCGATTCGCCAGGCTGCGCTCCTGCTGCAGGTCCCCTCCGTGCTCTCTCATCCCTTTGGAGGGAGGCAGTGGGATCCCTTCCAAGGAAACACTGCCAGGCCTGGAAGGTGATGAGGAGCCCAAGGAAACTGGAAACAGTGTGCCTCTCCCCCAGACGTCATGCTTGCTTTGGCCAGAAGAACGGGAATAGCTGCATTGACCTGAAAGCATAAAAAATGGCAGATGGTCAGTTCTAACTGCATGAGCAGAAAACTGGTTGTGTTGACATGGGCACATAAACAGCTTGTCCTTGAAAGCTGGATGATTCTTTCACTTGAAGTAGTTGATTTGCTGTTTGTTCAGTCACCCTTGTTTCTGGGGTTATCTTTAACTATAACTGCAACTAGTACCTATATAAGATTTTATATGTGATGCATCTGTCTACCCACAGGTCAGAATTTCAACCAAGCATCTGCTGAAAATACCTGGTTTTATGCTTATATTGGGCTTTGAAGTGCTGGGGGTTTTGGCCATGAATATACAGGTATCTTTAACTACCACAGATGGCACTTCATGCCCAGAGAAAATTATTCTTGTATATCCAGGACACTGTTGTTTCAATGAGATCATTACATCAATTAAGACCTGATTTACACTAGGAATGTTTAGGAGAGAACAAATCTGAAATTTTAAAGGGACTTTTTTTAACATGAAGCCTAATTCATTGCAACATGGATATTTTAAATGTTGTTTCACTAAACACCAGAAGAAAAAACACTCTTCAGAGGCCAAAGGATGCAGCTGCTTTTCTAGTTATTTCTACAGTTTTCTTATGTTTCTGTTTCTACAGTTGCCTCCTTTTTGATCTGATTTTAGGCACACCACATTTCATCACTGAAAAACACAACACTTCAGAGACTAAACTCTTTGCTGTGAAGTTGTAGACTGTAGTTTTCAAGCATTGGAAAATATATTGCTAAGACATGGGTTAATTTGTTATGTTCCTTTTTTTGAGAGGATAGTAAATCTCTTTTAGAGGTTGTGTAACAACTAAATTATAACTAGAAAAAAATTCTCATGGATCTAAAACCAATTTTTCCCACTTTAATAAATGAGAACTGAACTCATGTTATGAAAAGTAATTTCTTTCCTGGCACTTTCCTCATTTTGTACTTGTTGCTTCCTCCATCCTAAAGAAATGTTTCCTAAACATAAAATGTTTCCTAAGAGGATGCATATGATTTTGTGAGTGAATAAAGAGCCTGCAACTGTTGAGCCTGTTTTTTCTAAAAAGATATTTGGCAGTTTGATCTAATGATGAGTGTTAGGAACAACTTGTGGTTGAAAATAGGTAGCTACTCAGGCAAGATTGTCCCACCTTCTTAGTCATGAAGATCAAAACAGAATACCTCCTTTTGAGTCCAAAATTTTCACTACAGCTTTTGTCCGTGTGCCAAGAACAGCATTCACAGGGGAGTTCAGAACTACTTCAAAGACTTCATCATCTTCCTCTAATCCGTCATAGGTAATTGCTACATTCCACATCTTGGTTGACACTCCTAACAGAAATAAACATTTTAATTACTCTTTAAGTGCTATTTCAATCAATCAGGGTGTCAAAGAAATAGATTAATTAACATGTCTGCGGCTAGAATGGAGTAGATTGTGTATGCTATTGTGCTCCTACTGACTGACTGGGCTCCTGCTGTTCTTCCAAATAACATTTAGTTTGAATTTGTTCCTGGGCAATGATGATTCAGTTCAAGTGCATACACTGTAACAAAAAGCTGCTGTAGATGTGCAAAATTGCACTGCAATGCATAGACTTAGGACTTCCACTGTGATTTTCAAGAGAAAATGTATCATAGGGTTTTTATCTGAAAAGCTTAACTTTAAAGATGGCAGAGTTATTTAAAATACCTACAAATGGACCAAAAACTATGTCAGATTGAAGTTCAACCTTCTAGGCAAATCTTAGCATTGTTTTTTCTTGTTTCCTTGTCTTTACTGGGTACCCTCAGGCTTGTATGTGGATGAAGAAGGGCCTTGGACATCTTGAATAACCTAACTTGTTCTCAGTTTTATCTAAAATTGACTTGTGTCCTGAGCTTTACCTATAATGACTGAAGTCTTTAAAGCATGCCACAGCTCAGCTCAGGGTGAATCCTATCCAGCGTAGTTGTTGGGAGATTAGGAGATACTATTTCAGCACTTTCGATATTTTAACTGATATAAAAGACTGTAGGCAATCTCATGCTAAGTAATAAGGATATAAATTCACTAAAGAAGCCCACAGTGCTTCCAGAAAAATGAAACCAAGTCTTAAATAGTATTCAGATTCTCTAGCTATAGATATTTAAAAGATTGCACTCTCCAATGCAAGAGTTTACTCTTCCAGAGTCAGTGAATTAATTTTAGAGTTATTCAGTGCACTATTTCATACCTGGATCAAACTGAACAAGCTTGGAGGAGGTCACAGTGAAGTCCTTTCCCAGCCTAGCAGATATTTCATTGACCTGAGAAGAAATCAAATAGTAAATGCCATGCTGTGACCCATTTCACTGAACTCCTTCTGCTGCATGCTGGAGGTACTTTGCACATCTCAAACAGACAGGCCAACCCATACATATACTCAGGCTGGGAAAAAAGATAAGGACCTGAAGAATAAACCACCTTTATGTGCAACTGTCATTCTGTCCTTGCTCATGGCTTAGAAAATGCTTCATAAAAAAAAAAAAAAAATTAAAAAAAATCCCTATCTTACAATTTTATTCATTCCCCTCTCAGACTTGAGACCTCCAGGTAACCATGCTGCTCACCATGTCTGGGTACCCTGCCATACCTGGCTCCTGGACAAGCACGTCCTGTCATCTCACAAGAGCAGCAGCAACCTGGCCATGTTTTCCTATTTGGCCCTTCGTGATATCTTGAAAGAAGGTTTTTCACACAGAGCCTTCTGTCATCCCCAAAGACTCCTTAGGATAGATATGAGCCCTACATGTGTAAATATAGGGATTCCAGCAACTCCCTGAATTTTCAGAGGAAGCACCAGGGGACACCAGTTTCCACACTGTGTTCCAGCTCTTGATGCTGGAATCAACTGTACTGCAAGTGACTTTTCTGCAAGTGACTGCTAGAGTAGAATCACCAGAGTCTGTGAAGGGCCCCTGATGGCATCATTAGCAGAATACCCACTAACTTCAGTAGAAGAAAAATCAAAATTATGTTTCTAATTAGGGCTATAACCCTGAGAAACCATCAGGGTGGAAAATGGTATTTCTCTAGCTAGGGGAGCTGATAAAATACTGGAATTTCCATTTCATGAGGAAATATAAAATTTGTGAAGGCAAGTTGCACAAAACCTGTTTTACAAAATTATAGCCTGCAGTTTTCAGTCTAGTCTTTTTGACATAAGACATAGGCAGTCACTGAAGATACAGAGGGTTTTCCTAGGCTATGGGCAGTAGGAGGAGAAATGGAGAAGGCTGCCATGGCTGTGTAGTTGAAGACTCTATATCTCCTGGGCTCTTCCAGCCTGAGAAGGCATAACAAAAGCCCCAAGACCCCAGATTGCCCAAAGCCTGGATTTTAAAGTGGCAGACCCTGGAAACCAAGCTTCTGAACACAGTGCCAGAGGAAACTGCCTGCTCTGTTTTTTCATCAATACTGAAATGCTGCTCCAAAACATTCCAGGTTTGGTTAATTAGTGTTTCTACTCAAAACTCAAGAAATTTTGTCAGAAATGTTTCAGCCATCTGTAGTAGCAAGGACAGTGTCCCAGTAAGTATGAATTGAATCACATGGCCACTTTGATGATTACTGAATTATCTTTATGTCTGAGGAATAAAACAACAGGCTGCACTTATTATTAATTTAGGTTGTTAGCTTTTGGCTTTACCTTCACGGTTACAAAGGCAGACTCCCCCAAGTGTCCTGCCCTGGTGATTTTCAGAGACACCACTCCCATGTTTTCACACACTTCATATTCAGTCTGCAGCATTTCAATTCGAGACCACCGCAGCTCCAGCCTGTGGGAGAGAAAGGAATGTGCATGTAGAGCAAAGCCACCTGGCCAGCCACCCCCAGCCCCTGCTGCTCAGAGGCTGTGTGAGGAGCCCTCTCTCCCGACGGCTGATTTAGCCAATACACATACTGAGTCTTTGTCTCCAAATCAACACATTTGTGTGATTTAACTGATTAGGAAAAGGCAGTAATAAACCTTCCAGACCAGCCCTGATATACCCTAAACCACACTTGAGCCTTGTTTCACAGCCAGGGGAATTCTGCAGCAACTTTAAGAAGAGCAGTTTGTCCATAACAATAGGCCAAGACAAGTTATCACTGTTTATCCTGGTTCCCTTTAGCCTTGGAGTTTTATCATACTCTCGCTTCCCAGTCTTTTCTCAGCAATATCCTCCTTTCTACCCATCTGCCTTCATCTATTCCCTAACTCTCCTCCTGCAGCATATGGAGTATGCCCTGGGACTTTTCTGACTCTGTGCAAGGGCCTTCTCTCCTCCCCTTACTTTAGTCTCTGCATACTTCACTCTTCAACCATTCCCCTATCTGATTCCAGGTGTCTTAGGCACTGAATTTTAGAATTGTTTATGGAGGATGAGGGCAGTGTCTGAACTTCAGAAGATTGTGTGCTGCACAGGACAGTCAAAGATCTTTCCTTTTTTAAAGCTATTATAAAAATTAGTGAGAGTCAGAGAGGGGTGAATGAGCATGCAAAGAAGCAAAATAAGCTGAGCTATTTGAATTATACTAAACAAACTTCTAGGCCTTTCACACGTGAACTAGTTCTGTTAGCAGTGGAAGTTTCCTCCTGTCCCCCTCTGTCCTCTGATGCTAATTTTGTGGGAAACTCATTTAGAAGCTGTGTTGCTTTATTTTGCTAAAGATGGATGTGCCAGATCTAGTCCAGCAGCATTCAAATAAAAGCTGGGACATGAACAATAAATTGTGTGTTTTGAAACAATGATCAGTAGGTGATAAATACTTTAAACTGAAAAAAATATCTCACAAGCTTTTAAATCCAGTATTAAAATAATGTTTTGTCACTAAAATTCCCATTTGTTCTTCTAGCTAATAACTTCACTTTAACACCTATTTTCTCTAAAAAGAGCTTTCTCTTTGCTCTTTTCCTAAAGCTGTGCTATGCATTGCCATTAATTTACAAGGAGTTGCCCTTTCCCATGAGAAGTGGCATCACATATTGGTGGTTTTAATGTTGGCTCATCCGCAAGCCAGCACAGAGCAGCTGGGCTGTCCATGCTCAGATGTGTTTGTGTATAGGGACATCTCTTGGCACAGCACATAAATGCTGCCTCCAGCTCAACTCAGTCCTTGTCCTCTCTCCAGCATGAAGGGAAATGCTCTGCCCCTAGGTACAGCTCTCTGCTCCTCTTTCTTTACCATGAGCCCTGGTTTGTGAGTAGCAAGTTTAGCCCAGAAAAACTACATTGTTGTTGTTGTTTTTCCCCGATTTCTTCTGATTAAATAAGTTGTTTGCACATTTAGCCCTATTTTCAGAAATAAAGAGAAGCACTGCCTCTACCGAGGAGCTACTCGCACTTACGGCTTTTATCACCAAAGCACATTTTGGATGATATTCTAATTTTTCTACATGAAGCTTATCATATGTACATACAAGGAGGTGGTGGGAAGTATGCTTAATACATGCAGCAGATGACAAAGAAGATGCTGTGTGATTTCCACCTTCTTTCAGTGCTCTTTTGCAGAAATATGGCGCTCACAGCTTTGTCATCTGAGAGCATCCCTTCCATTGTAGTCTCAAGCTTGCAAAAAATGCATTGCCATCAGCTAAGGGCAAGAGAGACCTGCAGCTGCAGGACTATGTTCATGAAGCAGTAGTCTCATCCTTCAGCACACAGCATCTCAGCTCTCCAAATGTCCAACTTCCACTAAACGCAGTATGTTTCCCGGGGAGGCCCTGAAGGCCCTTGAGAACTGTGACACAGGCTAACCTGGAGGTCACCCCTCGAATTTCACCTTCTTGAGGGGTGTATTTCACCTCCTCTACCCCAACAAAAGCAATGGCAGGTTGCATTGCCCATGTCTGCATGGTTTCCAGCCTAGCACCTGTTCATCTGCCCCAGGGGGCAGCGAGCACAGTGCAGCACAGCCTGTATCACCAAGGAGTGGAGCTACCTTTGGGGTGCTGCAGAGTTTCCACTGGCGTCTGTCACTTGAAACTCCAAGTTGTCTGAATTCACTTCTTGTGATTGGTTGAAGACATAAAGTATGATTTTGCTGTTTAAATCCTTTTGGCTAAATCCTTCCTGAATGAATCCACCTAGGAAAGACAAGTAATATGCAGGTAACCAAAAGCCTGATAATAAGAACCACATTGTTAATATTGACACTTTTCAACTTTTCTTTTTGTTAAGAATCTGAATTTAGAGAAATGCAGGTTTATAGCTAAACAGCAACATCTGTTCATTATAAGCCCCCACCAATTTCTTCACGTGTAACCTGTTTATCAAAAGGCCAAATTCAATAATAATCTTTTTTTAACTTGATAGAAATAAAAACATTTCTCAACAGCAGCTATTAAAAATTATCTCAAACTCTTTGAGGACTTATAACAAACTTAAGACTCAGGTTTCATTGCAAAAATTTTGTTACTACAGTCAAACTTTGCCCAAAGTTTGCTAAGAAATTTTGATTCTCTCTATCAAGCAAACATTAACAGGATAGGACTTGAAATTTGGTCTGGTATGGCCCAAAACAGAGATTATAAAAGAAATCACCTGTTGTTATATTTTCCAGGTAGCCATAATGAGGACCTCGCAAAATCTTAAAAATTATTTTGTCATCTTCTGTATTGGGGTCAGATGCCCTCAGGGACTTGGCAGTAATATAGATCCCATAATTGCCATTCTTCAGCAGTTCCACATCAGAAAAGCAATGGAGATGAATGATTTTTGGTGCCATTTTGTCCAAATGATCCACCTAAATCAAAGTTAGACATTCATTTAACAGCATCAGGATACTCTCTGTCCTGCTTTTGGTAAAATCTTGAAACTTGGTCTTCAGGAAATATTAACAGCCTCTTCATTAGTATCAGGGTATTGAAACACAGAATTTTGGCATGCAGTGCAACCAGGCATACTTTGTTTACTGAAACATGCCACATAGATACATACAAAAAATCACAGTAAACATATATGAGCCTATGATGAAGTATGAAGGACTTGAAAACAGGGGAAATGGGAAGTGAACAGAAAGATTTTAGCAAAGAAAGAAGAGTAGGAGCAGGTATCTTACACATACTCTCAGAGAGAAGACAGGATGTCTAGGTGGGGAAGCAAAATGGCTGTAATTCAAGATTCCTGTGACATGAAGATCAGCAGTCATACTCACACCCCCGTGTGTGCAAATCACAGGGTCAGGCACCAAGTGGGAAAGCAGAGCAGGAGAAAGTTCTATCCTTCCCACAGTTGAGATTCCTATGTAAAATTTTTAGCATGCAAGTATTAAGTATATAAGTATGTACTTGCTTATCTTTATGTATTTTTGCAAGTAGTTAATTCCCCAGGTTAATTATTCATGGAGCACAGAAAGCAAATATTTTAGCTGCACAGTTAAATCAGAGAGTGCAGCAAGTACTAGCTGTAAAACTGGTACATTTTTGACCTTATCATGCGATTTATCTCTCTTAAGTAGGCCTGTGGTCACACTTGCCTGAATGGTGAATGCCACTGGCTTGCTCTGCACCCTCCCATTCACGATGAAGCCTTGGTTAGTCCTGTCTGTGGCAACAAATGTAAATCTGTCAATCTGGGAATTCCCACCTCGGTGCTTGTATGCAACATCCCTGTTGTCCACGTCTTGCTGTGTGAAATTGTACTGCAGTAGCACATCCCCATGATAATAGAGATGCCCATACTGGGGGAGCTGAGCCAAGACAAAGGTAAGGTTTTCTTTCGCAGTATCTGGGTCTGAAAGCTGCAGTACATCAGAAGTAAGAAGTGCCATAGATCCTTCTGTTAATCTTAACCCCATGTTCCTAGAAAGAGTGGGCAAAGCCTGGTCAGCTGCCTCCAAGGCGATCTTGAATGTCCCATGCTTAGTCCTCAGTCCATTGCTGATGATGAATCTGGCAAAGAGAGGCAAGGCAGTCTTCAGCATCTGTTCTTGATTCACCATGTACTGAAATGAAATGATAATGCAGACCTTTACTACAGGACTTGCCTGTGTTGATACTGCAAAAGTGAAAGAGCTGGGTGGAGCACAAACCCAGACACTGAGTGGAGTGGATGTAAAACTTAAAAACCTGACAGCAGACAGCCAGGTATGTGACAGGAGTTACAATGCCCTGGCAGGGATTGAGGAGGTGCCAGAGGAAAGGCCTTGAAGACCAGCAGTCATAACAGAGCTGATCTAGTCTTCTAGCTGAGATACAGGTGGAGCAAATCTAAAAGGAAAGGCTGCCTGGGGGCCTTATTCTAGCTTCTGGCATACATATTTTACACATCATTACAAATTCTCTTCACTTGGTTACCTGGCAGTAGCCACCTACAGCTTACAGAAAGAGGTATGAGAAGTGCATGACCTGCCTGGTTTGGTTTGGGTTTCTTTCTGTTCAGTGTTACAGATCTTTTCTACCCAATGCCCCCAAAATCATCTGAAAAACCAAACTGGATTAAGATTCAGCCTTTTCCCACTTCATGGGTTTGTTTAGGCACTACCTATATCTTTAAATTTTCATATATTCAGAGGGGCTGGTTTATGTTTCTTTAAAAAAGTCAAGTAAAGTTTCTCTGAAATACTAAGATATTGGACAGAACTGTACAAATTGTATAGAGTGATGTTAAAAACATAGATGTCCATCACATAAATTTATCAATGGTCATATCTGCACAGCTCTTCTTCCTTGCTGGGAATTTCTATCAACAGCCACATAGTTTCTTGTATTTCTCACTCAAGTAGTGATGTTTCTTTAAGTGCAAAGATCTGTTTATTAACTAGTTCTCCTTTCAAAACTAAGAGAAAGGTTCCCAAGGCTGTAGAGAAAATCTGTTGGAAACTCTGCTGTTATTGACTGGGGTAGAGTTAATTTTCTTCATAGTCACTTGTATGGGGCTGTGGTTTTGATTTGTGCTGTAAATAGTGTTGATCACATAAGGATGTTTTGGTTTTGTTACTGCTGAGCAGTGCTTACACAGCATCAAGGCTTTTTCTGCCTCTCACACTGCACCACCACTGATTGGGCTGGGAGCGCATAAGGACTTGGGAGGGGGCACAACCAGGACAGCTGACCCCAGCTGACCCAAAGGATATCCCAGACCATCTGGTGCCATACTCAGTGTATAGAGACGGGGGAAGAAGAAGGAGGGAGGGGGAGACATTTGGAGTGGTGGTATTTGTCTTCCCAAGTCACTGCTGTGCATGATGGAACTCTGCTTTCCATGGCTGAACACCTGCCTGCCCACAGGAAGCAGTGAACGAATTCTTTGTTTTGCTTTGCTTGTACACACAGCTTTCGCTCTACCTATTAAACTGTCTCTATCTCAACCATGAGTTTTCTCACTTTTACCTTTCCAATTCTCTCCCCAGTCTTATCAGGTGGGGAGGGAGTGAGCAGCTGCCTGGTGCTTAGTTGCTGGCTGCAGTTAAACCATAACAGAAGCCTACCAGCTGGGTATGGGCTTTTGCCATATGAGTGACAGCATGGTCTGCAGAAATTTATTATTGAATTTAGTTGTGGAGAAAAATAAAAACAATCTTTTAGCCTTTTAAATTCCTCTTAGATTTCATTGGGAAGATCATTGTTTCTGTATTTTCTTCTGAAAAGAATTACATGCAACATTTTCATGCCTGTAACAAAAATTTTTGAGGGTATATGAAAATTGCTCTGAAAATGTCTCACAATCCTTCATCTCCCATCTACTTACAGCATATAGAGACAGATACCTGTCTTTCTTTATAAATTGCAGTGATTATGCTGCACAGCATGTGCAAAAACATTTTGTAAGGTGGTTTTCACACAGGTTCGTTCTGCCTGAGTCAGAGCAGAGTCTGCTGTGCAAAGAAATTTGTCTCTAGTAGAGTGGGACAGTTGTTTCAGACAGTATGAGGGCCAGCCTAGCTGGCTGCTTTCCACCTAACAGTCTTTTCTACCAGTGAAATGGGGACTGGCTGACATTTAGTAGATTATCTGTTTCCCTTTGGTCTTTTGACTGCAGACCTTGAAGAGGTATTTTTAAAAGTACAGGGTCAACACCTGGTGTATTGCTGTGTGACTTGAATTTGAGTGACTTTCAGTAGGTCATGGGGCAGCTTACTGTGTCACACAGACTGTCCACCTAAAGCTCCCATTGCCTTTCACCAACATTGGATGATTAGAGCTTGATCACTTGTATACTGGCATTGTGCCATGAAGCAGATGGGAATGAGCATAGGCAGACCAGGGACTATGTAGCAGTTAGAAATATGTTTACTGAGGATGGTATTCCCAACTGGGAACCTAGAGACATCTGTCTACACTGACCTAATGCTATTGTGCCAATGGTAAAAAGGTTGTGCTATTTGTAAGCTTTCAGAAATCAAATACAGAACTAGAATAATGATGGTAAATACTGTGTTAGGAGAAAAAAGGGTAAAGCACCTTCAGTCAGGACCTTAACCTCCTCCCAAAACGCCTGGAGGATTGCAGCAGAAGTGAATTTCCTCTCATTCTTTTGATTGCTGTATAAACATTTGGATGATATCTCGAACAATATTCAGTGAAAGACTTAGATAATTCATGAAATTAAAGATTCATCCAGCCTTCTCCAGAATACCAGACATGAATAAAGCTCATGTATACATCAGACTGAAATTTACCATGGATTTCATTCATTCATTTCTGCTGAGTTTCACAGGTAATGAAACTGCCTATGTCTAAGATGTCCTTCTTCTGCACTTTGGGAGATTTTGGTTGTTTATTTCTGGTTTATGTCTGCTTTGCAATTTTACCTCAGGAGTAAAGAGCAGACAGTATTCTCACTCTGATGAAATTTAGGGTACAATTCCCAGGCAAAGTTTGGAGGACATGTTGCATGGTTTGATTTCACAACTACCAGCATTTCATGCTTTCTGCAGCTTGATGGCAATGGAGTTGGCTATAGGACCTACCATCTGTCATGGCATTTAAAAGATAAAAATGGAATCATAAATAGTGCCAACTCATTACAAAATCGAGCCAGCATGTCAAAATGGAGGACATTAGCATGTTCTTTTAGCATCCTGCTGCCAGCATCTGATGTCAGGTTGCTAATCACTTGAAGTCATCTGTCCAAACAAGTGCTGCCAAATCTTTCTTCCAGGCCAACAGCACCAAACAATACAGGTAAATTTATGTCTGAAGGAAGTACTTTAGTGGGAAGTAAAAATCTGGTCAGTTAATTCCTCCTCCTCCTCCCACAATTACCCATATAATTAATTCCTTGTTGAAATAATAATACTGTTCTGCCAGAATATTTATATGTCTACATAAAACCAAATTATTTTCTAAATGATAACATCAAGTAACACAATTGTTTGGATTAAAATAGTTATCAAATATCAATATTTATTAAAGCATCATAACCTTACTTTTATAAGACTGACTTTCTAGTTTGTTCTTAGTCATTGGCCTAAACAGAAAACATTGGGTTTATCCACTTTTGCAATTTGCCTAGAACTGTTTGATCTGCTTTCGTTAGTGTGATATGGAAGTCATAATGACACAAGCCACTATGCTACACTGCCCAAACTAAGGCTGGCATGACTGCAACCTTACTTAAATAATCTAATCTAGTTTTGGTGAAAATGTTTCACTAAGAAACTAAGAAACATAAAACCAGGGAATAAGTGTTCACTTTTCCTGTAGTGAGTACAAGTGAATCAGAAAAATCTCTTAACTAGAATTTCCACCACACTGAATGCAGAGGAAGGGATAGTTTAAAATGTTTAATCTGAGGAAAGTTTCAGAATAAGTTTTGGGTTAACTCTGGACAATGCTACCTGACCCAGTATCATAAGGAGATTTATTTGATGCCTCCAAGCCCCACTTGCTTGACTTGCCTGCAAAAAAGTTCTCAAACTGGATGATGCAACGTGTTCTCCAATTTCATCATGCCTCACAGAAAAAGCCATTCAGATCAGGAATTTATTCTAGGTGGGTGTAAAAAGGGTTTTCTCCTGAATTGCTGCTCTTAGGAGCCAAGTCTTTAATTTTCCATAGTCACGAATGAAAAATAATAAGCTCTTAATTTTGAATTTTACAGTAAGTCCATCTTCTGTCAAAAGCTGGTCTCAGAAAAAAAATACCAATATTATCAAAAAAGTAAGCTTTCTTCCTTTAGAAACATTTTCTTTATTTTTGAGCTATGGATTTACCCCAAAATTTCAAGTGTCTACATGAATTTCAATATAGTATTGTCATATTTGACAATATGGTATTGTCGAAATAAATTAAGTGGACTGGTTTTCATTATATTCCAGAATACTTAGGGATTCAGAGAACTCATAATCAAATTAATAGGATAAGTTATATCAGAGAACAAAGCTTGTATTTACCTGAATGGACCAGCTTTACCACATCCAGCTGTAGCAAAAAACCAAAAGAAAATTCTACCATGTTCTCAGTCCTTTTTTCTCACTTAAATCTTAACAGCTGTGTATGCCTGGGTGCTATAGTAATGTTGAAGCTAGTATTGAGTAAATGTGCCTCTGGTTATGTTTTCAGCATCCTTGAGAAAATGCATTTATTACCAAATCATTCCCAACTATACTTATTGCAGTAGAAATAGATGTGCTATGTAAACATTGAGAATTCACACAGAGCCTCCGGCTCTTTTTAATTTTTTTTATTTTTTTTTTTTTGGCGGGGGGAGGGAGTTGGGTGCAGTGCAGGTTTTTTAAACACCCCAAAAATTCAAGGGGAAGAGCTTGAGGAGTGGGGTACTATGCCTTACCTGAATGTATCTTCACGAGCAGCTGCCTCGGCTTTGTGAACATAGCAGACAATCTGTCGTGCTACATCCATTTGACTGAAGCTCGTAATGGAGATGCCAGGATAGCTGATATACTCTATTTGTCCATACTGGGGTGGGGAGATTATCACATAAAGGAGCTCCTCTGGCTTGTCAGTACCATCCAGTGCAAGGAGGACATCAGTTGTAATGCAGCTGCGGTCTCCTTTTGGCACACTTAAAAGTTTCGTAAAAACCACTATGTCTCCTGCAGAATAGACAGAACAACACTAAAATAGTTGTATTGAACTGGATGATCTCTTCTGCATTGCTTAGTCACAGGAAAGCCACCACTGGTAGAAAAATGATAAGACTTTATAGAGAAATTCAGCATGGAAAGAACTTCACGATATCTTTATTCTGACCTTCTGCTGAAAGCAGGGTCAGCCATGAGATCAGCCAAAGCCACATTGCTTAGGGCTTTATCCATTTGGAACCTGAAAACTATTATCCTCTTGGGGCCAAGGATGAAGAGACTACAGCCTCTTTTGGCAGGTCTTCCAACCTTAGCAGGTAAACCTTTATGATTTTAATAGAGATGTAATAAAAGAAGAGAGACCACGAGACTGTAGAATAACCTGGGAGACAGAGCTGTTTCTGAACAGTCTTTTGCCTACCTTTTTATATTCTTGCCATTTTTCTGTGCTGATTTACTCAGACATAAAAATAGTTTCAGAAAGATATTTTCAGTGCTATCTTCAAAGCTGCTGGGAGTCTTGGGGGGCAAACTACAACACATTGCATTTGGCAGGGGCTTTTCAAACCCCAGGACCTGGCCAACAGTGAAGTCCAAGCAGTTAAACTTACAGGATCTGCAGGGACACTTGCCAGGGCCTATATAGTGCTAAGGAAAGGATCAGAACATGCACTCAGATATCTTGGTTTCAGAAACAGGCACTGTAAAACATCAGGTATAGTGGATCTTTACCCTTTTCCAGGTCCTTGATATTTACATAGAAGTCCACAGCTGGGGATCTGTTGTACCCATCCCAGAGGTAAAATGTGAAGCTGTCTTTTTTCTTGGACCCCACAGCTCCTGTGTGGACATATCTCACAAGGTTCATATCCACCTCTTCCTGAGTGCACTTCATTCCTGTTCGGAGAGTCACCCACTCTTGTCCTACCTAGAAGGCATAAGCATCCTTCATTAACTGCTAATCACAAATACATCCTTCCCAGTTAATTGTGTTTCTTTGTAGTTATGTAGACTGTTAGTGGCAGCTACCTGGCTTTCCTTCTATAGGCTCTTTCCTCACAGTATGTTTTGAAAGGCAGCAAATAACTGGAGTTTTTTTCCAGCAGATATAAGGCTAGAGAAGATACAATGATCATTAATAAAATAGAGTAATAATAGATTAATAAAATAGAGTAATATGAAGTTTAGCCACTTTTACTCTAGGAAATAAATTTCTGCATGCCTTTTACTCTAGGAAATAAATTTCTGCATACTTCTCAATCAGACACCAAGATAAAAATTAAGTAGTCCCTGACCCAGCTTATGTTTTCTATTTTTTCATTTCAAAAATCTGCTCTTGGTTCTATCTGAAATCGTAGCTAAAACTGTATCAGAAATAACTTCAGGGAATCACGGAAATTTAGAGCCCCAGAGGTCCTTAGCTAAAAAAAAAATACACTGAATCACATCATAAAATTTCTTGCTGTTCTAGTACCCTAAATTGGACTGATCCATGAATTTGACATTTAGCAGCAGTAACAGCATCACTAGATTTACAGCAAAGGTTATCAAGGACAGAGAGCTGAGACATATATATGTGCCCTATGTGTTCAAACTGACAGACTCCAGTCAGCAGCTGTCTCTTGCCTCAGACTTAATTCACAAGTCTTACGTGATCCACAGATTAGGTTGAGATCCAGCATCAAAATGCTTTCCAAGTACACAAGTTTTAGAAGTGGAATTTTATTTCTATCACATATGCATGCTATTTAAAAGAGGCAGTTTTTTCCAGCTTTGTTCCTTTTGCTTATTTTAGGTCAATGGATTGTCATCTCATCTTCCATTTCTAATCTTATTTTTTGCCATTCCTCTTGATATATCCTTTCCATCATCTTGATTTTCCCTTCCTCCCCCCTGTGCTTTTCTTCTGCTTGATAAGGTATTACTTACTCCTTCACATGCAACTCCTTCTATGCTTTCTGAACCATGAAGTAACTGAAGTAAAGGTTTGTTTTCTTTTTTATTTTCTTTATCTTCTTTTTTTTTTTTTTTTTTTTTTTAAATCAAGGACTTTCCCCCCCCCCAGCTTGATTTTTCTCTCTTTGTGGGATGATTATCCCCGCATCTCTCTTAATTTTCACTTCAGATTATCTGCCATGGTTTTTTTTTACTTTCCATCTTCTCCTGTTCAGGATCTGGGTTTTAGTGCCAAAGCCTCTGGGGCAGCATCGTTGTTTGACTCAACCACTCCTTTAACAATCAAACTGGCCAAGTGTTTACTTCAAAATTTCACAGGCATTTGGGAGAAAAGGAAAATGATCTTCATTTTGCCCTAAAAAGAGAGAGTTCTTTGTATGCCTGCTTTTTGTTGAAGTACAAATACTAACCTTGAGCTGAAGCTGACCATTTTCTGGAAGTCTTTCAAATAAGTAGTAAATTCTCTCCCTGGGGGTATCTTTATCTTCTGCTGACAGAACAGCGCTAGAAATTATTTGAGTTTCACCTATGTTCACCTCCATATTGTTCTTCCTGAAAAAATTAAAAGTCATGTATTGATGCAATAAAAGGAACCTTTTCAATAAGTAATTTCTCTGCCAGAAACATGGATTAACCAATTGCTGACAGAAATTACATTTTCAGAGAGAATTGAAGAAGGGTGCCTATTTCTGTTCAAAAGAGAGGAAAAAAAAAGCAAAAAGTGCATACAAGCTTCTCCTTACAATGGTGACAAACAACAAAGATACCTAAAACAAACCAATTTAACACATCTCTCTTATTTCACTGGACCCTATTCTGCTTACCTTCATACAATTTGTAGGAAGAAGACAGTGTAAACAAATAGACTGCACTATTACTGCTAATATAGAGCACAGCAATGATGAACTGATTGTTTATTTAGGAAATGACTGCCTTTCAAGCAACTAGTCTTCAAGGCTCACCTCTATCTGTAAGAGACACAACCATATCTAACTGGATTCTTCTCTATGCTCTTTCTAGCACCCACATCTCATTCTGGGAAGAAGCTCTCAAGAGGAATGTGTAAAGGCCTTACATTCCCCAAGGGCACTTTCTGTTGCAGGATGCAATCCAAAAGGTGACAGATTGAGGTTTTGGCAATCACTGTGAATAAGAGGCACTGTTTGCCAGCCAAAAACATCCCATCACAGGATCTTCAGTCTGTTGACCAAAACTAATGGAGATGAAAATCCCTGGGGTTCCCTGAGCACCAGAAAGTGTCCAAAGATGAAAACATTAAGAAAAGATTACAGATACTGCCCAATATTCACCTGTAAAACACTGCACTAGCATAAGGAACTTTGAACCCTGCACTGAAGATGTAGAATGTGGCAGCTAAACCACCTCAGTGCCAAACTGAACATTTTCTTAAAGCACTACTGCTTAAATACTGGCAGCATTCTCGGTGGAGAAGTAACAGGCAAGAGGCACTAACTTCTTATAAAGGAATAGCTATTTTGGGAGTAGATGTCTCAATATATGCTACTGTTCATCACAGCAATGTCAAGTGGTGGACCTAACATTGCCAGACAAGGAAGCAACAGTTTCTGGATCTAGCTGGGCAAAGCTAAAGACACTTGACTTCTTGCACTTCACCATCTCCTTTTAGAGAGAGAAGGTGGAAAATGGCAGATCAATCTATAGCATTATGTGAGGAATAAATAGGCAATTATCAGTAATTATCTGTACATGATATATGCATACATAAATTATACTTTTTATTCTAACTGAAAATTATCATTCTCTCATGTTAGCTTTATGTGGTCATTGAAAATCTTTTAGCTAAGAAACTAACATTGGTTATTGTAGGAAGCTCTACTTGGCAAAAATAACATTAGAAATTCTTTGCAACGGGATGCATAACTGTGATATGAAAGTAAGCCAAATACCCTGAGGGATCAGAAATTCCCTCCTTAGTGGCAGTCTGCTTGACAGGTTGTGAGTCTGAAATGAAAACTTTAGAGTTTCAGAGCTGTACCCACAAAACCTTTGGACTCGTAGCTTCCCATCTGCCTGTCTGGAGCTGGAAAACAGTCACAAGTATGGAGGTCCTGATGCTCTGTGACAAGTCATCAGTTGGAGATCCCAAGGGATGAGCTCCTTTTTAAAATGTCCAGGAGGTTTGGCTCTCTTGCAGCCAGCTGCCTATCTATAAATGGTCTGCCAGGTCATTTCTGACCATGTCTAATTCATCTATGAGTCCTGGTTTTGAAGCATTAGGGAAGTTAGTGTGTGCCTTTGCAGCAGCAAAATTATGCCAGAGAAAAAAAAAAATTAGAATATAAAAGAAGAGAATTACTATCTGAAAGTCCTTCCCCTGCCTCAACCTTGTGGATCCTCACACATTTTCTTCCAAAATCCAGAATTGCTTTCAGAGAGCTGTTTTTAGGCAGTTGTTTGTTTCTCTCAGAGAAAGGAAAAACAGTACCATGGCAGTCAGTGTTCAGCAGAGGCACAACACCTGGCAAACGCCTTGTGAAAAACAACTTATGAAAAAAAAACAATGAACACGTTTCCCCAGACACTTTTTCCTCTATTTGCTTAATATAGAGCAATACTAAGCATGCACTTTTTTCATTAATTTTTTTTTTTTTTTTTGTTAAATGGATCTACAGAGATCTACATGGAAACATTTTTACTGACATTAGTCTGTTACTGGTTATGGCTTCCTCTTTGCATCAGACACCAAAGATGTGGTTTAATGGTGAACATGATGGGAGGCTAGGTTGATGGTTGGACTTTATTATCTTAAAGGCCTTTTCCAACCTTAACAATGGTATGATCCTAGGATTTGGTGTTTTGTGCACTTTTCCATCATTTTGTCTGAACACATCCCACTGTCATAAACAGGAACATGTGACTTACTTGCTCAGCACTGGTTTCTCATCATTAACTGGAATGACTTTCACTGAAATGGTTCTGAGGACTTTATGTTTTCCATCTGATAGCTGAATTCTAAAGCTGTCAGTGAGGTTTTCAGAGTTGTCATGCATGTACATCAGCTTCATTCCTATGTGAGGCAGGAAGAGAGAGAAAAATAAGAGAGAAAGAGAGGGAGAGGAAGAATGAGAGGAATGGAAAGAGCAACTTAATCTGACTTCTGCAAAATCCTTCATCATTTCACTCTGCTTCAATCACCTTTCTTCCATCTCCCCTCCCCATATGCTAGGGTAACAATAAACTTGCCTTAGCTACCACAAGATAAGTTTTATGAGCCACTGTTGTTCAGTGATCTAACAACATACTATTGACTCAAGGTCACCAGCCTGACCTAAGCAAGGAGTGACTCTCCAAAAAAGGGCTTTCTGTCAATCTGACAAAGGTACATTTCTTCTCCTCTCCTTATTCCAAATCACTTTGATGGGGACCATAGAGAGGATGAGACCGCCTGGCAACACTTTCCTGTGCTTTAAATAGCCCTCAGGCAACTTTGAAGAAGCCTTTGGAAGGACAGCTGGCCTCGTATCTATGACCATGGACAATCAGAAGTTCTAGGACAAAGGTGGCTCCTTCACCATTGTGGATAACAAAAGGAAAAAGCCAAGAAGGAAAATCAAAACCAAGACTTGGGAAGGCAGAAGTATTTGGGGTGGACACCTGATATTTCTGGAGGTTCATATTAGACAGGCAGAGAGACATAAATTCTTTCCTCAGGTTTTGAGGGCTGAACTGAAATTTGTGTGACAGTATTGAGTTCATGCCTCTCTTTATACCAATAGATTCCACATTTCACTAAATAGCCGCAATTATGAGGAATCCACTATATTCCTTGCAGTATTAAATCCACTTTTTTCATTACAGGTACTTGAAATAGATTTGCTGTTTTAAAGCAGGCTGACTGATCATGCTAAGCTGTGGAGTCACAATTTGTACATTTATTACTAAACATATGGTAAATTGCAGCCTTTCAATGTCTAAAGAAGGTTTATAGGAAAGACAGAGACTTTTTACCAGTGCCTGTAGTGACATAACAAGGGGCAGGAGTAGGTTTAGGTTGGTCGTAAGGACAAAACATTTTACAGTAAGAGTGGTGAGACACTGGAGCAGTTTGTCCAGAGTGGTTGTGGAACGCTGGAAGTGTTCAAGGTCAGGTTGAATGGGACTTTAGGCAACTTGGTCCACTGCAAGTTGTGCCTGCCCATGGCAGGGGAGGTGGACTAGTAAAGGTCCCTTGCAACCCAAAATGCTCTACAATTCTGTGATCATTTGAAGAAGTACTTAATCCCATGATCAGTTAATGTGTTTTAAATCAGTCTTGTTGTCTTTCTATTCTAGGTGCTGTAAAATGTTTACAAATCTGTTTGATGATGTTACATTATGTTACACCATGTTACATCATTCCCTTTTTTTTTTCTTTTTTTTTTGTGATTTTCCTACTCATATTACTACCCTTTGTGATACAGAAGTCTCCCAGGATGATTTTATTGGCAGCTCCTCAAATCAATAGACAAGAAGAACATTAAATGGGAGAACTTCCATTCGTCAACACTGTCTTGAAAATAAACATAAGGCAAGTGAATAAATAAATGATGAAGATTTCTTTAGTGTGCCACTTGCCTCATTAAAGGAAAGAAAGACCATTGTCAGAAGAATGCTGCACCTACCATTCCTCAGTAGCTCCATGGAAAAGTCATGAACAAGCAAGCCATTGCTGTGGTGATCATGGTTAATTAAGTCTCTATAGTGTAGAACATCACTGCCGTGAACACCATTAATAAGGAACCCGTACGAGGGCCTCTGCACAACCCTGAACACCAGAGGGTCTTGAGGCACATCCAGATCAACCGCATTGATAACAGACAGGTTCAGCTCTTTCATCTCCCCTTCCTGAACCTGAATGTGAATGAAAAAACACCCAATTCTTTTACATTAAAATAAATGATAGAATTCTAACACGGTTTCATGAGTTGGGTATTTTAGTGTACAAGTCTATCTCTTGGTTCATCCACCCCTTACCCTGTGGCTTTTTAACCAGCTACTGATTTCAAGGAGTTTAAGAGACACAGAGAAATTTGCAGGTTGCAGTGATGAAGAGAGTTGAGATAAGGAGTTCATATTTGCCCAAATTAATAGAAAATATGTTACATAAGTCAATGCCAAATCTAATGCTCAAAAATGCACAAAGGAGAAAGCCTTTAAATACATAAAGGTATCTAAAAATATGGATGCATATAAATTTATATGTGTCACTTTTTATTTATAATTTATAGATTTGTATGATCATTTTTTACTTTACAGTAAGAGTAAGTTTATACTCTGTGCTCACAGAATTATTTATATTTTAAAAAGTCTACAGAGAGGGGAGAAACTATGCCAGAAATATAAAAAATACTCTATTAAAAATGTGAAATCTCTTGAGAATGCAGAAGAAGCCTAAAGATTGCTCTGCTTTCTAGACTACTTATTTGTTTAAAGATCTGAGCTATTCTTTTTATTAAACTTCAGATTTCCGAGGGCTATGCCCTGCTCCTATCTCACTGAAGCTCTGTCTTACAGGTTTACATGGGACTTCACTGGGCTGTTTCCTGAAGTAGGCTGAACTACAAAAGTAAGGGAAATATACAGAGGAACAGGTGTCAGGTCAGTGCTCTTATTTATGTTAAAGAATGGTTTCTCCTTAAAGTAGTTCTATGACAGGCATTTTGTTTATTTCCTTACAGTAATATTCCTGGTTATGAATTCTGGAACTTCATCATTGGTTGGGCTGATTAGCACAAAAAATGGGATCTCTGCTGATCTATGTAACCCATCAGTGACATAAAGTACAAACTTGTCTTCTGTTGGCTCCATTTGCAAGTGCCTAGCTTGAACATAGTTTATATTCATGGCTTTCAGGTGCTTCAGCTGAAATGAAACTACAGATTTTAAAGAGAAAATGAGTTAGCACAATATTTTCATGCTGTCTAGTTTTATCCATCATTTAAAACATCGAAACAATGTCTTTTTTCAAAGAATAAATAATTTGAACCTCTTCAAAATTTCAATTTCAAAACTGTAGTTTTTTGATTGTAAGAGTTACATTGCATGTATTACTGCAGGACACAAGCCCTTTCCCCCCAAAGATACTGCCTCATTCTGCTTCAGGTGTTTCAGCCCAAATGAAACTAACTCAAATAATATGTAGGAAAATATCTGAGGTCCAAGATTCCTTGATAGCACTGAGTTAATCACTGAAATTGATGGTTTTTTCCGAGCTAAATGATTCCACGATTATATTATTCTAATAACACTTTATTTGACTGACAGACCACAAAAATGAGGAGTTAAAGACTCAGTGATTGCAGGTTTCTAGCGGAGGATGCTGGTAAAAGCTGGTAGCATTACAAAGCATGTCACAGTCTGTTCTGCTGAGGGTGAAACTCCCTTACACAGTTTGAAAGTGGACAAGGGATGTCACCATCTAAGTCAAACATCATCTCTATCACTTTTGTAACATTGTCTTGGTAACTAATGTGGGACCCAGGCTACTGCATTTAATTGACAGAGGTATAGATGATGGGATGCTGAATCTTTTCATGGGGGACTGAAGAGGAAGGCAGGGAGAGCAGAGAAATGTTTTGATAATGTCATGACTTCTAATAGATCTCAGCTGGTTGCATAAAACAAGTATTGCCTTGTTTACTTCAAGGGCTAATTCTTCACATTTCCAGAGCTTCAGTCTCCCTTTGAAGTCCTCCCACAAAGTCCCACTGCTCTTCATTTGCCAGCACCTGCACTTCCTCAATAAGCCCATATTAATGCCCACACCTGAATCTGCACCACCAGAGCCCACTGCAGAACCTTCCACAAGCCCTCCAGATTTAATCTGCTTGATTATCATAAGTTGTTAAGACTTACCTATGCTTATTCCCATGTTGCTCTTCTCAAACCCAGGAGAAGGCAGTATATTTTCAATGTAGCCAAACTGGGGAGGAGAAACCAACACAAACTCTAAGTCATCTGCAGTGGTGTCAGGGTCAGTGGCAAACAAGTGATTGGTAGTAAGGGCTGCTGAGGAGCCCTCCTCCACCACAAAGCTTGCACCTGTGCACAAAAAACATGTTAAGCATTATTGGTCATGAGTTCATTTTACTGTTGTTTTTGTTAATAAGAATGGAACTAATAACTGAGGGGGGAAATACAGTAAATACTGAATTACTGAGGGGTTTTAACATTTTTTTCTCTGCTTTCAGCAACATCTCTGCTTTTGCCATCACAAAAGTAAAGAGGATCATGAAAATATTTTACTGGTTAAGTTATTAGGTAAGGTTTATATACTGCTCAAAAACAGTTGTTACCTCTGTTTGTCAGAGCATTAATTACATGAGAACTGTTAAGAATTGCTCATAATGAACAATTTTTCATGCATCACTTCTTAATTTCCCTGCTGAGACAATGCTTAATTTCCAGAACATTACTTGGGTGAGTGCCTGCAAATTACAAAGCTATTCATACATATGCTTAAATATTCTCTGAGATACATAACATATACCTGATACATGCAAACAAATGACATTGAAAGACACAAGCAGATGGAAAACATACTTCTAATATGTATATCACAGACCACAGTAAAAAGCCCAGGAAATTGACTGAAATTTCACACAATGGGCTGCAGCTGGACAAGATTTACATAATCAACACTATTTCCATTTTAACTGAGTTTCTTACATTCTGAAGAGTACTTGTGAAAATGTGGCTTCATATCTATTAATGTATAGCTTTTGTCTTTATTTGCTAAAAGAATGAAATATAAGTAGGTAGCAATGATTCTGTCCCTTCATGTAAGGCCCAAATTTCTTTTTTATACTCTACACACAAAGGTAAGTAAATATCTCTATTTATGTTTATGCTTTTGTATAAACCTGACACCTGTTGAGCCACAAGTTAAGTTCAGGGACAAGATATTGATCCCTTTTACCTAGACACAGCCTACATACACAGAAATTAGCATGTGGACACAGTGGGGAGCAGATCTGAGCACTCTCATTTCTAACCACATGCTCTAAACATGCAGCTGAAGAGTAACAAGCTCATCCTTGCACTGACAGCTGGATTGGGTGTTTGCACTGTACAAGCAAAAGAAAATAAAATTGATGGAAATTCTGATCCAAAACTTTTGTATGCTGATCTCAACTAACTACCTGTAATGCTAAAACTCAAACAACCAAAAAAGCCACCCTGAGTCGTCTGTCAGCCATTACAGTACTGTGTAGCCCTCCCTCTTTGTACTGCTGTAGTGAGAAGAAGCTTTCACCTGTTGCAATTGATGGAGGCTGGTTGTCCACTGGAAGTACAGTGATGTTAAGGTCATAGACAGGAAATTGATCATCACGTGAAACTGGAGGAGAACGAGGTCCATCATAACAGCAGTCTTTCACATCTAGGCCAGCCTCACAATCAGAGACAATCAAGGTTAAGACCTCAATGGAAGGAGTCAGGCCAATCTCACCGCCTGGGAAAAGATATTATGTTTCAGAAGAAATTATTTACCAAAACTTCATGAAGATTAATTTTTATCCTGCAAGGACAGTCTTCAGTATCAAGTATCAGAAGAAAAAGAAAGCAGCAGCAAAAGTACTGGAATTCTTAATTCTGGCTGGTGGGGGTGCTGTTTGGTTAGAGATTCGGTTTGTTGTCTACAATTAATTTTAACCAGCTCACTTCTATGAAATAATAAGAGGGTATAGAAAAGAGTCTTAGTATTATAGAAATTATAATGTTACAATTGCAATGTTATGATATTCTATTACATAGTAATAAAATGGCCAATAGTCCTCAGGATTCTGTTCTTTTTGCACTAATGTATGTACAAAATGTATGTTGTGTAGAAAAAGTGTTTTTTCTGCACTCCTTCTCAAAAAATGTTGGAAAATATTTCTTATATATGTATATGTGTAGATGTAGATGTGTGTGTATATGTATGTATATATATATATATACACATATATATATATATATATATATATATATTCCTCTATGACAAATGGTAATATCCATGATCTTCCAAAAGAAAACTTTTTAATATGGCAAGTAATGCCTGTATTCCTATATGCTTCTTATCCTTTCAAAATGGACTATAACAAGGGCTGTACTTTACTGTTGTACTTTATGACTGCATATTATGTCTATGTGTAATCACATTTAAAATGTGGCCTGATACAGGACTGTGAACTGCCACCCCTAGCAAGAAGCATCTGTGGGTCAGAGTACTCCAGCTGTCAGCACTTCTGGCAGCATGTGTCTCATATTGCTGCAAGATATTATTAACAAACAGCCTGCAAATGAAAGGCAGTGACTCCCACACTCTCTTGCAATACCTACTGACAGCACAATTAATGTTAGAAATTTGGGAATGAAAACCAGAAACACCACACTCTTGAAGGTGCCCCTGTAAAATATTCATTCATTGCCCCTGCAAAATATTGTCATTGAAATACAGCTTGTGATACCTTTAGAATGCAAAATAAAAGTTTGTTATTAGTGGCCACAATTAAGTACTTCCTTTTCAAATACCAGCTGTTCATTTTAGACAGTGCCAAGCTTGAAAAAAAACATCTATTCTCCATGCTAACACAAAATTACAGAATAATTAAACAGAAGACCAGAATGTTTGGGAGGAAAAAAAAGACTAAAGCTGTCATTTAGAGGTGTAGAAAGAGGACCTCTTTAATCCCGATGAAAGGATAAATTCAAGTAAGAAAGGGGGTTAACCAGCCCTTGATTTCTGCCAGTAACTAAAAAAAAAAAAGTACTAACAATAAAACCACAAAATAACGTCTTTTTAACACTGTGTTTCTCATGAAGAAAGTCAGAACTTCCTTTATCTTGTGGTAAAGAAAGACTGTGAACTGTCCAAAGTAGATAACCTTCTAGATTGGAGAGGTAAACAAGAAGTACAAAAGCGTTTTTTGATGTGTCATGAAACACATCAAAATACTTTCGTTTGTACTTAATAATAATTTTGCCTAAAAAAGCCGAAGATATTTTGTCAGCAACAGTGAAAGAGTACCTCTGGGATTACAATGCTTTCATGTACCTGTTCAAATATAATTTTCAGTTCAAGCAGGGATTTGGAGAACATATCAAAATATTTGGTAGCTTTCTATCATCACCCCTCTGTTTTAAAGCCAGTTTATTTTTTTTCCCTAGTCACAACATGTGGTTTCTAGGAAGTTCCTACTGGAATTCTGCAAAGGCATGGATTTAGGTTAAGGTTTTTTTACTAATACTTGTCTGACCACCTTTCAGTCGAATTCTGTCCTCAGCTCACTTACTAGTGTGCTTGTATGTGACTAAACCAGCGACTACATCGGCTTGGGAGAAACGATCCACGGCAATGCCAGCTTTCCTCACTACCCCGTGGTAGGGCTGGCGGGCCAGCTTGAACATCAGTTCCATGTCATCGCTGTCTGCATCTGTGGCATAAATGTACTGTGAGGAGAGAACTACTTCTTCACCCTCCAGGCAGTGGAGCACGGGAACAAGGCCTGTTTGCATAACAGGTAGCTGATCATTCACAGGCAGCACCTAATTGGAAAAATAATTTAAGATTTTCTTATTGTTCATTTCAATGGAAGCCGGTTAATTCAGGACACTGCTTTGCAGCTCAGACTAACAGTATGATGCCAGAGATGGCAGATATCAGAGTACATTGGCATTTCTCTATGGGCAAAAAGAAACCAGCTGAATTAAGAATAAAAGAGATAAGTAAACCAAACTAGATAATTATAGTTTCAGTACAAAGCGTAAGTCAAAGCTCCCCTCAAGTTTGCCACATAAACCTGAAACCTAGGGTTTAAATGGAAGCCTAATATATCCATTATCTTCCAGTTTCCAAGGTAATGCAAGGACTTTCATAAGCCAAACTTTGAACCGTTTACCTCCACACAGAGAGTTGCTCTCAGAAAGACACAACACACTGACCTTGACCTGCAGGATGAACTCTACAAAATGGATGCCATCTGTGGCTGCAAAGAAAACATCATCAGTGAGAGTCTCCGAGCCATCATGATGATATCTGTGAAAAAAGATTATAGAGATACACAAATTCTTCACAAAAATGAAGAAGAATTGATGCTTTCTGGTCATGCCCTACAACGTGTATCCCTCCTCGTATAAAAAGCTTCTCCCTGTGTAAGGGTGTCCAACTTAACAGTGCTGATTCAGCATCAGAGTTCCCAAAAAGGGCTTTTGGGGTATCTTAAAAGGAGAAACTCCCCAAAGTAAACCATTCATCAGTAAGAAAAAAGGTTTCCCTAAGGCTTGTGAGGTTCTCTGGCTGCTTGTGAGGTGTTTACCAAACACGTACATCACCATGGTAAGTGCTTACTTTCTAACACATGGAAATAGAGCCAGGGAGCTCTAACTCTGCATGAGTGTGTCGTGTCTTGTTCTTGCCACAACTAGATAAGCAAAATTTTCATCTCTATACTAGTTAATTTCAACAAAAGTTTTCTTGTAAACTAACCAAGCTTAATAAACACACAACTTCCTTAAAAGAAAATAGCTGGCAACCTTCTTCACAGGAACTGCATGGCTGAATACAAAACTAGTTTCCTCACCAGTGCTTTATAGAGAAACCTATCTCTAGCAGGCATGCTGACTCCCATTTCCTGGCCACACAACAGCTCATTTCATGGTGACATTGCAATCCCAAGGCTCAGACAGCTATCTTGTCCTGGAGCAGCTCTGCCAGAGCTGTGGTGAATATTGCTAGCCTCTGCACCCTGCACCACTTCAGGGTTCAGCTCATTCAGCTGAGAGCCTCAGCTACCACAAAAGACAGCTACTACTCTTCTAACCTGACTGCCAGGGTGCACAGGTCCTCATAGGAAAGCCTGTCCCCTGCATTCATGGGAATGTCATCCAGCTCCACTACCCCATGCTGCGGCTGCCTCTGCAGGAGCAGGAAGAGATGCTCCCGTTTCGTGTCTGCATCAGAGATGAGAATGTGTCCTTCTGTAATAGGGGTCATGCCACCCTCTTCCACTCTCAAATGGGTTGTAAAGACCTGCAGGGAGAAAAAATGCTGAGCTGTCTGTGCTGTTGCACCCCTAAACATATATCAAACAGGGTTATTCTCATTTGTTCTGCTATAAGGATGTGTAATATCTTTTAAAAAATGCCAAAGAATATACTCTTTTCTGCTGTGCTAGAAAAAAACTAAGGAAATTACCAACAACCAATAATACATGCATCCTAGTTCTTGTCCCACTCCTGGAGGATTCTGACCTCCATAGGCAATGAGCAACACAAAATATACGGATGCAGTTTTGCTGACCAAGATGTAATATATGTGTTTTTGTACAGATACATAGATGCCAAAGGTAATCTCAGTTTAGCACAAAAAAACCCATTGCACACTCACCAGACTTTACCTTATATTTCTATCCCAATCCAAGCTGTGTGCAAAACTCTGAAACCCTGATCCCATGGAAAATTCATTTTTTATCTCAGTAAAACCAGAACATTTCTCTCCATTTCTGTTTTTACCCAAAGAAATGTCCAAGTCCTTCCTTCTCACTTTCACCACCACCCTACCTCTGGGGCCTGATTGTCCACAGGAAGAATTGTAATATTGAAGCAGATCCCATACAAAGTGCCTCCATGCTGATTGCTGACAGAAAAAATAAACTGGACTTGCTGAGGTTCAGGTCCAATGTCCTGCAGGGGTGGCATGTAAGCAACTTTCATATAGTTCACAGCATGCTACAAAAAGAGAAGAGGGGTGCATGTAAGAGGAGATAATGGGGATAGCCATAATCCATCATATTAGGGATCTTCATCATCCCCTGTTTAGGTGTTATCCAGCCACCAAAATAGATTCCAGAAATTTTGCATGTACTCTTTAGCTACTAGCCATACCTTGATTAAGTGCATCATTAGGTACAAATTAGGTAAATACAAGTTCAAATACTCAAACCTGTAGCAAAAATTCCAGATACAGCTTAGAAGCGATAGCAGAGGTGATAGCCTGCATTTCTTTATGGATCCCTTTAAAAATGCTGGTCTAAGGACCTTTTCTAACTGTGGCATTAAAATAAATGATTCATGAAAGCTAACACCTCCCACAGCAGCTGAATTTGCCCTCATCAATGTGAATAGTAACTGCATGTCCTGTGTTTCATGGTGAGGACAGGCCAGTGATAGGAACATCAAAATCTTGCATCCAGATACCCATCCATATAAGGCATACAATTTAGGATCTGTAGGGTCAGAGATCTCATTATGGTACTGCAATGATCATTATGCAACTTTAGGATACAGCAGGATATGAAACAGGACACTTTAGTATTTATCAAACTACAAAAGCATAAAAACTGAACTACAAAATCCTGAAAAAAATTCTGTTCTGGCCTGTTCCATCCTGTAATACATCTTCTGGTGGAGACACTGAAATGAAGCAGGAAACCATTCAAGGTCTCATTTCCTCATTTTGTGTACTTTTTCGTTCCTCCTACATCATGTGTACCCAAGTTCAGCCTACCCGAGCAACTGTAGCCCCTGCTGGTTTTAGGATATTTGTATTAACATATTGCAAATCTGAAGCATGATAGAAATTTGTTTTAAAATCTGGTATTGGAATAGCAGAGTTTTGAGCTTTGTAAACTGAGCTTGTGATAGTACCGCTGCTCAGTTTTCACTTCTTGTTTTCCTGTCAAATAAAAGCTGTACACTTGTAACATTTGAAAATGGTTTAGAACTCATTATGGTATCAGATACCATAACAAACCTGAGTAAATGACTGCAGTGCAAGAGCAGCAGGATCCTTGACCAATTTGGGGATGGTGTCCACCATAAATAGTTTCCCAGCATCTGAGTAGCTACAGAAAAACATGTGTCACATCTTGGCTAGCAGTACCAAAGAACAAGAAAAATAGCCACATAGCTCAATCTTGCATTTCAAATTACCTTCGCATTTCCGACTGCATTCATTGAAAGGAAAAACATTTAAACAAAATCCCTTTAAACATTACCACAGAAAACTGACCAAAAGTGGCCTAATTTACAAGCAAGCTCTGGAATTGCTGCAAGTGTGTCTCTACATATCTCTACATATCCCAGATACCATTTACGCCACCTGCATTTATCTTTAAGTAGGAAAATTAATTATTTATGGTTATAAATTTATACTATATTGCATCTTATAAACTCTGAAATTAACCAGTTTTCAGCAACTCAGCTATCCAACAGCAGCAACCAGCAAACTAGATAACCATGTGGCTATTTGACTGATTAGGGAAACAGCCTTCTCCCCCAGCTACATAATGATCCTTTGCTGCTTGAGGTCAAAATTGGAAGTGTTGATTTTCAGCTTAAACCATACAGTATCTGGATTTCAAACTTTTCATTTAGCAAATTGTTGCTGATGCTCTAATGAGACTACAGCACCAGTGATGTAAACTGTTACTACACCCATTCATTCCATACCTCCCTTGCTCCCACAGCATGCTCTGCCTGTTTTCTGCTCTGCATCTTCCTAGTCCACAATCAGGAGTGCCTGATACATATTCTTGAAAAAGCTGCAGCACCTCCTCTTCTCAGTCTGGGGCAGGCACAGGTCAGCCCCATTCTAACAGTTAGAAGAGGTACTGTGACTTGTGCTTGAGGCTGCATGGCATCCCACAAGTCAGTGTAAAATGCATGTGAAACAAAAGGAAATATTTCACAAGATTTCTTGCTTCTTATTTCTTGTTCAACTATGCATTACCTATTTTTTATTACTCTGTGAATTATTACCCTGTTCCTTCAGGCTCTGGCTTAATCATCAACAGGAGAGCTGCATCTAGCTATTGTCACCTGCACTTTCAACAAACAGATAAAGAACTTGAGGCACAAGTATGTTACTGCCACTGAGGTTGCCCCTCTGACATGGGTTATTCCCCTGTCCCACATGAAAGGTGTGTCAGGTTGCACCTACCCATGGCTGCAAGAGAAAAATGGGGAAGTGGTTATGTTGTATGTGAGCTCCCTGTCTTGCTCTTCCACATCTGTGAAGTGGAGATGTTTCTTAGTTAGGTGGGAAATCTCAGTCTCCTTAACAACCAGGTGACGGGTCGCTCCAGGAGCTTCTCTGGGTAGCTGGTCATCCACAGGGATAATGTGAACCATCATCACCTGGAATTGGGGAGACAGTAGAACCGTCAGCCATTCCTCTCAGTAAGAGAGCAGCTGTTAACCAACATGCACCCAGAAGTGGATCACTGGACTGTGAGACACAAGATGTGGCTGTCATGCCATATCATCATCACATCAGTAGCAGAGGCATATCACAGTTAAAGGCAAAGCTTTTGATCTTAGAGGTTTCCCTTTAAATGCAAAGTTAAATTCAGTATGTTGGACTCTTGCATGAGAAAAATAGCCTATTCTCAGTTGACTTTAGGAGAGTTGTTTAATTTGTTTGTACTGTCTCTAAGTACAATTTGTTTTCAATGTTTCATTTTGTAGTATAGGAAATAGTCTTTTCCATGAACTTGTCTCTATTCATCCAGGGAGAGAACAACCCCACTGAAACAAGAACAAGAAATAGCCCTGAAGAATACTGTTTGTGGTGATGACTATCATCAGAAAAAACTATACCAGTTTTATTTGAAAACCTGTCAGAACATGTATCAGCCATTTGAAGAAAAAAATCAGGAGACTGCAAAGATGTTTCCATTTCATACCTGTGGCTCTGAGAGATTTGGAGGGTCATGGCTATCACATAGCACAAACTCAAGGGAATCTTCAAACACTTCTCCTCCCAAATGACGATAATAAATTATTCCATTAAATAGATCCCTCTGAAGAAAAGTGTTGACAGAATACCCTGTTGAAATGAAGAATACATCTTCCATTGAACACTCCATTTATACTACAATACCA
Source organism: Pseudopodoces humilis (assembly GCF_049639895.1). NCBI lineage: Eukaryota > Metazoa > Chordata > Aves > Passeriformes > Paridae > Pseudopodoces > Pseudopodoces humilis. The sequence continues at coordinate 45,812,416 of NC_142203.1, read as the reverse complement.
CAATACAATTTAATACTACAATAAAGTTATGCATTAGCAACTGAGGAAGAATAATGTCCCCTTTTTCACCCTAACTGAAGTAAGTCCTTTGAAATGTTACTCATTTTCTTCCACATTCTCTGAAGATCACCAACAACTTCTTTTCTGTGTCACTTAAAGATCATTCAAAAAATGAAGCAACACAGCAAACAGGCTGAAAGCCCTGTTCAGAAGAGAATTTGCAGGACTAGTAGCCCCTGCAGCCTAGCACAGGAATTTCTGGGCTGTTGCACAGGAGAGCTTTCTCATCATTACATTACATGATTACATTTCTCATCATTACATGCACAATTAGCATCATGTATTAGCTCTGAATTTGTGACAGTGCATGTAAACTAACTCCTGGCTAGCCCAACACTTTTTCTAGATAAAAGTACTGGAAAGGAAAATTGACTCAGAATGGAAGAATTTCAGGATAAATTGTGGACACAGGGACAGTTATCCTAGTGCAGAGACCAACATTAATTACTGATGTGGTTTTACACTGCAATGAAAGAAGTCCAAATCTGCCATTTTTTGTCCTGAGCCAAAATAACTTGTCTAACTGTAACATTTGCTGTATTTTTAAAAGAAGGGGACAAAGAAAAGTGTGCTTTTGTGGATGTGCTTCTTTACCTATTGAGTTTGGTCCTGGTTTCTTCATGATTTCTCCAGCCTGTGATGGCTTGGTAATATTGAATAGTATGTAGTCGTCACTGGAATCCATGTCTGAAGCATGAAGCATGGAGCTCTGAATCAGCATTGTCTGTCCCTCGTGAACTTCAATGACCACATTGCTGATCAGAAATGGAGGGCTATCATCTTTTGGGAGGATATTTATTGGAAACTTATGTCGAATACTGTGGAGGCCATCAAAGATTCTAAATACCACAAAGTCTTTAGTAGAATCACTGTCATCGTGATGGTAATGAACAACTCCAGCCTGAATGTCAGAGACGGTGAATATGAATCCTTTCTGTCCTGTCAAAATAGTGGAAGAAAACACATCAAAAATGTGTGGTTCAGCCCAGAAAAATATCTTTCCAGGTTATCAGGGAGAGAGATGAACAACATATTGCTAACTAGAGAAATCAAATGTAACTCCACCTAGCAAAAAAAAAAAAATTGCAGGAGTTGGAATAGCTAATAAGAATGCAAAATTTGCAACTGTGAAACCAGAGAAAATCCTCCAAATCTCACTAAAGGTAACTAGAGACACCAAAGATTTTTTTAACTGTGGTTGTTTCCACTTTAATTTCAATGTCTACTTTCTTATCAGAGCATTTTACATGCATTTTAAGCATCAAAGAATATAGTATTTATAGTTAAAGTTCAGGATTTTGTTACAAGTAAAATATAATGATGTGGGGATTTTGGTGTATTGAGATTATTGTCTCTAAAAAGACTGTTCTATAACTCTGCTTCACTAGAAATGTTATGTATACAGACAAATATACAGGCAAGTTAAATAATTCAAGAATTGCAAGCTGGCACTAAAAGATATGATCTCCTCAGAGCCACCAAGTAAAGAAACCAAACATTTCTCTAAGGTTTTACAAAAAGAAGACAATTGCCAGAAATTGTGGTGATGTTTTCCTTGGCATGTACCTATGTGGACAGACAAAAGAGAATAAGGTGCAGTCACTGGAGATAAAATATCCATCTCTGGTTGGTACATGGTAGTCTTAGAAACCCTCAAACTCAGTATGGAAGGGCAGGACTGCCACCAGGAGATGGGCCCTCACTGGCTGCACAGTCTCCCTAACACTTCAGTCTCTGGGGCTGAACCCACCCAGCACTGCTGACTCCACGCTGTTCCTGTCTGTTGCTTGGCCGCAGGATGAACTTGCAGACACTGGACTACTTGTCAGGAGTTTCCTGAATTTAAGTTTACTTCTGAATAGTTTTTATATTTGCTAGATTCAAAACGCTACCTTTCCTTTTATTTAAATAGTTTCTTTATGTCTTTAGGTTATCCATTTTATATAAACACATTCAGCTATCAAAAAACTCAGCATTGATATTGGCAGTATGTTCCCACTCTGCCAAGAGCAGAGTGATTGCCATTCCACAACCTTTTTCCCAAGCACTGAGACCACTTGTGTGCTGCAGAGCAAAACTAATAATAATAATAATGCAGAAGGCTAATGAGTTAGAAGTCTAATTTAATTTCCACTTCTTGAAATAAACCTTAAAGCTGCTGGTAACGACTATATCCGAAGGTTGTCTGTATTTGTCAGTAAATCAAAATCACTTGACCTTCCTTAGCATCTGCAAACAAAAATGTAAGAACTAAAAATGTATTGACTGTGTTCCTCCTAAACCATGTATCTCAATGAAAGCATAGCTGATCTCTTTAAAATTTTGCCTTTGGAGTGTAAACATGCATTAGGAAAGTAAAGGTTTAAATACTGATTTTTTGAACATTCCTGTTTTAGTACCCATGTCTAGCATGGTTGTAACAGAAGAAGGCGGTCAGCAGAGGGAGCAGAGCTGTTGTTTTATCATTGAGGAGATTTTTCCAGTCTCTGGAGTTGAAATTACCTACCTCGCACTGACAGCCGCCCATGCTGTAAGCCATCAACTGTGACCAAGCGAACGTTTTGGATGTCATCATTGTCCACAATTTGGAAGTGTTGCCATGTGATGGGTCGGGATTGTCCCTCTAGGAGGTTGAGGCCTGCAAAGAGCAGAGACTTACGTCACTGTCAGCATCTATCACTTCTGAAGTTGTTTCCAACCAGGAAAGAAAAACCCAGAATGTTTAATTCTATCTACATATCTCCATGTGAAAGGCATTCCAGTGGAGGTTTAGATTGGATATTAGGAAATATTTCTATTGCCAAGGCAGTAGTTGAGTCACTATAACTGGAAGTGTTCAAAAAACAGGTAGACATGGCACTTCATGATATAGTTTAGTGGTCGTGGTGGTATTCAGATGAAGATCATTTTGGAGGTTCTTTTCAGCCTTAATACTTTTATTATGCTGTGATTCTAAGGCCACCTAAAAGTCTGATAACAGCTTCAGACACACCTGAATCTGTTCACTGTCTTTAAGGAATCTTTTTCAGAGAAATAAGCAATTCCAATACTGCAGAATGCACCTAGTGCAGGTAGCTTCATGTGCAAATTGCACATTGTGCCCTGGCTAGAAGGAAATAGCTGGAGCCCCAGGCAAAGAACCATGAATGTGCACAGACCCTTTGTCTAAAAAGGGGTATGGGGTGTGGCTGGTCACCCAGAGATTGCAGGACACCACGAGCAACAAGAACAAATATCACCTCTGGAACAAGTACACACCACTTGTTCCACCACACCAAGACTGGGATATAAAACTCAGGGATTCCTTTGTTCAGGGTCTGTCCCTGGAGATGCCCAGTTTGAGCTGCTTTTGTGTTGCTGCACCACAGTTAAATTTCATAAAGGAAGCAGAGAGCTAGGATTCTGATATGGGAAACCCAGACTGAGCCAGTAACAGAAAGTTGTCTGTTAGTGTGTGTGTGGTGAGTGCAGGAAGTCAAGCAGGACATCCATCAGGTCACTGGAGCCACCTGCTGTGAATGGCCTCAGTCCCAGCAGAGAAAGTCAGGTGGTGCAATTGTGCCTCACAGAGAGGGGCATCTGAAAGGTCAGGCAGGAAAGTTCCCTTGGCAGCTGGTTTCCAGTTTTCTGATAGTCTAATGAGGCACATTTCTGTACATTTGCACTGGCAGGAGCATTGCACTTGAAATCTCACAATGTCTGAAACTGAGCATTTAGATTCTTTAGTGAGTTTGCAGTTAAAAACATATATTGAGGAAACTTCCTTACAGAGGAAAATTCCTGACAGTGTTCCTTCTTACTTAGACAGTCATTTCAGGCAAGGTTTCTCTGGAAGACATGAGGTATCTTCTTCTCAGCCCCTTTCCTTTTCTACTGTAGGAAAACTGCACTTTCCCTAGTGTTAACTGCTTGATCTTATATATTTTCCTTTTGATGATCAATGCATTCTAGATGAGAGAATGTGTTCCCTTTCCAGAGCAGGCATTATAAATCTGTTTGAATTAGACTTAACCCTGTAAAGTTTCCAGACTTTAAATGGCTGGTGGTATAGCTTGCCCTTTTCCCTAGTTGTTAATTTTTTCACACTTCCACTTTAAACAGCAACAAGCCTTGGTCTTTCCCTACTATTCCCTACTATTCCTGTTCCATCATATATTTTCCATTAATATTCATACTTCTTAATGTACAATTCATTCTTCTAGAAAATAGTATAAATATTATAAATATATATAATTATATATTTTTCGATTTTATTATAGATTTTATATTTTATATCTACAAATAGATAAAATTATATAAATATGTATAAATGCTGTATAAATAAATCCTGATTTTCCTGTAACTCCATTTTTTCTTTATTTTTCATTCCAGTTAAGACATTAGATCTTTTTCAAGTTGTTGTAACATGGTCCCTCCAAAATCAATACAGGGGAAAATAGCTCTTTCAGTTTAATGAACCTTAGACACCAGGTGTAAATCTGAATTTCAGAGCTTTGTCAAATATGTGTGTCAAAAATGTTATTAATTCCAAAGCAAAATGAATTCAGCTTAAGAAATCTCACCTGTATTCCATGAAACACGAGGGGCATTTGTATCTGTTGTTCTGATAGAAAGATGCACAGTGATTGGTAAACTCCTTTCAAAGTACAAGTCGTGCGCCTCAAATTCCACCTGTTGTGAAAATAGATAAACTGCTTGTTGAAAACTGGAAACCAAATGTACTTCAAATAGATAAAATGTAGTCTCTCCTGAGAGATCTTACAGGCATCTGATAATATGCTAATTAAAAAAAACCCCTTGATTTAGCTTCTAATAAGAGCCATGGAAGTTCTGCACAAAACTGAGTATTTGCATTCTTTGCTCTTTGCAGTTAATTTTGTGAAACTTAGTTTGTAGTGTGTGTAATTTTCATTTTATTTGAGGAACAGTTAAATCATCAAATAATATAGATTTTACTTAATATAGATTTTAACTTTAAACTAGACTTTTTTTAACTAGTAGTAATAAGAAGTTGTAGAAGACATTTCCTGCTCTTTTAAGAGGTGTAGGACCAAAAATAGATTTGACAGAAAATATATGCACTGGTATAGAAAAAATAAAAATTAAATTAAATTAAAAAAAAAAAAAAGAAAAAATCAAACTCTTGAGTTGTCAGGCTCCAGAACTGTCAAATTCTTGAATCAAATCTGCAATCAAACAATGCTGAAAGCAGAACAGAAATGAGGCACTTAAGGAGCAGATATTTTGGTAGGATATTTTGGTCTGGTCCTCATATTAAGGAAACAGGGAAAGGAGGTTATTGTGACAGCCAAGAAAAGAAAAAACTAAAGAACTTTTGTCAGCAACAATTGCCAGTTACTGTTGCTGTTGCTCTGCTTTCCAAACAACCCTTTCCTTAGCTTACCTTGCTCTCATTTTCTGTTCCTTCAGTTTTATTATTTTATTACCAACCATTTTGCTTTGATTGACTAATTCCTTAAGTACCTTATCAGAGAGTTATTTCATAACTTACTCAAGAGCCTGCAGACAGAAGCCTGATCTCATTTGTCATTTGCATCATGCTCTCTGTGTTAGTGACCTGCTTTTACGACTCCCAGCAGGAGCTGTTGGGAACCCCTTCTTGTTATCCCTAAACCACCATTATCACAGCAGGTAGGCTGTAAGGCCAAATAACAATCCTGGCCTTTAATTGGTCCATCTTTCATGACTTTAAATATGTCATCTCTGCACAGGTCACAGGGATCAGTAACACCATGCAAGGATAAAAGCTGTGTGGAAAAGGCACGACTGATCTTTCCGAAGGCTCTGAGGTAGATGTACAAGCAGTATTCCTCTTATTAAAAAAAAAAAAACAGTTTAGATATTTCTCTGAGGGAGTAAAAGGTTTTCAGTACAAAGAAATTCTTATGTAGTGAGCGATAAACATCTATTTTGTGTTAGTCAAGATGATGTGTCATAGGAGAAAGTGGCAAAAGATTTTACTTCTGCTCCTGTATTGCATATAGCTTTTAAAACTTTTTTCCCTGAAAAATATACATTACATATGATTACATTTATTTCCATTTTACTTACTCTTAAGGAGGTGAAAACCAGCAAATGTTCACACATCTCACTGTTACCTCATAATTCCTCCTCTCCGTGTGGCTGTTATTTGGAGGCTGATAAGCAATGAGCATGTCACTGAGATCCTTCCACGTGAAGGAGCCAACATGTTTTGTGTGGTCAGAGAGGTGAGTGATAAAGCCCTGTGGAGGTGGCTTGGTAATGTTGAATATAAGCAGGGACTTTGGAGTTTCATTGTCTTCAGCATCAATGGTTGTGGTTGTAATAGGGGTTAAAATAAATTGATCTACTTCCAGGATGAACTTTGCCATTGGGGTAGCTTTGGGTATTTGGTTGGGAACAGCACCTCTAATCCGAACAGGGAGCCATGCATACTCTGTCTACAATAGGAAAAAAAATTAGACAACTGAAAAGGCAAAGTAAAGTGCAAAAATAAATTCAATTTCTTTTAGCTTCACATAGCAAATCAGGGTACAAGTTAAAGCAATAATTATTTTGAAAATAAAAGTTGAAATATTTTAATTAGAAAATGCCTAGAATAAATATTGAGACATCAAGAATATGACTTTCAGGTTCACTAGTCTTATTTGTGTCCTTAATTTGGGGCTGAAATTACTTACTTAATTTGATGTAAGTTTAATGAATAACTTTATCTGACAGAAACATGCACAAGCTGTTAATTATTATTAACTGAATATGTTCACAGAGCTCTTAACTTATTAATTACTGTACATGTTGAAGTCAATGCAGATCATGCTGTATAAAAGTTGTGGAATTATGCCAGAATTAATTTTTCTCTCAGGATAAACTACTTATGTCTGACAGTAATCAACCCGAGGTGCTTCTCTGTATCCATAATGGTCTAATCATAGACCATTGGCATGGAGATAATGCCTTTCATTAGCTTAGCTGGCAAAGTTCTAAGAACTGAAAAACTTAAAAGGCTCCCTATCTCTCTTCAAGTGTGACAAGGAGCAAAAAATTTATTAAAAAAGAAACAACAACAAAACCACAGGATGACAATCAGATATTATAAACTTGCATAAAAATCTACCTTGTGCAGAGTTTTGCTTCTGCTGTCTGAGAGATCCAACCTCATGGGAATGTAATCAGTGTCAGGTGAGGGGGGGTAGAGGTGTTGATACTGAATTCCCATCCCCAGAAATTCTTCACAGCTCATCTTTTTGTTGTTAATAACTCCTAGTCCCAGTGTACAGCTCCCATTTTTGCAGTGTTGGCCCAGGCTGTGCTCTGTAACCCAACATAGTGAAACTGTTACCGGAGCACAAACCAACCAGGGAACCTGCCCGTGTAGCTAAAGTAACCCTGAGAGAGGCTCCTTTCCTGACTTAATTTCTCCTACAGGGTTTTGTTTCCAACTGACATCTTCCAACTCCATCCTCCCTTGGTGTCTTGGTTAAGTGCTGTCTCCAGCAACTACTTGTGCTGTTTCTATTGAGTCTTGGCACTCACAAAGCTGTCACATTGGTCCACATGTCTAGGAGCCAGAAACAGAATCCAGTCAAGGAATTATTGACCCAGATCTGTGATCTGCATGGCGCCTCACAAAATCGTCATGTCCCTTTCATGCTCACGATAGCTCAAGCTGTTCATTAAACTTCACACGACCTTCTCACTGTTACACAGCAGGTCTGAAACAACCCACTGCTGCAGACATAATCTGCTGCATCTCTTCGAATGTGCTAAGGCAAACAACAAAAGCATGTCATACTAGTACCAGGGAAGAAGCCCCGTGGCTGATCTCCATGAAACTGCTCTTGCTGCACTTTCCGGGCAATAAGCTGGCCATGAGCAGGCAGGTGAGTTTCTGAAGAGATTATGGAAATGGAGCAATCCAGGTTTATCTTTCTGTCATAATCAAAGGTGAGGATATTCTTGTCAATCACCCTAGACAGACCGTAATATTCAGGGACCTCCAAAGCATGGGAGCGCATTTTTATGATGTTACAGTCTGGCTCAAGTAACTGCACATGAAGGGTGAATGTTTCTACAAATGTTTCCGTTTCTGTAAACCTGCAAGTGAAAGAAGAAAAGTTATGTATCAGTCCATCTTCTCTCGCTTGTGATTTGGGCATTGTCCTCCTTTTCTAAACTGAATTACTTGAACCCCATTCTGTCCTGTGTGCTCAAGCCTTGATTCACCATAATCCAGACCCTGCTACCCAAATCCTCCTACTTATAAGTGGGGTGTCTATGTGAAGGAAGAGGTTACTCACTGTGTATGTATGAGTGTCTGTCCCTATCATCAGGGCAGTGGAGAACATGCAGTAGTCTGAAAGAGATACCTTAAGTTTCAGCTTTTGTATTTTCCAAATTCTGTACTGCATTAGTACATAGCTCTGAACTTCATATAAAGTGTTAGCAAGTTCTCTTCACAGCTTAGTTAGACAAAAGAATCCTTTTCCAGCCTGAGAGCCAAGGACACTGTTGCAGCTCCAGGACCAAGAAGTATAAACAGGAAAACTGAGAAGAGCAACCTGGCAGGTTGGGACCTGAAGCTGTAACTGGATAATTAACCCCAACATGCAAATGAACCAAAACTTATAAAAGTGTGAAAATTCGTGACTAAGAATCCATCTTGAGTCCATCTTGGGACCATCTTAGGTGTAGCTGTGGTCAGGCTCTTGTGCTGACCAAGGCATATCCTTTGAAGGCCTGTTTTAATAAATACCCACTTTATTCTTTTAACACTGTCTAGCCTCTGTTCCAGGTAGCCTCACAAGGCATCAAAAGTACTACTGTCCCTTTCCTTAGCATAGCGAAAAATCACCAGTTTTGTGTAATAAGCCAGCAATACATAACACACATTAAATGAGCATATCTGCAATATACTGTGAGAAATTTTTCTGTAAACAGATGGTCACTTGTTGACTAGTGATGCAGCTACTGGATCTAAGTAGTTACAACATGTACAGCAGAACATGCTTTAACTGTGAAAAATTGACTGCTTGCTCTTCCTAAGGTCAGCTGGGCTCCTGGTAACAGTGAAGTGTGACCTGCTTCTGCTGCTTACCTGTACAGCCTAAGCATGACCGTGTCTTCATCTAAAATTGGACATCCATTGTGGGTGTATTTGACTTCATTAGGAAGGAAGTGACAGTCAAAAACCTACAAAGGAGAAAGAACAGACTGGCACCATGCTGCCAAAGATGTTAACTACACAGCATCTGTTCCACTTCTCTCTGAGTGCCTGGAATACATCAGACTGAGAAAATTTTTAATATTTAGTTCTTTCTATGAATAGATATTCACCTGTGCTGTAATCTCCCAGTGAGAGTCAGAGCAACTGGTTAAACATGGGGCTGCCAGCACTCCACAATTAGAAGGGCAAAGGTCACATGTGATTGTTTCAGGCTGCCAAGTCCCTCCCAGGTACAACAAATAGTTTGACCTCGCCTTCTTTACCACTGCAGCCTCTGGAGTTATGGGTGCAGATATATCCAGCAGTGAATACAACTGCAGTGTTGCTGAAAAGCCAGCCATTACAGCATTGGAATTTGAGATTTATTGACTTTTAAAGTTGCTTATGACAATAGCTTGATTATATAGTAAATCTTACTTTATGGCCACTACAACTGTACCACAAAAGTACAACCCAGTGAAATTTTTCTTTTAGAAACTTCACTAGCTCAGAGCTGTTCCTAGTTTTTGTGATACTGACTTCATACCAGGAGCTCTTTTCTAGATCAGACATCATCTCTGTGTCATACAAACATCCAGCCCCAAAATCAGTGTAATCCACAGCACACAAGCAAGAAGATACCTATATTTCCCTACCAGCTAATTCAAAATAGACTAATTTTTACAACACAGCTGATGCAGGCAAAATTTGTAAGTCTGTCTGGCCACAGTTTAACCATCTAAGGCAGACACTTCTTTCAGGCAGATTGATTTATTTAGTGGTTGGTTGGCTTGTGAAAGCAAGGCAATGAGGAAGAATTTATGCCTGACATAAATAGAATAAAGATTGCTTTGACACACCCCTTCTTTGGAAAAGGGATTTGGATTCTGAGGCATACAATTTTCATGTTCTCAAATACTGCAATTTGCAAGACTGGGAATTTTAATTCCCATGCAGTATTGTTTCTTTACTGAAACACCACCTGAAAGCTCCTAGCACTGATAAGACTATGTCTGTGTTATCCTTGTGATAACAGGGAGTCCCCACTCTGTCCATGGAGGATGAAAGATGGTCATATTTCATATCTACAGAGAGAAAATGGCATATTCTAGCCAGCAAGAAATCAAAATCACTGCATTTCCTAAGCATTTCACTATGAATATAAATGTATTTGGTTACATGGATTTCCACAGAGTAACGTGAAATCTGTCCAACATTCACTAACAGATCTAATGAGGCTATAACTAACAGAAATTAATATATGTACATGATGTACATGGCTGACTGACTAGCCACTTTTTTTTTTTTTTAGAAAAAAGAAGAGTTAATTTCTTAATGACAGTAATTTTTTTAAAATATGACAAAAAATGATGCCTTGTATGAATTGCCTTTGTTTCCACAACCACTTTAGATGATGGTGAAATGGGTGAGGGACTTTAACAAGGTTCTAAAATGTTGGCTGAAAGTGTAGCTCATAGAGAAATCTTTGGATGCTCTGACTTTCAGTGCAAAATTTATGTAATAATTTAATTCTAAATTAATTGTTAATGTATAGTTAAATTAAGCACCTCATGACCACCTTGTGGACTTACACTAAAGGACATAAGAATTATTGAACTTTGTTTATTTCTAGCCATTACACAGAAGAGAGCTTACATCCTTCTATAATGGAAGAGTAGTTAGAGTTTCTCTGCTTTCATTATTAGTGAAAGGGTCTACTTCCAGTGAAGCTATTTTCAGATGCTCAAGCAATGTGATGATTTTTCTATATTCCCAGGCATTTTAAAATTTCTTGCCTGCTTTTAACTTTCATCAAGAAGTGCCTTGTACAAAGTCTATCCTTTTTTGCTTTTTTTTTTTTTTAGTAATGAGTTAGTTGGTTTTCTGACATATATACATGGATTAACTTCTTGGAATAATCTGCGGTGGAAAATGTGCTTAGTTTTATTTGTTGGGACTGCTTAGAAAGGAAGGACAAGAGCAATTTGTTGAAAACAAAATTACTCTCACATGATGAAAATTTTGATTATGTTGTGGCTGTTCTGTTGCATATTATTTTCAAATTTCATAGAAATATGTGCTCTGCTTTTTTTTTCAATCAAAAACAACAAACATGTCTTTTTCTTGCCTAATATCCTTTCCTTCTTAGTACAAACAAACATAAAGGAATGTGATATTTAAGTAATCAATTTGATAGTTTTATATGATATTCTACCAAAACTGAAAATAAAATTAAATAGTTATGTGGGATGTTATCTTAAAGAAAAAAATAAGCATATTACATACAAAACCCATTCATACTGTAGTTTCAGAAACTTAATGTTGTACACTGAGACTAAGATTCTTCACTGACATAAATCAGTGTAGAGCCCTCAAAGTCAATAGGATTTTGGTTAGATAAGGGTGCTGTGGGGGCCAAGGCCAAAGGGATTACAGAAGTCCAGATGAAAACATCTGAGCCCTTCCCTTGGCCGCTGATGGAGTCACTCCATCACAGAAAGACAATGGGTTGGCCAGGCAGAACCAGCTATTGGTGAAGCCATGCTGCCTATCTCAAATCCACTCCTTGTCCTCCGTGTGCCTTAGCACAGCTTCTAGGAGGATCTCTTCCCTGATTTTCCCAGGCAAAGAGTGGAGGCTGATGGGTCAATTGCCAGGAAAGATCTACCTGTTTTAAGGATGGGTGCTATATGGATGTAAGGATGGTCTCTTTTCCCAGTCTGGAAACTGGGATTTCACCTGACTGCCATGACTTTTCAAGTATCGTTGAATGTGGCTTCACAATTACATCAACCAGTTCCCTAAGGACTTTGGGCTGCATCTCACTGGATCCAATCATATCAAAGAATTAATGTCCTTAATTTTAAGACATCATTAGTTCCACATCTTAATTAGTAACATGGGATTGGAAAATTTAGAACCTTTCCACAAAGGTTTGTTACCACTGACAGACAGGGAGTCTATATGTTCATTGAGACACAATCTGCTTTGCAAAAAGAAACATCTGGTTTATATTTCCTGATATTTTTTCCTTTTGTATAAACAGGCAACTCTAATTGTCTATAAATTCAGAGGGTAAGACAAAGGAAATCTAAATATTTTCCTAATTACTCTCGAGCTTTGTTTTTTTTCCACTTCAAGTGCTTTTCAATTACAATTTATAATTAAATTGTCATACATTCCTAGAATATTACTGACTTTAATGGTAGTAAACCAGATCATACCAGAGACATTTTCTGGCTGCAGAATTTCCTGTAGAAAGATCATGAGTGGCACAAGGAGATCTGGACTCTGGCACCTTGTTTGTGAAAGCTCAGGCACCACTAGCAGTCACAGCCTCTCTCCAGCCTGGTGCCCTAGGGCCACCTGCCCAGCAGAGCTCTTCCCTCTACATGAGTACCTGCAGCTTCCACACTCTATTAATAACTCTAATAATGAATCTGTGCCTGGGCACATATTCTGGGCCGTGAAAGAGCAGGTGCTTAATAGAAGTGGGGCTGGGAGAGGAGAAGTTGTTTGGAAAATAAGGTGCAGCAAATGCACACATCTCCTGGGATCTCCTGAAAAGGGCTTCTAGCTATTTCAAAATACCTGGGTCCTATTGCACATAGAGGCCACAGAAGAAGTTGAAAGCAATGCTACTCCTCAGCCAGACAAATTGCCTACAGAAGAGGTTCACCATAGTTTTCACATGTAAGTCCCTCTTTTTCTCCTCTTCTTTAGATTGGATATTAAGAAAAAATTCTTCACTGAAAGGTTGGTCAGGCATTAAAAGAGGTGCCCCAAGGAAGTGGTAGAATAATCCCCATACCTGGAAACATTTAGAAGTTGTATATATGTAGGGACATAGTTTTAGCACCTGGCAGTGCTGAGTTAATGGCTGGACTCCATGTCCTTCAATGTCTTTCCAGCCTTAATGATTCTATGTTTGTATGAGTCAAGGACCATACTGGGGAAGTAGAGGTGGGGACTAAGGTCAGTGTCCCTGTGCTGGCAGGAAGCAAGCGCTGGATAGTTTCAGCAGATGCACTACACTGTTTGGGGCAAGTCTCTAGAGAAGATCACACATTGTCCTGCCCATCACCTCCTGTTTTCCCCGGTATGCCTCTCCTCCTTAGGAGTGCTGATTCAGCTGAAGTACTTGTCAGTGGTTTGCAAAAATAATACTGATGACCAAGACAGAAGTTTTGAAAAATCTATTGAGACTGATGCTCCTTCGCTTATCTTCACAGAAGCCACCAAAAAACCCAGAAAGGAGGTTAAAAATTATATTCATATAAAACACACAAAAGTGTATGCTGTGGCACAAACCAGAATTTTTCAAAACCCGAAAACCTCTTCGGTTATAAATCATTAAAACCAGTATTCTTCTGCCTATAACATTACATCTTCATGACAGCTACTTTCAACTCCTTCCTGCTATAACTCAGGTGGGGCAATTTGTAAAGCAGTTGAGTAGAAGAATGGTAATATATGAAATATATTTCATTAATCCTACAAGCTTGACATTTGAACAGAAAACAGGGGAGTTTTAATGTATTTGCCATCTGCTAACAATTTGGCTGTTGCAGAGCAGAACAAATAATGCTGTACACAATGCACTTATTGTATGTGATTATTTTTTTCTTAATTGCTCCTTAAGTAGTGGCTCCGTGACTAAAATTCAAAATGCTGTAGTGGGCTGTGCATTACTGAAGGGGCACTGGTTACCCTCATGTGAGAAAAATAAGCAGCTGAGAGACTGGAGGTTATCTCCTAACTGGAAGTTTTGAAATACCCTTTCTTCACTTGTGAAGGGAGACTCTGGCCAGACTCACTTCTGTGCACTTCTGCTAGTGAGCTCAGCTTTGGGATTTTAGGGTTTCAGCCCTCCGCCAAAGCAAAAGCCTGAATCTCACACAGCATTCATTTTCATGCCTTTTAATCACTGCCCAAAAGAAGAACAAAAATCAGTAAAGCAGCTCATTTTAGTTTCTCTCAGACCTGCACACACTTATACTCAAAGCAGCAAAACAGAGCCCAAATACCTGTGGAGTAAGTTTCCCAACCCTCTGTGTTATTGGCTCATTAATCACAACTTCTACTTTGCAGACATCCTTCTCTCTGGGGATGGAAAACTTGAGGTCTTCCTCTGACAGGAAGACAGACTGTCCCTTCATCACTTTCATCCCAAGGTTCACACTAATAAAGGAGGAGCACACAACTCTTAACACAACCGGCAGCAGCAGAAACAATGAGCTTCGCTCAAATGGCTTCATATTATAAGGGGGTGCCAGCCTTTTTCACCACTGAAAAAATTTCTTAAAAGGAGTCTTCTTCCTCCACCAGCAGACTTTTGCCATATAATGAAGGCATTATTATTCACAGCCAAAAATGTATGATATGTTTTCTATTAACAGGCTCTCCTTGACTGAAGGGCAAGGCAGATTTGGGCAGTTATGGGGCAGACATTTACAAAATATCCTTATGTTTTTATAAAATTCATTGGTCAAGCCTGACAAAATGATGAGTATGTTCTCAAAGTCCTTTCAAGGCTTGTTAATCCTGGAAAAAAAAATAAAGAGAAAGAAAATTCCTATAAGGCATTGGGCAACTATAGGGATGAAAACAAGACAGCAAGCACATTCAAAATACTTCCACCATTTCTGACAATTGCAGTTCACTTCAATCAGTAGATTGACTTCACCTTTGAATACCATTCAGTGCACACATGCTCAGAAAATAGCAGACAATCCCAAAATCTGAGTAGAATTCAATGGAAATAAAGAAAAGATAATATAGTATAAATCATAGAAGTTTCTCATGCCCCTAGTTAATCTTTCATGTTTATAACCTCATGAGAAAAGAATATTTATTCTGTCATTAAACAAGCACTACTGAAATCCTTTTAAAAGCCTTATTTCTACAACCCTCCAAAGTAACTGAAGCTACAACCCAAAAAATAGGAAGTGATATTATTTAATTAAATTTGGAAGAACATAAGAATTCCAGGGCAGTACAGTGTCAACATTCCTTTAATTTCTGTAAATTTTTAATTCCCTGACTACCTTTTTGCCACAACCTTATGACCAACAGTGAACTTTCCTGAAAATGAATTTAAAAATAAATCCTTGTATGTCTCTATTTTCTTTGTTGTTGTTAGCAGGTAAGTGTTCACTGTTTCGGGCAGAATGACCTTATGAGCAGCCTTTAACTGAATGCACATTTTAAATTTCACCCAGTTTTAAATTTCACTGCAAAACAACCAGCAGTTCAGAAATTTTGTAAAATTATTGACTTCCTAAAGTTAAACAAGACAGATCCCCTCACTTCACCACATATTTAAGACTAAAGCCATTGAGACTCACATATATGTAAAGTTAGATGTATGTTGACTATGTAGTCTTGAACAAAAAATTTTGACCCTAATTTTCTAGGTATTTATCTGAAAGTCTTTCCATTTTGGTTTAAAATATTGATGTCATACCAGTCTGAAGAAAATCTGAGAGAAAATGTAGAATTCTACTGGTGGAAAAGGAATGGAATTCATGGTAGAATCCATGGCAGAACCATGGTAGGATCCATTATTTTCAGATAAGAAAATAATTAGAAATTTTAGATTCAGACTAGGACCCGGAAAAGTGCTAAGTATCCTCTATTGTGGATAGCTATCATAAAACTATGTTAAAGTTGAGAGATAGCTTCATCACCAGTCTGAAAATGGCACTCATGCAGAGGCATCTGCATTTTGACTCTGCTACAGAACAGGTTCATCTGTTTCTGGTACCTGCCCCGTAAATTTCAGCATGCAGTACAGCTGTAAACCTCTGGTGCAGGCAGTGGTTTCTACGCTGCCTTTTCTTACCCTGCATAAAAAACAGAACATAAAGTCTACTAGAGGAATCAGGAGAATTTTGATCAATTTTATGGTGGATGTATGAGACATTCTCTGCTACAAATTTGGTCTTGTTGTCACTGTGTATAACAGTCTTGCTTTGACCACTTTAATTTGCAAATACAGCTCCTGTATCACTATATGTTTGCCCCCCATATGTTCCAGGAGCTGGCCTCTACTCTACTCTTGAATGCTCTAGGACTGTCTCCTGAGGTGGCCAAGTGAAGATCTTGGGAAGTACAACCTCACTTTCCCAATTACTTATATAATGGCAAGAGATTCTTTCAGCACATAATGACAATAAAAATGAGAAAGTTTTGTGGAGGCATCCTCCCCGACATCCTCAACATCCTCCCTATCTGTGAAGAAGGTCATTACCTCAATCAAGCTGTGTGTGCTACATGGTACTTTACTGACTGACAGTGTCCTGCTCAACAGATATACAACTGCTGGCGATGCCACTGTCACATCTTGTGGCTGCTTTGGACTTCCTTGCAATTTCCTTACTTCTCTGCCCTTAATATCACAGCTGAGCCTGATCCACCTCTCCTATTCCTTGCCATGCTACCTGTGTAACATGGACATACAACTAAGGGACTGCTTAATTCCAAATGCATCACAATATTTCAGATATACTTAGTGGCCTAATGAAATAATGGTATTCATGAGCAACACAGAAGGAGTATCAGCATTTTGAAATTAAGCTGTTTCCTCATCAGCTTTCTGAGGGTCTGTCTATGTGACAAAACAACTGAAACAACAGAACAACTCCAGGCTCACTGTGCGAGTACAAGCTCACAGAAAGCTACCAGCTTTTGTCCCAGAAGTGAAACAGTCATGTCAGTTCAGTGATCTATCATATACCAGTTGTTATCCCTCAGTGGGATGAAGCACATGATTTATCAGGAGAAGCCAACACATCTGGATTTGTTCAACCTGAAGAAGAGAGGCTTTATTGCTTATTTTTAGACTTCTAACAGAAGAGCGCCTGGAGCATGAGACATACAAACCTACTAAAATAGCAAGGTTTATTTAATAAACAACTAATCAAGGCCTGAGTTGCTTGATGTAACTTTGAAGCCAGATTTGCCATAAAACTGTCTTTTCTTGGAGAAAGAGGTGGGTGCAAATACCTGCAGAGGGTCTTTTCACCCTAAATCATGTTCTGACTCTAAGCTGAAAAGACAGAGCCATCTGACCGCTGGGATCTAAATTAATTACCTGGTGTATTTTTGCAAGACACAGCGTTATACCCTGTCCAGTAATTCCCCTGAGATCCAGTAGAAACCCATACTGATATGAAAAATGTGGCAACAAGCAGAGAGACCTCCTTTCCCATAATTAGAGGCGGATTAGACAAGCTGGCTCTGAGATTTGGAAGCCTGGAAGATAAGTCAGGAAGATGTGCCCAAGGCATTGAACAAGACAACCTGACATTTGGCAGGGGGAACTCTAAGGACCTACCCATCTGCTGGCAACTCCTGCCCACTCATCTGATGAGCCTGGGGGGAAGGCAGAGAGAGAAGGGGCCTCTGAAGAGGCAGTGAATGCAACTCTGTAGAGTTGACAGAGGGACATAACAAACTGGGAACAATGTGGAGGAGGGTTTCTGTTAAAAATTTCCTCCAAGTGACAGAACTGGTTTCCCCCTCAGGGTTGCTGGTGTACGTGTGAGAAATTATGCAATGGTTTAATTACAAACATAACAATTAGAGAGTCTGATTCTGAGCAGAGCTACATTGATGTAAGTAAAAGATTAATCCAAATTATTTAGACAGTTATCTACTAATACAAATCAACTGAAAATAAAATCTGGAACAGCACTAGTAAGTCTCAGCTTTAATACCTAAAACTTGACTAAAATACCTGTAATCATAACTGACCTTGAGCCAAGTCTCAATGATACCCAAAGCCTTCATGGGGATTTGGATGAGACTTCAAAACTTTCTCTGTATGTGACAAAATCTCTGCCTGGGATATTTCCTTGAGCAGATGGATCAAAATTGCCCTATTCTTTTACAAAGCTGGAAGGGGATAATGGAGAATGATTGTTGTGGGTTTGAAGTTGGATTGATTTGTTTTAATGAATGCCAGAAAATTTTGCAAGAAACAGAAAGAACATGCAAATTTTTTTGAGGACATGTTCGAAGAAAACAAGAGCATTCCATGATTTCTAGGAAATTAGATGAATATTATTACAGCAATTAAAATCCAGTCCAGAGCATTGAAAGGATCATGAACTATTAAATTAGAGGGTTATCACTCCACAATGTGCATTCAACACATGCACCCCTTGGGCTGTTTGCTATTTAATGGTTTTGTTCCACGCACTACAAGCAAGGATTATGGGTCACCAAGAAGCTAGGTATTTGGCAGGGTATTTGCTGAGTTAAGGAATGGCAGATAACACCCTGTAAGTAGTTACACCTTGGACACATGCCAACAGCAGAGATGCATTTTGCCTGAGGTAAAGTGCAATCCTGGGTTAGCTGGGACTGTGACTAGTAGAATTCTCTAACTAGAACACACATAATTTGCAAAATCCCCTTTTAATAAACAATTGAAGAAACAGTGTGTAATTATCTGCAGAATTTGTTGGATTGCCTCAGCAAAACACAGTGAAAGCAACTTATTTCTAAAAGGTCATGGTTCCAGATAAATACATAGAAATCAGCAGGAAATGTAAAACCCTTGTAAGCACACGTGTGTCAAGGAACACACACAAGATTTATTCATACATGTGACTAATAAAACGCTGCCTAGTTTAGATGAACTGAATCAGCTGTCTCAACGAATATGAAAATGTAAAAATGCTGACAGACCTCTATTGCAAAATAAGTCTACAATTTTAAAACATGCATTTTAAAAACACATTATCCCAGCTAAATTAAATATATCTTTTTTAATTACTTACTAGCATCAAAAGTTTTTAGCATATATTTCAGTGCTTTTTTTTATCACAATTTTTCTAGTTTGTCTCATTAATAAGACAGTTCCAAGAAGGGAAATCTTATTTAGTTCTTCCAAGTTTTAAAGCCACAAAGTTTCATTAGATCTGTTGGAAAAAAGCCAGCATAGTTGAGAAATCCATAACAACTTGAATATTAGGATAAAGTTGTTTGGAATCCAAACTTTCCAGTTAATTTCTACTAAACCACTGGCAAAACCCAGTGCCTCAAAGTTAGAACTGAGCTTTCATCCATCTCGAGCTCAAAAATTACTGTCTGGCTGCTCTGCTACAACATCCAGCAACAAACTGAACTCTGCAAGCTGTTAAGCACTATTACAACCACAAACACGACAGCATTCAAACTTGAATCTGATACTTACAGGTAGCAGTGTTTCTGCTGCAGGCTGAACATGAGATCATACTAGAAAAATACTAGAAAAAGAGGGAAATGTATGTCACTGACCCAGTAATTTCTGTTTTAAAAGGCTGGCAGAGAAAGATATCCAATGAGTGAGCGACAGAAAGAAAGCAGAGAGGGGGAGGGGAGAGAGATAGATGAAATTCCAGTCTTTCTGGTCAGCTTGGCTGTAGTGTTCTCTGCACTAAAAATCCACAATAAACACTCCTTGCTTGCAAGACTCCTGACTGCAGAGTCACAAGTTACAAATACTTTTGGGCTCTGTATGATAAGAGCACTCAGAGATGTCTGGTAGTGTTTATATTCAGTAATGCTTCCCTGCTAGCCAGCCCCAGATCTTCCCTTCCCCTTCTGCCGGTTAAGTCTGTTGGGACTAAAAATCAAGCTGCTGTTACTAAGGTTTCTTCTTTTTTCTTTTTTTTTTGTTCCCACTTTTGCTAGTTTATTTGCTTTGGAACACACACAAACACACCACCACCACCGCCACCACAGCAGTATTCAAATTTTGATTTTCTTTTTCCCATTCAGAACAGCAAAAAAGACAAAGAGTATAGGCAAAATCCTACCAATTATTAAATATCTCAGCCTTCTGTTACGACATTCACATCAGGTTTAACTGGCTGATGAGATTCTCAGTAAAAAAATGCAAATTTTCTTACTCAATACAGTCTCTGTGCTGTGAAAATTAGGGCAGTCAGGTTTACTCCTCAGTGTGCATCAAGGCTCATGGATTTCCAAGTCACAATGCAGGGACAGGCTATCTTATGTCCACCTCAGCACAGGGACCTAAAGAATTTTTTAAGTATATGGGACAAAAACATTTTCAGCCCAGCCACAGGGCATTGTGACAAGGGCAGGAGGGACAGCATGCAGAAGAGCTACTGGCTTCCAGTTTGCTTTTGTAAACAGGAATCAAACCCATCACAGCTGTAGCACTGTAACATTGTCTCCCCTTGTCCTCCTTTGAATAAGCAAGCTGACTTTGACCCTCATATGGAAACAAAACCACAATGTAAAAATGTAAAACTGAAGTCAATAGGAAGAAAGAAAAGAAACAGCAGATGTTCCTGTGGCATGACTTATGTACAGATGAAGAAAACAGATGACTGTTGAAAATTAAAATGAACTCAAAGCTACACAATGTGTAATGTGATACAATCTGGCCTATATTTCCCAAAGCAAAAAACACCAGCAAAAAAACATTTATTTGGGGTACATTATTCGTGTTAGAGTGGAATACTGTCCTGGTTTTCAGGCCACACATTTTATCAGGTTTCAGCAAAACTTGCAATAAATATTTGTCTCCTCTGAGTTGTGTAGATGGCTGTGGATTAGCCGGATTGTTTCTGGTTTTGCTTGCTGAAACACAGCTTCTAATTTACTGTGATGAGTGGCCTATCTGAATTGTACAGTGCTCTGATTAGGAGCATCAGCATAACTGTCCTTACAGGCTGATTAAAATAGTGGCAGCTTATATTAAAGTCTGTGACACATTAATAAATAATATCATTCCAGAAGCTGTCTTCAAACTGGTTTTGTTACTGCAGCAATGAACTTAGCATCTCATTTCTTATAGTACTCCTTAACTGCAATTAATTTTTGCAATCTATCAAGGTCACATTATCTAAAGGGTAGAGCAAAATTGCCCAAGCTTTTCTTGATAAATGCCAGAGCACTGAAAAGAAGACAAGCCTTTTTTACAACATTCATTCTTTCCATTTCAATGTTTGCCCACACAGGAAAGAGAGTAGTTCTGCCTCCCATAGAGGAAATTTAAGCACAGTATATATTTTTATCAATTATTAGTAAAATCATGCAGTCCAGACTGTTGATAAGAAGGTAATAAGTAAAAAGTTTTCTGTAAGCTTATGTTAACAAGATACAGCCAAAATCAGCCGCTTTCTTTACAGGCTTTAATTTGAAAAATAATAAAAAAAGGCCATACTTGAAGCACAAAGCAGGCAAGGACACACAAATGCACCTCACACACAGCCCCATTTCTCCTCCTTCATTTTGACTTACATTGATAAGCAATGGTCTAACCCCACATTGTCTGATATCTGCACATTCATTCAACACTCCTGTGAAGAGGATGAGGCTCTTAAAGGAACAAAAGACTTGTCCCAGTCCTAATCTGGAGGCTGTACAAGAGGAAGATCTGCTGCATTGTGAGGGAAAAAAGATACAATTATTTTCCAGGTATTTACTACATGACATAAATTTTATTGTGTGAGCAAAAATACCTGGTAGCAGCAGTCCATTCTTCACACAACTTTTAAAGAAAATATTCTAATGCATCAATATCTTACATGGAGCACCGCTGTCAGAAGGTCAAATGCACTGGGTCATTGCCAGCTGCTTCATTGGAAAATACATGCAGAGAATCTATAATGGCAACGTTCTTGATCAAAGACAAATTACTCTAATTTTTTGACTGCAGAAGGGGTATTAGACATAGAGAATGGTATTATGGAAAGTACAACAAGGCAGCACAAAAATATTTGGTTTGTGTCAAGCAGATCAAAAACTGCCTGAATGCTTGAGACAAATGTGAGTGGTACTTTCAGTAAAATGAGTAGCTTCTTTGGGAAATACATATTTAGTCCTATTATCTCTAATTTTAAAGACATTGATATCTTTTTTAAAGACTTTTTGATATTTTGTATCTTGAGCTAGACCCTCAGATGTTGCAGAGGGCAGTGAAGGGACACCTTCAAAGACTTTGGCATCTTGGCAACCCCTGCAGTCCTTTGCCTGAATGTATCTAGAGCACGTCACCACTAGTAAGGTTTCTTCAAATTATATATCCATAGGGATTAGTATATAGGCTGTAAATCATAAAAACACCTCTTCATGGCCATGGTGTTCTTTTCAGAGAAAGGGACTAGGCATAGCTGGATACAAAGCAGCAAAGTCTTCCCTCCATGCCTTCCAGAGCAGCCTCACTGCAGCATGCATGGCCACTGGGACTGTGGGAATATACGACCAGAAATGCTTGTCCCTCACTGGACCAGGATATTAAAGACACTTAATAATGTCTTAGGAAGGGGAAACTCAGCTACCACCATTCTGCAGGACACTTTCTGCAGCACTAAAAGACATGTACGTGTGTGTAAGCTTCATCACAGAATTTCTGTTCTTGAAATTATGGGTATTTGTACTTGTGCCCCCAGCATCTATAAAGGTTCTTATTCTTTGTCTTTAAAGCTGCTGCCATATCCTTCTCATCTGCAGTAAAAAGATAAAGGTTAGGCTTTCCAAATCTTCAGGTAACAGTATGAAGTGGGTGGCAGCATCTAAGATGACCATCAGCATTTCCAGCTTTTGAAGGTGGCTAGGGTCTGATCTGTCACACAGGTATCACACATGAGGTCAGGATGAACCCTTTCCTACCTCTTCCTGGTCACAGGGATCCTAGACAGGTTGAGCACCATGAAGATCATCAATTTGGCATCACTGGAGAGCAGCTCTTAATGAAGACATTGGAGGAATGGCAATGTCCCTGTGGCAGAGGAAATAATTATATTCCTGCTTGCAAAGAGCTGGGCTGTTCTTTAATATACCAAGGGATAGAAAAAGCAATTTTTCACACATCAAGAATCATAGGAAAGAAAGGGTAAACACTATGTGTTCAATATGTAAGCTAAAGACAGGCTAAAAATAATCTCAAAAACACGAAGGATTGTCTCATGCTGGCAGTCTGCTCACTTTCTATGAAATTGCTCACAACCAAGTTTCAAAATGCATGTTTCAAGTACCAGTGCTTTCCCTCTCTTTCCTTAAAGTCTGTTGTTCCATGTCCAATCATTCCACCAAAACCCACAGACCATGTGTCCTCATTAATGCAAAGGAGGAATTGTTTTCATAATTAAACTACTATCCAATTTACTTCAAACTGAAAGACTTTTAGGAATATATACCTTATTGCCATTAAAGTAATTTCCACTCAGGAAAAGTTCCTTAGTTGTTTTTAATTGAGATCAGTCAAAGTGAATTTTATGAGACTTTGGAGATTTTTATCCAAACTCTTTGAAAATTGGGTCTTTTGTGGGACAGGGCCATACTTTGGCTTTAAACCACATATGGGTTTAGACCATGGCTGGTACAAATGGATTTTCATCTCAGTTAATGTTTTTAAAGTTTCACTGTTTCCTTATTTAACTCGCTCTGACACCGACTATGAAAGATCTGCAAAAAAGAGTTTTCCTAGGAATGCCACAGATTTACTTTTTGTATTCTACAGAAGGGTGTATGTTCTGCAAAGGCAGAAAACTTCTCAGAAGCATAATATGGCAGCACTAACACATAGAAGATACTGCTCCTGACCTTAACCAGTAGTTCCAGAAAACCCATACTTTTTAGAATACTGAAATCTTCTTATGCTGTACAGAGCACGCAGACTGAAAACCAGGAATGCTGATCCTCATAAACAACCTCCCTTGCCTCTGAAGTCTATATTTTTACCTACGGCAGTGTTATAATTGTGATGACATATTCTCAAAACTATTGCAATCCTTACCTTTTCAGAAGGTATTCATAAGTCTTTAAGCACAGAATAGTGCTTTGATTTGCTATAATCCTCTAAAAAGACTACTTCTGAAGAATTTTCTTATCTTGGCATTCAGTTAAGCTATTATTAAGATGAGAGATTAATTAAAGAAAATTGAAGGAGCCTTCTGAGGTAGAAGAAGAAAAGAAACCACACTAGCTTGCACCCAATGTGGATATCTTAGGAAATTCTAGGAAGATATGATGCTGTTATCACAGAATCACACAGAATCACAGAATCACTAGGTTGGAAGAGACCTTCAAGATCATCAAGTCTAACCCACGCCCTAACACCTCAAATAAACCATTGCACCGCGTGGTTTAGGGCCAGCTGTTCCAGGAATGTGCTGTGGGAGACAGCATCAAAGGCCTTGCTGAAGTCCAAACAGACACATCCACAGCCTTTCCTGCATCCACCAGGTGGGTCACCTGGTCATAAAAGGCCTACATGACCTACACCTGCTAAACCCACGCTGGCTGGGTCTGATACCCTGGCCATCCTGTAGCTGATGACACTCAGCATAAACTGCTCTATTACCTTCCCAGGTACTGAGGTCAGGCTGACTGGCCTATAATTACCAGGATCTTCCTTCCTACCCTTTTTATGAATGTGTCACATTGGCCAGCTTCCAGTCATCTGGAACCTCCCCAGTGAGCTAAGACTGTTGGTAAATGATGGAGAGCTGCTTCTCAAGTTCATCTGCCATCTCCCTCATCACCTGGGGTGGATCCCGTCTGAGCCCATAGATTTATAAACATCCAAGCAGTTCTCTGACTGCCTCCTCCTGGATAACAGGGGGACCATTCTGCTCCCTGACACCATCTACCAGCCCAGGACAGTTGTCCTGAGGACAAGCCATCACTGAAGACTGAGGCAAAGAAGTGTTAAATACCTCTGCTTTCTCTCCATCTGCCATTACTAAGTTCCCTCCTGCGTCTATAGAGAACAAAGGCTGGTCTTACCTTTCCCTTTTATATATTTAATTATTTTTATATAATTAATATATTTGTAAAAATTTTTTTATTATCCTTTACAAAGATTGCCGAATTAAGTTTGAACTGAGCTTTGACCTCCCTGATTTTTTTCCTACATGCCCTAGCAACCCCTTTAAATACTTCCTGAGAAACCTGACCCTCCTTCCAAAGATGATTCATCCTCTTTTAATTCATACGTTCCTCTGAAACCTCCTTGCACATCCAGGGTGGACATTTGCCGTGTTGACTCATCTTTCAGCACACAGGGACAGTCTGTTCCTGTGCTCTCAGGATCTTTGTTTTGAAGCACGTCCACCTTTCCTGGACTCCTTTGGTTTTAAGGGCTGTTTCCCATGCCAAACCAGTGCCAAACAAGGCTATATTCCTTGCTTCCCAAGGAACTCTCTGAATAAGTCCCCTAAACAGGCCGAATTTTATGCTGTTATTTTAATTCTAGCAGCACTAGATCTGATTCTTGCTTATAATGAATGAAACATAGCATTTTCAAAGGAAAAATGAAGGCTTCTCCAGAATATCCCCACTGCACACATGGGTATTCCTGCCATCTTTGTACTTTAATATCAAAGCCCAGCTGTGGCACAAGCCGTACCCACCATCTGCTCCAGGCAGATTCAAACCTAAGGGAGGTACAACAGAATGGGCAACATGAGAGGTATGAGAGACAAAGCCAAGAAGAAAAGAGGAAGGCAGAACAAAGACTGGCTTGGAAAGGAGAGCCTGAAACCCAGACGCCAGCTACAGCCAACAGCTTCCTCTCACACAGCCCAAGGCACACCTTTGTTTCAACATTCTCACAGAACACCACATTGGTGTTAAGACATGATCTGTTGAGACCAAAGAAATGCTTTCCCAGCCTGACACAGAGCTCTATCTTTATGTGTGCAAACAGATACAACTCAGCAAGAATTTTATAAGAAATTATGCAAGTAATCCTATTAAGTTTGGTCATTGGAAGCAAGGAATCATATTTTCCTTTTCTTTTCAGGAACCATGCTTAGGATTACAGTAGATGATACAAAGAGAAGGAGAAAATTCTTAAGCAAGAACCTGTAAATGTTTGAGAAAGAATCTTGAGTAAGTGTTAACTTCATCAGCTTACATATCTGAATAGGGAAATGGCAAAAGACACATCACAAAATACCTGGACACACTATGAAGAAAAGAGACTTTCTAAAAATTCAGCACCTAGTCACTGTAGTTGGTAGAGTCTTCTCAAAAAAAAAAAAAAAAGGCAATTCTTCCTTTTCTTCCTCTTTCACTATATTTTTGCAGTCTTTCTTTTCTAAGTCTTCAAATGACCAGATGTAGCTCCATTCCAATTTCACCTGGAAGTGACTAGTTTTTATTCACAGTGTCTGTTTCTCACTTGAACCATTCTCCCTGCACTGGCCAGAGGATGAGTCTAATAAAAAAATTAAAAGAAGTAAATATATTCCATTCAAAACCTCTTTCCAGCTGAGGCTCTTTACAGAGTAACAGTGAATGATAATGTGAGGTGTCTTTTCTCTTGGCAGTTTGTCTGAACAGAATTTTAAATTAGCCAGCCTAGATCGGAGTGAAAAAGCACAAAGTCTCTTGAGGAGTGTAGGGTGCTGGCCAGAAAAACAGATGTTTGCAGGAGGAGCTGGGGTATTGTGGAAGAACAGAAATATCAATGAGGGACAAAGAAAGTTGTCCCATTTTCTGACTTTCCCAAGCCAAGGTACCCAAGGCTGGATCCAAAATGTGACAGCACTAATGGACATGGTGTCAGCTGGGTAGGACCTGGGGTAGGACAAGGTGGAGGAGCAGGATGCTAGCAGAAATCCCAGCTCTGGCAGTCCTACCTCCTGCGAATGACTGCAAATAGCATTCCTTCCTCAGGCATGGCTTGGGCTGGTCTGTCTCCCCAGTAGGACAGGAAACCATTCTTTTGTGAAATGGAAGGTCTAACTGAGATGAGAGTGGAATATGAGGAAACAAAAGTGCACATTTCTTTCCTTTCACCAAGCCTATTCCCTCTGCTCACAACACTGTCATAGCACTTCAACAGAAAATTGAGGTGTCAGCAAAACCTCGTCCTAAAAACACTTAGCTCAGATGTACATGCCATAAAAAGAGGTTTTGTTTGTGGCCAAATAAGGTAATGGCCTATATATGCTGTTAACTAGCTTGTGCTATGGTCTGAAATAAATAGTGCAAAACAGCATGGTATTTAGAACCAAAACCCAAAACTACTGGAGAGGAGGGTCATTAGTACAACTGAGGGGTGCAATGATACGCTGGTAATTACTGTACATTAGCAAATTTTAGAAGGGTTTCCATATTTTTAACAAAAATTTATCCTTTACATCTTTGATCTCTCTCTACTGCATCTTCCAAATATAGTTGACTTCCTCCCCAGAAAAGAGGGACTTGCAGAAGTAAGGAATTGCTTAGTCAAGCTTCTCTACCCTTCAGGGAAGTATAGCCAATTACATTTATAAACAATATCTGAAGTTTAAGGGTAAGGTCTTGACCAGACCTCGGTGTTTAATGCAAACTATATATCGACTTTAGTATTCAAAGTAAGCTAGTGTTGGCCACAGATACCACTCACTTCCCCTACAGGCCTTTCCTTTTTCTGGTCTTTCCCTTTTTTCTCCAGCACTATGTAGGATACTGACCAATAAAAAATTGATGAAAGAAATTGTCTGTCTGAGAGAAAACATTATTTTGTCTCTCATACTGTGCCTTTATTCCCAAAGCTGACATTATCAGGAGTGTTGTAAACATGGGTGAAGGAAAGCTACAAAACCAGAGAATTCTGGTCAGCTTTGACATGGAAGACCATCTCTGCTAAAATCAGTAAGACCAATGACAATTATATGAGTGATTTTTATATTTAGGACTGGGCTTTACTCCTTAGGATCCACAGATTTTTATTGAGTATAGAGAAGACAATTGTGCAAATAGAAGAAAGACTTTTTAACCTTAACCAGTGTTTTTTAAGTATCTATATAAGTCAACAGTCTCAGCCAAAACACATTTTAGAACTCTGTTTTAAAGTATTTAGTTGAGTAGCCCAAACATGGTGTACCAGTAGCAGAAAATCGCTATATTTCAAACCAAAAAGAAAAGGGGAAGGTCTTATTAAAGTTATAATTTAAAAAAATAAAAATTTCTTCATACAAATCAATGACCTGTCTCTTCTGTATTAACATTTTCATCCCATGTATTCTCCTTCCCAATCTCTATTCAAGTTATAGATGAAAACCTCCGGAGCCTCATTCCTCTCAATATTGAGCCTGTGTCTGACAATTTTTAACATCTTCCTCTTTGCAGAAGTCTGTCATAGTGAATCCCACTCAGTTGTGTCAGCACCAGACAGGGCCAGGAGAGTCCCATGTACATGACAATTGGCAGTCCTGCGTTTGGATGTCCTCCTGCAATAATATACTGATTTGCAGAGCTGCTGAGCACCTGGCACCCCCCCATTGCTGCTGAAAGGCGTTAAGGATTTCAGATGACAGTCACACCATCAGAGGCCTGACAGCAAGATCAGATGTAGTATTTTTAACAGTATATTAATTTCAAACCATATTCTACCAATGTGCTTCAAAACCAGAAAACTTCAGTTATCTTGATTTTAAACACTAGTCAAAGAAGTGCTTACCCTGCAGGCCAAGTGTCCAACCTGCAATGAATTATCATTGTCTCCGTGGACCTTTCCACTCCCATGGAGCCTCATTGAAACAAATCTTGTTCTCCCTATTCAGGGGATCCAAAATTTTTTGTTTATCAAAACTGAGTAGAAGTACTATTAGCAAACAAAGCAGAAATCCTGCCAATGCCAAAAACCCTGCCAAATGGATTGTTGATTGAATTTAACAATTGTATGCAACCACACAGCACTGCCAAAACAGAAATGTCTATTTTCATTTTCACAGTGCTGAAGGATCCCCTTTATCCTACCTAGCACTAAGCCAGGTCCCAACAATGCAACAGTGTATTCACTGCACTCTCATTTTGCCAGGCTGAGCTCAGGCAGTCAAGAATTTGCAACTGGAAAAGGTCATCTCTTTCTGAGTCTGTTTTCTAACAGATGGTTACAATCAGCTTTTCCTGGTAAGCACAAATGAATGATGTTTAAATTCTTAGCATCCTCTAGATAACATCTCATGTAAACAGAAGTAAATTGCATATAAGAAATGTCTTTAAATGTATTTAAAGGGACTACCTCTATTTCAGCATTCTTCTCTGAAACCAAGACCATGACTTCTTGAATATCCACAGTCCAAGGGGCCCCAAGTTTGTGTTCTGCTGTATGAGCCAAATCAGTTCTTGCTAAGAACACTGCCAAATACTGGAGACAACAGGATATGGAGCAAGTATATCACCCTTCAAAAACACAGTAAACGCCAGAGCTACTATTGCTTTTACTGGCTTTGCACTTTATATTTTGATTCTGTAATGAGAACAATCTCTCTTCAATACCCATACCAGGAGGCCTGTGTCTCCATATGACACATATGTGTATCCATATGACTATTCTCAGCCTTATTAAAGCAGGATAGTAGGCTAACGAAAAGCATACTTCTGAAAGATGGGAGGTAGGAGGAGCTGGACAGGAATGCTAACAAAAATAAAAGACTGCTAATAATGGCAAGAGTTGACACCTGTTACATAATTTACAGTTTAACAGCAAAAGGAACTGTTTGTTTAGGAAATTAAACATGATATTACTCACTGCAAACACATTTCTAATACTGCTTTATAACCTCCTGCTGGTTACATTGCTGAAGAATTTGCTTACTTTGGAAGAAGTTTGCTCCTTTCCTGTGAGAAAAGTGTTTCCCATAACTTTTGCCATGAGCAGAGGGAGCTCAGGGGTCAGGGGCCCATCCAGAATGTTTTTGTAAGGAAAGCCAAGCAGTATTTTGCCTGTTAACTTACAACCTTATTTTCCCTGTCTCTTTGTTCTCATCTTTTCACTCAAATTTCCTTTAGAGGAATGGGGGGGGGGGGGGGGGGAAGGAAGTTAAAAAAAAAATAGGAGTTTTTGGATATTCTTTAACTAATACTGCAAAGATTCAACTGTACCAAAGAAAGAGAAGTAAGTCTATTGCAGCAGAAAGTCTTTTCTACTTAGGTCATAACATTAAATCTTGACCTTTTCAAATTTAAGGTATAAGGGAAACTGGGAAAATTGTTTTCTCATTGGAGTCAAGAAATGGAAAACCCAGCAAAAGATATGGTCAAAAGAGACTGGGGATCTTCAAAGGTTGGGGGATTTTTAAGCTTTTTTTCACAGCTTCTTATCCTGAGTGGTTTGAATAACACTTTGAAATATCTTCCCATCAGTCAAAGAATACATGCAGAAAACACATATGTGAGCCACCTTCTGTGTCAGGAGATCCTTAACCAGCACTGCACAGAGCAACTATTCCTGACACTTACCAAGAAAAAACCAAGCAGAGAGTCTTCTTAAAATCATAGATTTTAAGGTAAAGTAGGAAAAGTCAGCTCCTCCTAACAGCCAGAAAAGTCAAAGATTAAATTTAAAAGCTCTTTTATAGGTTATTTTGGTCCTCCACAAAATAATATAATAATTGTAGTATCAAATCTTTTGCTTCTGTTCAAAACAATTTAATATTTACTAGTCAGATTTCACTGTATAGACTCATTTCAGTGCATTTTGTGTTTAAACACACAAAAATTCACTTGACTGGAAGATGCTTGTTTTGGAGCAAGATGATTGTAGGTTGATAAAGTGAAATGTTGATAACATGGCATAATAAAGTAAACATATCTCCTTTGTGCTCCTGAACAGTGGATGGATCTCTTCTCTCATAGAATAGGTAGAGTGGCTGTGTTTTTGGAAAAAAAACAAAAAAACCAAAAAAACAAAACAAACAAAAAACCCAACCCAAACAAACAAAATAACACCTCCCCCCCAAAAAAACAACAACAACAACAACAAAATCACTTGCTAATAGGATATCCAGTTTATGTGGTGTACCTGCATGGTACATGTGTTCCTTCCTTCAAAATCATTAGTAGGCAGAAGGAGTCACCATATTCAATTCATTATTTCCATAGCAACCCTGAAAGTCTGAGCAAAATGAGCAGGAGAACAAACCTATATGTAGGTGGAAAAAACACTTGTATTTCATTTCTAGCAATGCTATTAATTGTTTCATTTTGATTCACTTTCCTCTGACTGGAATTTGCAGTTGAAGAAAAAGACTACTCTCATTTTTTTAAATCATGCTCAGTTTGTGTGATGTATGTAGCTAGTCCTCCCCAGGAC
Source organism: Pseudopodoces humilis (assembly GCF_049639895.1). Classification (NCBI taxonomy): domain Eukaryota; kingdom Metazoa; phylum Chordata; class Aves; order Passeriformes; family Paridae; genus Pseudopodoces; species Pseudopodoces humilis. The sequence continues at coordinate 45,781,094 of NC_142203.1, read as the reverse complement.
AATGGTCTGTCTCTCAGGAGTGTTTTGTGCTGGTTGCAGTATCTACATCTGCAGAAATATCTTCCTAGAAAGTCTGAGCAAGTTTTAGAGGTCTAAACGTACTATGTGACTTACCCTGCCCAAAGGTGAAACCATGAAAAGTCACCTTATGTACCCTCAGCTACTAAAACTTCTCCATGATTAGCACAGCCAGAGACAGCTAGAGTTGAACAAACTGCACTGAGACCTGCTCTCACAATAGGCAGCCAGTCAAGCATGATTTTAGTGTGTCCCAGACAATTCCATGAAAGACAGATAACCATGAAACATGAGGCACGTCTCCCCTAGACCATACCTTAATCTACTTTAATTGTTTTAGTGACAAGTGGCAGTTTTCTCAGTGTGACTGAACACGTGACTTCCCTTCAATGTTTTTAACACACTGCTCATTCACCATTTTCTCCACTGGTATAAGCAAAGACATGTGTTTCATAAGAGTGACAAAGAAAGTGTACAACTTCTGGGGTAACTCAGCATAGTGAGTCCGAAAGGAGTAAAAAAAGTTCAAATCCTTTGTGTCTTCTGACAGATACTAACACTCCCAAGATGGCCAGAAAACATGACAAATAAGGGCTCCATTAACGATTTTAAGAGCATTGCATTTTATTAATAAAGCTTTGTCCCAGGCAAGAATTTAAGTGCTGAAAAAAAGAATTCCACATTCTCTAAGACTTAACAATATTTGTTCAGAGCTTTGTGCATATAGGAAAAAAAATTAAAGTAAGGGCCAACAGGAATTAAAATAAACCATAAACTGTATTCTCATATAGACATTAATCAGGCAGAATTAGTTTGAATCTTAATCCTATATTAATGAAATACTGAAAGAAAGAAATGCCAACAGTGAATAAAATAATTACAGATTAATGTTTGGCAGACTTACAGAAGACAATTGGGGACACATGTATGCTAATATAGAGCACATAGCTGTGTAAACAATTATCTGTTAAAAGTAATCCACGGACAACACGGACAAAGCTGAAACTTTAAAGTTGCCAAGTACTTTTCCATACATGGTGTGGTCATATCAGTGCTTAGAGGTAGTCAGCAAGAGGATCCTTAGACTTCATGAACCTGAATGAGCAACTGTCTCTCTTCTCTTGTTTTTTTGTCTGTCTTCTTTCTCTTGCGGTTAAATACAAGTATGTCACAATGGCTGGTGGGTGTTGTACAAAATCATTGATGTCTTCTTTCTGAAGCAATAGAATTTTTAGTATATAGGATTATTTTTAAGATCTTAGGAATTTGCTTCCATGGAAGAAGCTACTGGAAATGACAGGTATGAAATCTGGATCGGAGTCTAGTGGAAAACTAGAAAATGGAGAAATGCAAATCTCCTGGAGAAATGCAAAGTTCCTGAGGTCTTCAGCAGTCTTTGACTTAGAGGGCAGAACTTCAGAAAGGCAGCTGAAAGGGAAAGGGAAGTAGTTGTCTGCTCTTCTGTCCTTGGGAGCATCATATCAGTTCCAGAAGAGACAGCTGCTTTCTGGGTCAGCAGAGAAATCCATTCACATGCAAAGATTTGCTGTTTACCTCCATGCATGACATTTTTAATCCATTAAAGTTTAAAAGGGGAGGCACAGAAACCTCTTACTTGTCAAGGAGAAATGTATTTGTAAAACACGGCTAGACCAGTACCTGATCTGTGTTTTTAAGTAGCTGATATGTTCCTGCCCTGAGGAGTTCACCACACAGGGGCAAGCACAAGGGCTATATTCTGCTATCAGAATTTTTTTTTGCTCATGTGGAATCTTGGTGTCTTCACTGGACCTCCTATTCAAGTATTTTATGTAATACTACATAGATTTCTTATAGAGTTTATGCTTGTACAGAAATTCAACTTTTCTTTAAAGAAATTAGATGGAATGTTGCCAGTTTTAGTAGTCCAGTTAATTTTTACCCAAAATTACTTTCTTCTACAATGAATGATAAGAAATACTATCCATTCTATTACTGAAATGCATCACTGCTAAAAAAAAAAAAAAAAGTTGACATAGGCTTCTCATTAATAACAAAAGATCCTTAGTAAGTACCCTACCACATTCTATGTTTAATGATTCTGAAGGCCACTAAATAAGTCCTGAACTGAAATTCATTAAATTATCTCTTGCTCAAATTCATAATTAAAACACCTTAGGAATACCAGAGTGAACCAAACCTAATAGTAGTAAAATTGTCTTAGGGAGCTGTCTTTTCATGCCCTTTCACGTGAATCTACATACATATGTGAGATATTTCAAGCACGGACTGTACAAGAGCATATCAGGTTCACATCTCTGCCCATAACTTGTCTGGTGCAGTGGTAAAGCAATTTGTTCTGTGTCAGTAACAGCATTCATGGCTGACAAGGGAGCCCAGGATGTGATTTATTCCTAGAGCAGCTGAAGATGAAATTCCAGCTGTGTTACATTCTCTTAGTTAAACCAGCTGTAAATTACAGCCAGATCCCTGCAAAAGGCAGAGAGATAGCAAAAGATGAAAAAGGAAGGAATGTCCAGAGACACAGTACCTCACAGGCTCCAGGACACTTGGCAAAAGGTTTGGCTTGGTTAATGGTCTTCTGTGTGACAAGGAACATATGGCTCTCACACTTAAAAAAAGTTTGTGAAAAAGCATCTCAGAGAAAGTAATATTAAACCTCAAGCAGCTACATTTGGTGCTGGGTGGAAAAGGGAGGCAAGAGCAGTATCTTACCTGGCAAGAGCTAAAACAAAACCAAAATTCTTACTGGATCTGGAAATCGAAAATTACGGATAATGGGAATAGAATGTTATTGCAGTGGGCCATACATTCCCACCTGGGGAGAAATCCTTCCAAGAGTCATAGAGTTGGCAGGAAAAAAAACCTCTAACACTGTGGTGGGTTTCCACACCTTACAAACCTGGTAGACCCAGGTATAAAATGATAGTTTAGAAAAAGCATATGGCCACACTGCCTTTGTGAGCTGCTAAATATAATTTAGCAGAATTTTCAGTCCATGTTTTCAACTGTCCATGTAAAGCTTGGACAGAAGAGAGGGCGCAAAGAGGAACCAAAAAGGCTGAAATGTATAGTTGCCTCTCTTTTCTACCCTTTTTCCTTAGCATCTGCTTTTGGCACTGTGGGAAGTGTGGCTGAGGATGGAAACCCTTCACAGATCCAATGCAGACTCATTATATTTTTGCAATCTTTTGGAAAATACACTTTTAAGATGAGGATGAGAATGAGAATCAAAACAGATTCCAATAATGACATTAATAACAGCAATTCAGTTTCTTTTTTATTAGGGTCAGTGTTTCTTCTGTTGTTGAAAGAGGAACTTCAGCCTGTGTCTCTTCTGAATAAGTCTTCTCATTTTTATGGAGATGTTTTAAATCTTGAGATGTGGCTGATAAGTCACATAAACATTGACCAGTTGCAGTAGTTATACAATACAGAAGTTAGGAACATTTTTATTCTCTGAAACAAAAATATTTGAAAAAAACCCAAACAAACAAGCAAAAAAAAACAAAACCAGAAAAAACACCGGCCAACCAACCAACCAACACCAAAAAAAACAAAACAAAAACAACCAAACAAAAACATAAAACCCCTGGAAAAAAACAATACCACAAAAAAAAAAACAGCAAAAAAACCCCCCAACAACAACAAAAAACCACAACTCAAGTAAATTGCAACTGTGTTATTTAAAACACTGCTCTTGTCAGCATTTAACTGATCATGCCTATTTTCAAGATGCTTTTAGAAAAAAAACTTCTTTTTTCTCAATTTTTTGTTCATTTACTTGCCTTTATTCTCCAAGCCCTAGTTAGTTTCTAAAAATATCTATTGAGGGTAATCACAAGCAAAATCAGACAGAAAATCACTAAAGTGGAACTGGAGAATGATACACTTTTGCACACTAACCTGAGTATCATTTCTTATCTCTCACCATTATTTGACCACTGTGAGGACATGTACATTTGCCAGAGCTGGTGACATTTGACTAAAACTCCTCCTAAACATGAAGGACTCAGGAAGCAAATGCAAGAGAAGATTCTTGGAATCTCAAGCCCTACACCACTCTTGTTCTCTGTTTTGTGGACACAGTCAGACTCAGTGGTAAATAGATTCCAGTACTAGTTCAGGGTAATATTTTTACTGTAATAAATTCAAACAACCCCAATGTATGTAATAAGATTCAATGTTATTGCCTTAAGTATTCCTGAGCTTTTCCTGATGGGTATCATAGGCCAGGCTCTGAATAACAGGTACTGTGCAAATACCTTGAAAACTCCAATCTCAAGCTACCTCAGAGACAACTAAGAATCTGCCACTGAAAATCTTGTCCTGAAAATTTCTCCATGAAGACTCCAGTGGTCACTTTATCTTCTGAAATCATAAATGAACAGTGAAATATCTGCCATTAAAAAAGCAACAATCTGTTGCAGACCTTGGAATGAATGTGTTTTACATGATACCATAAATTCTGGTAGGCCCAATAAAAACTTCTGTAAAAGCACTTCATTGGAGGGCTAAGCTCACTATATAGCACAGATTTCATCAACTGATGAACAAATCCAAAAAAAATTACAGTGTAGTTGCATTGTTTCATAGAGGCATGCAGTGAACGAAGCGAGAACTCCCACAGAGAGGGCAGTGATTCCCACCTTACACTGGAATTGGGAAAATGTGTGTGAGTATAACGTCTCCCAATTGTAATGAAAGAACAACGCTGACAAGACTTCTTCCTCCTCTACCCTGCAGACCAGAAAGCACTTCATTAGCTAATCAGCAAGACCTCCAGCCTGAGGGAGCTGAGGGAGCAAAATCTGCAAAATTACATTGCCAGTATTCCTGGATGACTGAACTTGACTGCTTAATATAAAATGGAATTATGATTAAAAGGAATGAAAGACTTATGGGTAAACAAGTTGAAATCTGGCTAAACACAAGGCTTGTTGGCTATAAATTTTGTCTTCGTATCAGATCCCAGGAAGTGTTGAGGCAAATGCAATGGCAGGAGGTCAGAAAACCATAAGCCGTCAAACGCTACAAAGTCATTATCCTGAATTTTACTATGGCAAACTGGGTGCATGTTTTTTCTTCACAGCAAATTTCAAGTAAAATATACTGGTCAAAATCAGAAAGATGAATAACACTGGAACTTTCAGTCTCACCAAGGTGCACAGATTGAAAGCTCCTAAAAATTGTTCATATACTGAGTGTTAATTTGTGAAACTATTATTGTGAACTTATTTTTTGCAATACCTTCCCAAACTGAAAGTGCAGCTAGGTCAATCAAACAAAGACCATAATGCAGCAATACTAGTTTAGTATTTTGTCTCTAAGAAGCACCTATACAAGTCTGCCTTTTGAGTAGTGATCCCTAATATACTTCACCTCTAATATACCTCTAGTTATAAGTGTAACATTCCCCATTCAAACCGGCATATATTTTGAAAAACTACGAATTTGAAGAATTACTAATTATAATTTTTTTTCAAAATTTCTTAATAATCCTAAGAAAGGTCACAAGAACTGTTGCAGAAAATTCACACAAAGGTTAACAGCAAAGAGTGCATCACAGCAGAAAACTGTAGCTTTTTACAGAATGTGTGCTGAAGAAAGCCATTCCAGAGAAATTAAAAACAGTTTTTAGAACACCTCTTCCCAGTGGAGAAATTACTGGCATTCGTGGGAAGACATTTCTTGATGTTCTTTCTGAATTTAAATGTAACTCCTAATTCCTCTACAGATTTTTTTGTAAAGTGACTTTTTCTGGTCTTTGTATGAAAGAATGAAATAATTAAGTCACACAGGCAGCAAAATATTGCTTACAAGCCTTCTATCTTATAAATAACCAGCCAGGTGTCTTGTGAATAGTTTCATTACTTGAATGATGCATCTCTGTTACTAATGGGTGAAGAGCAGTCAATTGAGCCATGGATAATAACTACAAGTCAGAAAAGAAATTACAACCAGACTAACAATAAGTTACTTGCAATTGTGCTTTCATGCTTTAAATTCCAACAGCACAGCCAGATCAGATATCCAAGCGGGAGAGGAAAAAGGATCATGAAATCCCAAGAATGCCACAGCAAAGGACAGGAGGCATGCTTGATATTCACAAGGAAAATTGGCAGTCAGTTGATTGCTACTCTGAATTTGTAGAGTTATAGATAAACTAAAGGATGAGGATTATCCATTAAAAACAAATAACACCAAACACAATTAGCCAAACAAAATATATCAGAGCGTCTGAAAGTCATCTAAATTAAGGACATTACTTTGAAATATATTTAAACAAACACCACAGATTGTAAAAGGCAGGTATATGAGCATATTCATTTCCACTGTTTCTCTCATAGAGTAACTCACAGAGGGGAAGACTTAAATACCTGGGATATTTTATGTCTCACCACTGAGACATACATGAAAAGACTGTTTGCATCAGAGTCAACATTCATTCAACTGTGTGACATTACACACTGCAAATTGCACGGCCACAATAAGGCAAAATTCCCCTCATAGTGCTACTAGTTGCATTTTCTGTGTTCAACCCCCAAGAAGCCAGGGCTAAGCATTCCCTTTCTCCAGCCCATCAGATCGCACAGGATGTCAGTAAATAACCATCAGCATTTCTCAAACATTCCTTCCTTCAGCAAACACATGGTGTTCACCAGGACAGCATGCAGAGAAAGGAGAGAGCTGTGAATATTGCTTCAATTTCTTCCATCAACAGGCATGGGTTGCATGGGCCGGAACCTCACTATCGATGTCAGCTGTAAAAATCAGCCCAAAGCCTGTGCCCCAATCAAGCCAGCACCCTGTGAAGCTCTGCCTGTCTTGACCAGTAGAGCAGACCATGGTCAACGTGACAGGAGACATACTTAGGCCCTTGAAGCCTGATATTGAGGCTTCTCATGGCAGGGAGTGAGGGACTTTGTAGGTTTTTTCAGCAAGGCAAACACCCTGGTTCAGAAGCCAGCACGGTGGCCCCCCCCTTGGCCACTCCGGCCAATCTACCCACAAGACATCAATGTGATGGATGGCGAAGCAATGGCGTTTATTGCAGGAGAATTTGACCTTTTATAACCTAGGGTCATTGTGTTACTCCCATCTGCTCACGTCACACTTAAGTGCTATTGGCTAATTACAGAAGGTTTTACTATCCTAACAGAGAGGGGTTTTTGCTAACTTTCCGTTACATCCCGAAATCTTCCGCATCGCCGGGCCTTAAACTACAACAGGACTTCAACACTGGTACAGTCTGGGCAGGCTGATGGCTCCTGTTGATACAGGACTATGCCATGAGGAGCTGGGGCTGCAGCTTTGGCATTGTGCACCTCCCCTCGCTCCCACCACTGCCCCACAGCTGGCGTGTGTGTAGGCACGTGTGGCAAGGGTGGCTGAGCTTGGGTACACCTCTAGTCAGCACAGTCCTCAGCCCAAACCTCTGAGGGATCTTGGGTTGTGCCTGAAGGGACTAGAGAGGGAAAGAAACCTATCACTTTTGGTTAGATATCAATGGGCAGGTGAGTATACTTCAGCTAAATCCTCAGGAAACTGTTTTATGTTCAGTCTTCCATGGTCCCTGCCATCTCTTTCTACCCTATAAGTCATATTCTATTTCCCAACACACTCACAGCTGGGCTTCCCACAGGACATGGTTCTCTTCAGCATGAGCTCTACAATGGATGTGCCTCCTCACCACCATTTTTCTCAGAATTCAGTTTCACACATGTACCTCAATCTTCTTTCACCCTTCTCTGAAATTTACCCCAAACATTTTTGCAACTCTTTGGCTTTGATGTCTATTTTTCTCATGCCTCTAAGTGTCCACTTCATCTTGCCTGACAAACTAACTGCATGAGTTAAGTCAGAGCCACATGGCCCTCCTTTTCTTCTACTACAGCTGGCTGCGAGGGATTGCCCTGTAAGGACACTGTCTACCTTCTGGCTCGGTGTCCCAGAAGCTTGTGGACATGTCAAACTTTATACCCAGGCATCATCTCTGCTTTCCACATTTTCACCAGGTGGCAAGTTATAAAGCTCAATCTTTCTCATACTTCTTATAACAACAGTCAGAGACAGACTTTAAGGATCATGATTGCAAAACCTTTCCCCATCTGTGTGCTTTGAGCCCCTCTTACTGATTAGGAGAGGAACATTTTCCTCGCAGCAGTATGCTGCGTTTGTATTTCACATGCAATACTGTTTATTACTTACTGGAATGCATCATAGTCTTCCATTTTACCCCCAGCAGAGCTAGTGTAAAGATCCCTGTGCCTCTTCAGGAAGGTTGTGAGCTCCTGCTGTTTTGCTTTGCTTTGTTAGGGACTGGTTTTCCCCCAGGATATATAACTGCCACATCCTAAACTGAGGGCACAGATGAAAAAATGAGGAGTTGGTTGCATGCAGAAAGAACATGGGGAAAAAGAGAAGGAAACAATAGGGCCAGCACATGGAGAGAAAATCTCACCTTAAACCTCAGGAGATAACATGATTAAGATGAACGCAAATTCAGACAGGATCAACAGGTTGTATGGGGAATATGCAGCGTATAGAGAGAGCACAAATGAGGAGATAGAGAACAGGGTATTGTATTGTCAATATGACCACAGCAGGTGATTATGCTAATAGATCTACTGAGCCTACTGGTTAAAGGATGAAGAAATACATGGCAGGGCAGAAGGAGGGGGCAGGCGAGGGCTGCAAAGGAGAGTAAAGACTTGATCCAAGGATGAGAAAAGTATTAACAGAGTTCTCCCACAGAAAGCCAATATGGTTTCCTCAGTTTAAAGGGATGCTGTAGGTTTGTGTCCTCCAGTTCAAAAAGCAGATGTTAGGTTTTAAAACAACTCCCATCATTGTTTCAGGATCTCATGGCTGGAAATGCAAATAAACAGGCACAGAGTCATGAAACGATCTGCCACTGGATGCATGGCTTGTCATCATTACCACTCAGAAGAGCAAATTCTAGTTCAGACCATAGCTCCTTTCCAAACTGACTGGTTTCAGTTCCCCCCGTGCCCCACCTCCCAACACACTTCATTCTTGCTAATGAGGAAGCAATCTCTTTTCACAGACCCAGAAACATTCCCACAGAGGACTTGCTTGCAGTGGAATAGAGGGCCTTTGTTCTTTGTCTAAATTCAATGTCGTTAAAAACAAGCCGAACAGCTGCAACAACAGCTTCAACCAAACAGTCATTCTAGGGACTGAACCTCCCTGGTTCTTTTCAAATCTTTGTTAAAATCTCTACTTCTGCTTCTTGTTTCTTTCCATAGTTTTCTTCACTGCCTTTTCCTAGTGAAGAAACACCACAGAAAAAAATATCCACAGAAAAAATATGCACATTACATGCACAATGTCTTATACTGTGAATGTGATCACAAATATTGCCAGGGTTTCTTAAAAGAGCCAGGTCACAGCCCCTTATGCTTTCAGCTCTTTTCTGGGTGGCCCTGTGCATCAGATATATACTTTTTTCCTTCCAAACGCTCCTGAGACCAAAGTCCATGGATGGTTAGCAGAAATGTCACTGGTCCATCCCAAGTCATACCCTGCTCCCTATTTCACCTGCCTGCTTACTCAGTGTCACTGCTTGAACTGGATTCCACAGTTCCTGAAACACAAGAGTCATTTCCATTATAAATGTTTAAGTTTCTTGAAGATGATCCTTGTTTCTGTAATATGTAGAATGCCATGTGCTCCCTCACACTTAATGATACTAAAAAAATGGTAGCACCAGATGATACTTATTATTCCAAAAAAAGTGGCAGTGTTTTTTATTATTCTAACTAATGCTTGATCTATCAAATCAACAAACCAGGGCTGTGCTTCATAGATACATTGTTTTTCTTTTTAAATAGCAAAGGGTACGTTTTTCCAGTTGCTTATTCACTAATTTCACAGAGCAGAGAGTAAATACTCCATTACAGTAGCTATACGCTTTTTCACAGATCAGCTCAGAAAAGAAAATGTTTGAATTAGGAGCAATAATGGCTCCTTTTTGGCAAGTGAAAGAAGGCAAATATTATTTGGATGAGGTCCAAGCAAAGCTTTCTCAGCACATGTTATTTTATCAGAGGTTAAAGGGCTGCAAAAAAAAAAAATCCACCCAGCTACAGCTTGTGAAGTTTGCCACCTACTGAGGAAAGCACAGCACAGCACCACCAGAAAAAACGTGATGAAAAAAAAAATTTATTTGTGCTTAAGCTTTTAGATGTTATAGACATATTTGCTCTCATAGACTCTTCATAAAGGCTTCTGGATACCTCTATATAGCTTCCAAAGGACCAAGTAAACAACAGAAATACTTCTCCTCTTCCTCCTCCTTGATACATAAAGACTCAAAGGCAGTGTTTTACCCTGAATTAGTCCTAGATTTTGCCTTACAAACCCAGAAATTACTGAAAAAAATGACTCCCAGATTCAGTATGGAACAGAACTTCTCAGTGATCTGAGTTGTTGAGATGTCCTGAGTCACAAACTGCTAAGTAATAAAAAGTCATGCTGTAGCTGTTTCTAGAATTATATTGGCAATTTCTATTTACCTCACAGGCCCATTAGAAATACTGCTAAGAACCTAAGAATCTGCCTTTACAGCAGGAGCATTGAGAAATACTACCTGTTAAAGTTCAGAAAGATCTGTTGTGGTCTGGAAAGATGTCTCAGCATGCATAGAATGCACAGAAATCAACAAGGCCCTGGAGCAAGGTAGAGGGTACTCATACATGATGTGGAGACATCACTGAGCATGACAGGATTGCTTCCATTTCACATTCGCTTAGGTAAAATACGTATAAACACAAAAATGTTATTAATAACCTTAGTGGAGCCATGGGAAAAAATAAATCAGAACATAAAAGGTGCAGAAGACTCAGAGTCCATCTTAGTTTTCCTTAGCATGTGGTCATGGGGCTACAAATAAAGCCTCATCAAAATATTACCTCCCCAGGAAAACATGAGTTTGCTGCCTGGAACAGCAGAGAGCAACAGCTCCACAGCAGATTTCATCTGCCTCCTGTTGGAGCAAAAATCATCGGCCCTAGCTGCTCACAGGTGGGTGTTGTGGGTGATATGGGAGCTTCAGACAAAGTCTGTTAAAGAAGTCCTGCCACTGAGTCACAAGGTGCCAAGAAAACCCCCTCGATTTCTAAACTCCTCAGAAAGAGGAGTCTTGGGGCAGCTGGATCTCATTTTACCCTCAGACTGTCAACAGTTTAAGTTTTCATAACTATGTCCCACAAATTTTAAAGATGGAAAATCAGGTATATTTACAAAAGATGAGTTTTTTATTAAGAGGAATTAACAGACAGAAAATCTGCTTCTGAATTACTTATAGTACAAAAGCAAAAAAACCCCCTAGTCATCTGTGACATAAAATGGCAAAATACACTATATTAAAGCAATTATGTATTAAAGCTAGCAAAAGAAACTTTAAGTAGAAGTTTTGATGTATCTCACCACAGTCCTTTTTGTGGAATACTTCCTCTTTGTATCAGTCCCTGGGAAGCAACCATGAAGAGGCATCCCAATCCATGGGAGAAATTTCCATATACTTCACATGGAAGAATCTAAGTGAATGAATGTATGGACTTTTAGAGCATAAAGAATCTGGCTACCACTCATGCCTTCAGGCCAGCTTAGCATCTTATCTGTCAAACCTCACTTCAAAGGGACAGATGTGTTTGAAGCCAGTAAGCCAAGTAGGGCTTTTAGGATATCCAACACCAAAAATCACTGGCACCTCCAGTAGCTCACCACAAAAATGGTTTGCATTGTTTGTATCTCCTGACCACATTCCAGGCCAAGCAGATAAACTTTGTCAGGGTGAAGTATTCTGCCCAAACTGGGTACCTGTTTGAACCTGGAAATCAGAGCTACTAGGGTCATCCTGCACCAGAAGCAATCACACCTTATCTATAGCAAATGAGTGTCTCTGCTTGAGCCTGTGGCCCTCTGAATGGAGTGACTCAGCTGGGCTCACCTCCTGCAATAAACCTCTGTCTGTGTCTGTGCTGCAGCTGCACACCAAGCACTAACACAGCAGAAGTGTTCTCCAAGCGTACAGAAGCTCAAAATCCTAAGGTTGACCCTGCTATTTGAAATTATGCCTAAGTGGAATAATTATAAATGTATTTTAAATACATGTTTAAAGAGCACATATATTTATGCATTCATTTTCATATATATGTCTGTATCTGCAACAATTTGTATATATACACCACAGCAACCAATGTCAAACAAATACATTTTAACAGAGAGGTACATGAAATACCTGTACAATAAAACAAAAATGCTGAACAAAGTCACAGGTTCTGGTAAATGGGTAACATCATTCAAAATCCTCACCTTTGATGGAACTGGTCAGCAAAATAATATCCACTGGATGAATATGGAGATATATTTCATCCGACACAGATAGAAAATCTGTGTTTGGCTGGTACAACCTAAAACTCAGAAATACTTCTTGATAAAAAAAAAATGTTACTACTGCAAGGCTCTGGGAATGGCATATGAAACCCTACCAATTACTGCACACTCAGTGTGCCTTTAGCCCCACAAAAAGACTTAAGTCACTGTGCACTGAGCTGGTGTCCACTGCTGTGAGCTTCTGTGTCAGTGCTTTCAGAACCCCACACTCATCAGGGCACTCATCAGGGCTGCACAGAGCCCATGGGGCCCTGACACATGCGAGGCAAGAGTGCTCTGCTTCCCAGAGCACCAATGGAAAGGTGTAATTGCTGGTTTTCCAGCATATAGGTTGAGAAAGTTACTAGTTGAGTGAATGGCTTACTTTTACAGGAGGCAAATTGAGTCCCCTGCTGAGATGTTCCTAGTCAATCAAATTGTAATGCCAGAGCAAAGCTGACATACTCAGTTCATGCAGTGATGAAGACAGCAGTGGCTTCTGGAAAACTTGCTCTAAGAAAAGCTTATAACATTGGCCCCTAATAAAAAAGTAATTAATTTAAAAATTATTGCAGTCAATGCAAGATTATGATACAGATTTGTACATGCTACACTTCTTTGGGTTCCTTTCTGGTGGCTAATTAAGTGAGGGGAGAATTATTGATTTTCAAGTACATTAAAATCTTTGTTAACAATTGGAAACAATTTGCTACAGAATATCCCATAAAATCAGCTTCATGGCCATCTGGCCCTGGTACTTCATTAGCTTGCACTTCTTGTAGGTCTTCTTTATTTCTTCCAAGCCACATACTTTGGCTCTTTTGGTTCTCACAGCAAGAGCAGCAAGGAGCTGTGAGGAGATACCACCTCTCTGGTTACTGCTACACTGCCCTCCTCTTATTTTCAATATCTATCTGAAATCCCCTAGTAGGAAAATTGTAGGTTTGAAGTTCTGCAATGCTTGCTTTCTCTTCTGTGGGTGGAGCAAGACATCAGGAACCTTAATTGCAGTGACAGCTCCAGGCTCATTCTCCCTGTGTCTGCCACAGTTATGCTCCTGCTCTTCTCCAAAATGGGAACAGACCCTAGGTGTCAATTTTAATGAAAAACAGGAAAGGCACAAGATTCAAGAGAGGTCTGAAAACAATTAACATCCACTTGTCTCAATCACCCCCTCTGATGTTATTGCAGATACTTTTCTACTCTTCCCACCCTAAGTGTCAAGAAGGTTGTCCAGCCCCCCATAGAAGCTCCATGCTTTGGATATGTCATGTACTGTACCTACAGACCTCCACACCAAAATGTCCTCTCAGCTGGTATTTTGGCTGTCTGCCCTGTAATGTACTCATGCACCTGGCAGGCAATACAGCCAAAATGGCAATGACTAATTTACCAGTTTCTGGAACCACAAACTCGTGACACCAGTTTTTAAAGAAGTTTTACCTTGGTGATATCAATAGCATTTTTTTTTTTTGCCTCCACATCTTGCTTTCTGCCTTTGAGACTACCGTGTCCTCTGTGAGTAATCTTTCTCTATAACCTTCAGATGTCTGCATTCAGTCTTCCAACTGATTCTCCAGCAATTAGAAGATTGTCCTCAGTAACACTGCACACATTTCTCAGCTTTTGCTAATCTTATTACAGCTACAGCTATTTCTTTCATACCCTGGAAAGTAACTCCCACAGCATTTTGTATTCCCATTTTCAATTAGCTCCTGTAAAGAGCAACCCCCATTTTTTTCTGTAATTTCAGAATCCTTTGTTTGTGTTGTCAAGGGTGAGGTTAGCTTCTGGCAGCCAATGCCCTCCCTGAGGAACGGAGTCTTTCCCATCCAAGAAGTGCTGATCTGGTCATTTAAGTTATTTTCTTGGAACAAGATAAAGATAGTAGAGAGGAAGAAAAAAAATCAAGAGGTTGCAAGATCCTATGACAGGTGTTATTCCAGAGTCCCTGCCCAACCACAGCAAGTCTGGGCTAGCACAACAAGCCTCCAGTTTCTCCTGTACTTATATTGAGCAGCATGCTAAGAGGTCTGAAACATCTCAAGCTCAAGGCTCTGTTTTTACACACATGAATGTGCTTATTGCCATCACATGAACATCAGCAAATATCCTGGTTACAACTAGCTCCACCTGCAAACTGTGAGCAGAGATCAGCAAGGAAGAAACATGTTGTCATTGGGGACTCTTTGAAACTGGGACATCCCAGGCTCTGCTGCTGTGTCTCACTGTCCTGGTCACAGAGGTGGGGAGCAGTGACCAAGTTATTCTCACTGACAGTGGCTTGTCTCACATTCGGCAGAAAGGCTGGTTTTCTCTGCTGACCTATGGTTCTAGCCATCCTCTATCTCATGCTCTGCAGTTAAGCAAGCTCACATTGTCATGTTTTGCTACTGCCGTCTCATTTTAAATGCTCTGAGTATGAGAAATGACAAAATCTCACTACTGCAATGGGGTTTCATACACCAGAAACATTGGGCATATAACTGTTTCCAGTTAATTCATCAAGTTAAAACCCATCAAAACCAAATTTCCAGATATTCATATTCATTCAAATAATCAGATTGGTAGAACTAAGATGCATAGGTAAGATTCCTGAAGTTAAGAAAACCTGCTTTTTTCAGAAACCAGAATTCCAATTTTTGTCCTGCCAATGTCAATCAGTAAAATTTCAATTCAATTTTTCAGTCAACCCAGTACCAAAAGTGGTATCTTTATTGCAACATACTATTTGGGTAACACATCAAATAAACACAGAAAGTTTTAGGAAAATTAAGAACAAAAAGGAAAAAAGATAGAAAATAGAACATTCATCATGTAAGGCCCACCAATTTACCAGGTAGCACTGAAAAAACCAGAAGTGTTTAGACAAGAAAATATATAACTTGATTTTGAATAGATTGCTTGATTCCAAACCCCCAAAGGTATCAATGGAGAGAGGTATCTCCTAGGAAAAGAGATGTGAGGGGATGGTTGACAAAAAACTCAGCATGAACTGGTAATGTGTACTTGTAGCCCAGAAAGCCAACCAACCCTGGGATGTGTCAAAAAAAGCTGCCTGGCCTGCAGGGCAAGGGAGGGAATTCAGGTAGTAGTTCTGTAGTGACAGAACGAGGAGGAATAAATATAAACTGAAGGAGGGGAAATTTAGGTTAGAGATTAGGAAGAAATTCTTTACTGTGAGGGTGGTGAGGCACTGGAATAGGTTGCCCAGAGAAGCTGTGGGGATGCCCCAACCCTGGCAGTGGTATGACAAAGCCTTGAGCAACCTGGTTTAGGGTGAGGTGCCCCTGCCCATGGTGGGCGGTAGGGTTGGGACCAGATGACCTTTAAGGTCCCTTCCAACACATAACATTCTATAAGTAACTTTTCACATACAACACATGGATACCTTAAGTTTCAGTTTTCTTGTGTTCCAGATTCTGTGCTGCCTAGGTGTGTAGTTCTGAGTTTCATGTGAAGTGTTAGTGAGCTCTCTACACAGGGTAGGTAGACAAAACAATTCCTTTTCCAGCTTGATAAGGACAATCGTTACAAGTTTCAGGCCTAAAAGCATAAACAACGGTGGGCTGAAGAGAGAAAACAAGAAGGATGTGACTTCGTAATCTGAAGCTGTAATTGGACACTTAACCCAGATGAACAGATGGAGCAAAACTTATGGAGATGTGAGACCTTGTGACCAGTTGTCTATTTTGTGACCATTTTTAGATCCATCTTGAGTGTAGCCCTGGCCAGGCTCTTGTACTACCCAAGGTGTGTCCTTTAAGGCCTTTCAATAAATACCTACTTTATTCTTAACTCTGTCTCCAGCCTCTGTTCTAGGTCAGACTCCACATGACAGCAACATATCCAACATCTTAAGTTAGCTTACCTGGCTCTTTCTTTCTTGTTTTTCAGGCAAGGCTTATTTATTTTTTTTCTACCTAAACTAATATCCTAGCTTGTAGAAAAATGGCCTGTAAGCTGATATTCACTAGATGTATTGTCATAGGCCTCCAGAGTACACTGCATTTAAAGTAACATCTGGATGCAACTGTTCATCTTCTATAGCCACTCTGAACTCCCCACAACACATTTTACTTCCACCTTTTTTCCTTTTCTTTCAACTCACAAAAATCTGATTTAAAGCAGCTGCTACTTCAAAGATTCATTAAGAGGTAGACACAATGATTATAGTATTATTAGTATTACTGATTATAAATAAATAACAAATGAAGTCAGTTGCTCCCACAGCATATTTACCAATGTAAATTATTGGAGAAGTACTTTCCATTTGGGCGGTGAAAAGAAACTGATCTTGAATTTTATGCGTATTATAGAAAAAGAAAGTCTAAACTTTCTTCAAAGTGTAAAACCAATTAATTGTAGGTGAAAGAACATCTGGCATTCTCTCACTGTCAAGAACAATGTTCCTATGTAAAAACTAATACAGACAGATTTGAAGCAACTTTACCGGTATGACTAGAATTTGAAGATTTAAGCCATGCATCTTTTCCAAGCAATGGAAATCTTGAGCATGCATATCCTACCCCAAACAAAATTTTAAACTACAGCTAGATTCCTTTGTAGAACACTGCTTAAGTTCATCAGTGTATACAATACAGAACCTCTCTTAAATGAGAAATAATCTAATCAAGGTGGGCTGGCTGTTACAAATTAAAATTTTATATCTGTACCTGAGTATACTTATGTTTTGCCTGGACATAAGTTCTATCACCTTGAGCAAAACTGTAATGTATTTTCATTATTAAAATTATTAAATTCATTATTAAATCATACTTAAATTCTTTCTGCCCTGTTTTCTACATCCAAGTTTAATTCTGAAGATCATCTAATACTCTGGAACAGGTTAAGCCTAACAAAAGCTATATAAGTAGCATTAACCTAATTTTACATATCTCTCCACCCTGACTGTAAATACTGAAGTAACATATCATTTGAGTATGTAAATAAAGTTATGCTTATATACTCTTATATCCACCTTACAGTAAGAAAATTGAGTTTTGAGGCCCGCATTTACATGCTCAAGCAGGTAAGACCATAAACTTCTCAGGAGGGATTTTAGTAAAACCTTAACTTTTCCCACAGTCACATGACACAAACACTGAGTATTCCCCACACTTCAATGGCACAGATATTGACTCTGGCCCACTGTAATTTTCATGGAACAGAAGACCTGACACAGAAAACAGAAACATCTGCTACTGCTTAAGTGTTTGAAGAAGTTTTGTCTTTAGATAAGTGACTAAATCTAGGAAGGTGTTCTAGCCTGGGATTACTAGCAGGCATGTACTTCTCTACTGACTGGAAGTCATGGATACCTTAAGTTTTAGTTTTCTTATGTTCCAGATTCTGTGCTGCCTAGGTGTGTAGTTCTGAGTTTCATGTGAAGTGTTAGTGAGCTCTCTACACAGGGTAGGTAGACAAAACAATTCCTTTTCCAGCTTGATAAGGACAATCGTTACAAGTTTCAGGCCTAAAAGCAAAAACAACGGTGGGCTGAAGAGAGAAAACAAGAAGGATGTGACTTCGTAATCTGAAGCTGTAATTGGACACTTAACCCAGATAAACAGATGGAGCAAAACTTATGAAGATGGAAGTACATGCTTACACTAACACACTAACAAAAAGGAAAGTATTTAATCTTGCAATCACTAAGCATTACATTTGTTATGCTAACCACGGACTTAATTTTTTTTTCCAGAAGGTACTCTTCTACTAATTGCAAAGTTAAGAGCCACACCTGTGGCTGTCCTGTAGCATTTATTACAGGATTAAGGGAAAAAAAATAACCAAGCTGAAACCCAAAACACCATTTAAAAATAATCTGAAAACACCAGCGTCACAACAAAAATTCCCCAAACAAACAAAAAAAACCCCCGTAGCTTATTTTATATTTGCTATCTACATTCAAAAGACCCTTTGTTCACCCAATGGACTTTGACAGCTTTGTACAACCTCTCAGTCTGGATAGGTTGTATAAGCGCTCTACACCAAAAATTGCATTTTTAAACTAGATACTTTTTTGATGATAATGCTTTGGTAAATCTCAGCTGAAGTTTTTTGATGTACAATTAGAATACAGTGCCAAATTCAGCACTCAGTAGAACAAGCGTATGTGATTTATTCGTCTGAAGTGAAAATCCATTCCAATGCATCACAATGAACATTTCTATATGCTCTTTAAACTAGAACATACTTCATTCCTCATTTTCTGTTTTTCTGCCCTCATTGTTTTCTCATAAAGTACCAGATAAGAACATGTGCAAACCCCAGTAGATTAGAAGCAAAAAGACTGCAGCACCAGGGCAAATATAAACATTCTTTGTTGAACTAGGCAGTGTAAGGATATACAGAAACAGAAGATATGAAACATTAAGATTAGTAATAAAATAACTGCAATGTTGAAATTGTTACAAGAAATTACATGTTTTACACATTACTTTGCATGGCGTTTTAGAAACGTAACAAGATCTGATTATTGTACATTTCTTGGCCCAGAAAGTGCTACATACATCTGCTACCCCATGTGTATTAGAACAGATATGCAACAATCTTGCATCAGCTTTCTTTTAGCATATATATTTGCTTTCAATTTCTGTCAAAAACTGATGAATAAAGACTTACAAACCATAGTACAATGATCTTTCAATAGATTAAACATTTGATTGATATGCACAGACAAGTTTTTTATAATTGTTTCTAAGTAGGCAATTTTTAATCAAAGAGAAGCTTTGTCTTATAACCAGGCTAATTTATTATTATTGCTTACCTTAAAAAAAAATAGATCTATTATCTGAAAGAACTAAATGACCTTTTATCATAATGTAACTGTAAGCTTAGGCTTGCTTGCTCAAACTAACAAATTAAATTTGCTCTTGTATATATTATAATTTCTACTATTATCCAGAGAGGCTATAGCATCAGAGGTAAGTGATCAGCTTTGCTTAGTTAAGTCTCAGCACAATATTCAAAATTCCTATGGAGGATGAGCATGTGCAGTAAATATTATGAACAGCAGTTAAGACTAAATCAGAGCTGTGTTTAAGGCCCAGTACAGAATACAGATTAAAAAAAAAAATAAAATAAAACAAAATAAGCCACAGACCAACTGTCTGAACTCTTGAACAGGAATCACTTAACTCAGACACAATGTCCTAAATTATACTGCATCACTGATGCATCATGTCAAGGAAACATGCACTTTTCTGCAGCATTTGGAAAACTAAGCATCTTTTGCAGTTCTGTGGAGACCTACCTTAACTGAAGGGTTACAAATCACTCTCACACATTTATGCTTCCACCTTTAATAACATGGAAAAAAAATGCCCAGAATAAAGCTTAAAGCTAAGAATCCTGATCAATCAATCTTTCTAGCAAAGTCTGGAACAGCAGCACAACAACGAGACAAACTCTAAATAGCACTTAATATTGGGTCCTGAAAACATGACAGAGGGTACTGCAAATCTACATTGATAAGCCTGTTCTCTGCAGGAGTGCAAAAAGGCTGATTCCAAAAGAAACACAGTATAACATACACAGGGAACTAATATTACTTTGGAAGGTTGAACTGAAGAAAACATTTTTTTTTTTTGTTTCTCTTCAGTCAGTACTGAAGTCATCACCCCTGCGAAAAAAGTACACTGTTTCTTGAAGCTTTGTACTAAACTTAGAAAAAATCAGTTTCTAAGGAAGATAATTTTTTTTAAATTTTGATTTCTATCTCAAATTACCCATAAAATATTAGCTGTAAAACACTCCGCACAAAAACAAGATATCAGAGACTACATCATGCTCTGCTCTGAGAGTCTGTAGTCTAGTTATAATTCTTCTAGAGTGAAGTACTATTTAGAACACAAATTACAGAAGTTTTACTGGCAATTGTTCTCAACACCTTCCACAGAAAAATGAATCAGACCCCAATCCAATAATCAGATTAAACCAAAATAATCCTAGACTGAACATACAATGCCCACAGATCCATTAGAAGTATACTTGGAAAATATATGAGTTTATGCTCACTACAGTTTACAATCAGATAAATGGGAAAATCTTTAGAAGTCAGTTGACAGCATATCTAATATCTGTTTTGAAGTTTAACTACAGTTAACTGAATATATTTGAAAATAAGCATGCTTATTTTATCTGTAATTCAGTGTCTTGGGTATCTAAGCTTCAGACCTTCATGTGTATAATTTTACACAATTACTTGCACATTTACAATAGGCACAAATCCAAACCAACAAAGAAAGACTTTGGATCAGGTTTCCATTTTAAAAGACCCATTATATTTATTTACCTAATATTTTTAAACTCTTACTTCTGTAAAAACACCACTGTATTACAGAATTATAAGCAATTAAATGAACCCATGATTTATTAGTCACAGAAGAAAGCTGTTTTCTCAGTAACCTGAGAATTGCTATAGCATTTAGATTATATTGACTGTTTAATTAGAAACTTCAGTTACTCATTTACTGAGGACATATTTTTCACTTATTTCTTTTATAGTGATTTTGCTTGGGTGGTAATTAAGGGCAGCGAATCACATATATGAGCACAGGTACTATGAATTTACTGTGCAGAAGTAAACATGCTGGACATGGATAAAATATGGAAATTTCAAGTTTTGCAATAGCTAGTGGAAAGAGTTACCAGGTGTATACTTAAAATATAAATCAAATATATTTTTATTTTTAAGAACAGACAGCTAGAAAATCTGTGTATCTAAATAAACGGGAAATTCAATTTGATTCTGCTGTTTGATTATTAGCATGAAAAGAAAAATGCATGCACTTATAAGTATCTCAATTTTACTGCACATTTTTGGTAGACATTGTACTAGAATATGCACATTTTCTTAACTGCAAGTTTAAAAGTGGATTTGCTTTTCGAAATGCAATCAACTTCTGTTTATATGAATTATAACTCATTATTAGGAAAATATATAAATCCACTAATTTTTTATTTACTTTGGTTGGGATCTAAGAACAGAGAATACCAACTAGGGTGCTAGTCTACAAACATTAAATGATTGCTTCAAAAATGAAAAGAACAATCCTTTCTCCAGATCCATGACAGGGAAGATGGGAAACAATCAGTTTCAGTTGTGCCAAGAATTATCTGGGGTAGACATCAGGCAAAATTTCCCAGTCTTTTCTCACTGGGAAAGACATTTTATGTAAGTTCCAAAATGACTTTCTCAGTGCCTTTTTTTTTTTTTTTTTTTGTTAAACAGGTGAAATAAATCTGTCAGGATCAACTTAAGACTGCTGATTCTACTTTAGAATAAGGACATAATGTCCTTTGTAGCTCTGCTTTTCTACAAGTGAAAAATATCCCCTGTAAGCACTTCTTTTGAATGAAACAGACCTGCAAAGACATTATAACTATAGCCCTGTTCAGCTTCATCTGAAGCCCTCTTAGCTTCATCTGACAGAGTAAAAATATTGCACTTCAGACAAGTTCATTTTGTTCCCAAAATGAAATTAAGTCAAAGATGACTAATTCTTTCCTCTGGAACACAAGTTTCAGAGTATGGTACGCCAAAAAATGTGGGTAAGGTTATCTGCAGACATTGCATTTTTGTTCCAGAGGGAAAAAAAAAGTCTCAAGCGTACTGCAGAAATTCAAACTTTCAAAAAAATTCAGAAATTATCACCAGCTCCACTGCATAACCTGCATCTGTTCTTATATAAAAAAAATAAAGTATTTTCATTAAACTTTATTGCACCATCACCTTTGTTTTAAAAATATCCCCCATTCAAGTCAAATATTAAATTATTTTTATCAAACAAAATATAAGGTCTTCTTTAAAACAGCATGTAGATACAGTATAGGTGCTATAGAGAAAGCTTCTAAAGGAATAACATACATCAAATCAAAAGTGACAGAAAACAATCATTATGTTCTTCTCTATGATTAAAAAAAGATTGCAAAAAGATTGTGTAGGCTATTTATTGTTTGCATGAAAAGCATCCCTCCTCATTTTAAGGTGTTGAAGCAGGTGACACCTTCAAGCTGTCAAGTGCTGCATGAATTCTGAAGTGCAACCTGGATTCCATAGAGTATTCCTTGTAGTTGTTTCTGCAAAACAGACAACTTATTTTAAGAAAAGTATGTTTGGACTAGATTGTTTCTACTTCATATGTTTGTAAGTTAACAGTCTTTATTCCTTCAACAGGAAATTGACACACAAATGAGTTATGAGACATTTAAAGCTACATCCACAAGTTGAGCAAAGAAGACTTAGACCAGTATTAAAATTAAATGTCCTGATAAACTGAACCAGTGTCTTAGCATCTCTTGAACTTATTTTGATCTTTTTAACAGCCCTCCCATTTACTGAAATTTGCTGTGAAAAGACAAGCCAAAATACTACAGAATAGGGTGTTAGTAGAAAATGTATGTTCCAACTCAGAACACAATTCAGCCAGAGTAATAAACTCTGGATATTTACAGAGATTTTATTCTATAATTCCCATCCCCCCCAAAACAAACAAACAAACAAAAACCCATGAGGGGACGCTATTAC
The DNA here is from genome assembly GCF_049639895.1 of Pseudopodoces humilis. Taxonomy (NCBI): domain Eukaryota; kingdom Metazoa; phylum Chordata; class Aves; order Passeriformes; family Paridae; genus Pseudopodoces; species Pseudopodoces humilis. The sequence goes on along the minus strand of NC_142203.1, from coordinate 45,758,140 downwards.
AAGACTGAGCTACTTCTCTGTAAACACAAGGGACATTCTACCTCCTGCTGCCATCTACAGATGACGCAGGCATGCTGCTCTACAGTAAATTAAACCCTCAGGTGGTCTTCTGTGACACCATGTGAAAGGAAAAAGGGGTCAGACTGGTGTACTGGCTGTGGAGCCGATTTAATTCCCACAGCTGCCCGTACATATCCCTTCCCTGGAATCTCCAGCTTCATGTCGTGCAGGCAGTGGACCCTCAGTATCTGTGAAGCCCATACAAGAAGGAGACATTTTCCCTTCATACTCTGTCTTATTTGAATCTGCCTATTCCACTGTGTCTAATGGACAGTTCATGAAACTGCAAAATTCAATTATATTGGACAAGTTCTGCAAATCAAGAACACAGATTTATAATTACTTGTATTTTGCAAGGAAGCTGTCAGGAAGAAAAAAAATGTGCCTTCATTGCTACAAATACACAGCTATTCTTAATTTACAAGGTAATAAAAAAAAAATCCACTTACTTTGCAGTTTCTATGTATCTTATTGCTTTTTCTCTCTCATCCTGTTGTTTGTACAGAAGACCCAATTCATACAGCGTGAATGGCACCAAGTAACTGTCATATTTTATTTGCTTCTCACTAGAAAACCAGAAAAATACAGCAATTATTACAACCCTGTCTCAAGTGACCAGTTAACTTTTAAAAGCAATCACTGCCAGTAACAGCACATAGCCAGAAAAACCATTCTGAAGCCTTTTTTACTGGTTAATTCTGTACACATTGATAAACAGTCTTAGAGCACTATAGCAGCCCTAAACATTTAGAAAATAAAGCTGAACAAAATGTTCACCACAAAACCTTTCCTCTCACCCATGCAAAACATACCACTTATGAAGAACTGCTGTCTTTAGATTTCTAAAAATATCTCAGCTATAAAAGCTTGCCCATTGCCAGCTACCTTTGGAAAAAGATGATTCAGAAATTGTGTTCCTTTAACTTGCAACCAATCAAACCCCTCTGCCTGTCGCTTGCAATGTGCTTGACTAAACTCACATGGGATCTTAGAAACAGTAAGAGAAAACAAGATGGCAAGAGAATTAAAACACACAATTCTTAATAACAAACTGTATTATTAATTTTTCAAAATCACTTGTTAGAAATATTGCACATGTAAAAATGCTTCTTCAGCCCAAATACCTAAAAACTTCTAAGAAGTTTTCATCTACAACCAGTACCTGACTCATGTTTTAAACAGAAAAGCTATTACAGCTGGTATGGATCTGAGACCTGAAAATCTGTAACACAGGAAAAACAGTCTTCAGCTAAAACATGTAACAACAACTTCTCATCTACATGGGGAAGCACTCACTACTGAAGTACTAAATACTGAATAATAAAAAAAACCCCAGGAAACTTACTTACAGGTATCCTTACTTACAGGTAGTTCTGCAGATACAATTCCAAATGTATTTGGGTATGTTACCAGGCAGTTTGATTTATTTAGCTTCAAACACCACATACAGAAAGCTAAATTAAGTGTCAAACTGCTACAGAAAAACACAAGCAAAGTTTTCTGGTTCTCTAACTATTTTCAGAGCTATTTTAGTTCCAGCTCCTTAACACAATGTTTAATTATTCCAAATTCAAGTATGACAGCTGTAACAGGAGTATCAGAAATGTCACCAAAAGCTAGAATATCTATTTCTGTTACTTTCTTACCTTTGAATTACTTTACTGAAACATAATTCAGCTTGCATGAGTCTTCCCAAGTGTTTCAGGCAGAGGCCTTTCAGTAGCTGCAACATGCACACATCATCCACATAGTATTCATTGTGATCTGAAAATAAAAGTGAGATATGTCAAACAATTTGAAGACATCATGAAAATGGAAATTAGATTTTCAGTAGGGAATATATATCAAGATTCAGGACATTGTTTCTCATGTTCTATACCTCAAAATGTACATAACATTCAGGCATGATTTAAAATACTGTCTACTAAAGAAGATGTGTCCATGACATCCATATCTTTCTCTTAAAAGACAGGCAAAGAAGAAATAAGAAGAAATCGACACATCCAACAAACAGGTATAAACTTCATTACTTGAAGATCAAATAGTCATTAATTAAGTATATTACATTACATAAACAGTCATTAAAGATTTCTTACTTGCAACACGTGAAACCAGAGTGAGACAGAAACCAGCATGTTATCTTAACAGTTAATTTTAATAGTTAATTATATTCCTGTGTTACAGAGCACTGACAGAACTCCAGCAGCAACGGTAACATAAAAAAACCCGTAAAACCACACCATGACTCTGTCCTACAGAACTCTTCAGAAGCATCATTTTGCCGTATAAATTAAAAAACCCATGTTTACTAGTATTTTTATCATCTTTAATATTTGAAAAGCCTCAGTAGTACTGTGTAGTTTTTGAAAAATTCAATAGGACTAAAAACACCAGATGAAAGAGGGTGCTTGAATCAATTCAAAATTTACTTATCAAGTGTGATCCTTTTTAGTTCCCTTAGTTTGTAGCATTTGGTGGGTAAAGGGAAGGAAAAGAAAGGAAAGCAAACACATATGGATAGACAGATGGCACCACATACATTAACAATTCAGGAAGCATAACACTCTCCCTTCAGATCATGTTGTTTACAACTAATTACCAGCTCTCTAAGGTCACATTATTTTTTTCCTTAATAGTCTGCCAAAGAAATCCTACGTAAACAGTTCTGAAACATGCAAGACTAATGCATTTTAGGATCCTGCAAAGTGCTTTGCCACTATGTTCAGCCTTATTTCTGTCTGTGTTTAAACCCAGAAAGTCTTGATAGATTGTAACTGACAAGACTGCGCTTTTAGTGATAGTAGAAATTCAGCACATGAGTACTTTGCATTCTCTCTAGCCTGTTTTGCTAGGCTAAGGCGTTGGATTCTGTGACTGTCTCCTGAAGGACGCGCTCACTGAAATTACTGGGAGCATGTACTGATGTCAGTAAGGGCTCGCTAGTCTTTAACAACTTCAACTAGTAGTCTTATTTCCCAAAAGAATAAAAGCTATTATGCCAAAACATTAACAGTAAAGGATGAGAAAAATGCAGGCCAATTTAACACAGACAACCTTGCAATAAATGTGGGAGCAACTGCAGTGCTCTACACCAAAGAAAGTATTGTTACCAGGACAAAAAAAACCAAACAAAAAATTACCTTTTTGTTGAAGTTACATATTCTTTTACATATATATATATATAGATATAGACATAGATATTGGAAATTAAAAAAAAAAACAAAAAAGATGCCCAGAAATCCTGGGGGAAAAAAAGAGTCTTTCATTTGTTCCTTCTACCAGCTCTATCTTCAGCTCTATACAACAAAATTAATTTCAGTCCTTGAATGATTCCATGCTGTGCCTGGTCATGTGCAGCAAATGAAGTAAAAACAGTTCTAGGAAGTCTTAATCCCTAAGTGACCTTTGTGTATAATCAACACCCTTTTTTCACAGCAATCCTTTGACATGGCTACTACTGTCTCTTAAAATTATATTGTAACTTGTCATACTCTGCTGGCAGCCTTAATCACCTTTTTTTTAGGGATTCAGCAGCAACTCTGGTAATCAGAGTCTTTTTTCACTGATTCCGTATCTTTAAAAGCAGATCAAGATCACATATATGAAGTCCAGAATAAACTTACATCTGACTGAATTTATTACTAAAAAAACAACAGAGAAAATATATACACTTCCAGACTATATCTAGCAGTGAACTTCTTTAAGAAAAACACAGTGGTTTTATTTCCACTGCTTTTATTTTGGTACCTTGTACATCTCTACTTAGGGATCGGATAGGAAATTTACTTCACTGTTACAACTGATGAGCACTTCTAGTACAAACCTCTGCACAATACAGCACTGGATTTCCAGCAGGTTCTGCCAAACCCTCCACGTGGAGCTCATGGGAATTACTTTATTTGCAAATATCTTGCATATCACTACACTTTTGTTTTAACATCACAACAATGAAAAAGGAAAACACCTGAGATTTAGGAGGCACACTACTGATTCTGCAGAAAAGTGAAGAGCAACACAGAAAGTAAAGGAACACAGTTCAAGTATGCAATGCAGGTTACTCTTATTTGGTTTATAATAGCATCCACATTTGACCATTATATATTTCTTGCATGTCCCTGTGTAATTTCTAATGCATCATCTCAATTTACACTGTAAATCATATTTTGATGTATCTTATGTTTTAGAATTGCTGTTTTAACCACAGGTAAAACTAAGTTGCTAAATTGTTCACAAGCACGACTAAAGTCTGGGTTCAATAGAAATTATCTTAGTGAATTATCGTTTAAAAAATTACACATGCAAAACCATAATATTAATTCTAGAAAAACTCAAAAAACAACTGCACCAAAAAATTCACATGACAGGTGACAGAACCACCCTGATAAAATCTGATAAAATCAAGTACTCGTGCAATAAACCAGTTGCAATAATTGAATTTAAATTCTTTTAGGAGTTACGGGCTGATTCTCTAAATATTACCCTCAGATGTAAAATCATGGAAGCTTATTTGTTATGTTTCATTTCACAACTAGCAAATATGTTTTACTTTGCCAGAAAGTAAAACAAAAAAACCAGACTCATTCATGCATAGCACTATGTAGCATGTGTCCTCTGTAATAAAATATGATATAAATTGGTTTTACATTTAAGACGTTTAAGACATTAGAAGATTATGGTCCAAGAACAGTCTCAAACATAAGAAAAACTTAACTAGACCAGTCATGTTCTGTAACTGATAACTTCATGTCCCTGAGTTTTCTGTATTCATCTGCAATATCAATCAAGCTGAGTAAAGAACATATTGAAGAACCACTCCTAACTTTCACATGGCTCCAAAATTTCCATACTTAGACTTAATTAGCACATTGTCAAAGCAAACACTCACTTTTCAGAATATTGGAAGACAGAAGCATAGAAAAATGTCAGCATTTCTTATAAGATGATTAATTCCACCTTAACTGACCACTTACTAGTTTCATTTTGTAGAGCAGTTTCTTCTTTTTCAATTGTTACCAGTAAGTTTTCAGTGAGGTCTGCTCTTTTGCCCACAATTGCAAATCCATTCCAGACATACATCATTTCCTGATCAAAAAAAATGAAAACAAAACCAACCAATCAAAAAGGTAAGAAAAACCACTGGAACTGCATAAATATTTAACTAAAGAGTGCGTCTGAAAAGGCTACTGCAGAACATTCTTGAGTACTTAAAGATACTACCAAAAGCTTGTTTTGGTATAAAACATCTATGAATAGGAAAAGAAAAAATTATGTTGAACGTGTGTTGACAAAATTAACCTGGGCTTCTAAGTTTTGAATGTTTTGATGCCTTTTTAATGGATTTTACTATCATGTATTTCCACAGATCTTCAAGAATGAAACAACAGATTTTATCGGGACAGTTTACCATCACCCACAAAACACATCAGCAAAACTCGATGCCTTAGGTTCAACCTGCAGTCTCTGCCACAGGAACTAAAAAAAGAACTAAAAGTAGTTACTTTCTAAAGGATGATAGGTAAATTTGGTATACATTTGTGTGTGTGCTGGTATGCACAGTATACAAACACACTTGTTTGTTTTTTATACATATATATATATATATATATATATATATGTTCGATTCTATACACCACTACCTTCCATACAGAATGAAACTGGAAGTAGATACAACTTTCTAGATAAAAATGTGACCCCAGTAGGCATATCCAACATGGTTTTACTATAACTTCTACAAAATCTTGTTGAAAAAAAGAAACAAGGCAAATCCTGTAAACAAATCTTCCCAGATGCCTCAGAACAACAGAAAGCAATAAGCTTGTTTTGATACATTATCACATTGTAAAACTTAAGGGGAATGAGGGTTAATGCTAACCAACAAGAAGCTTTGCCAAGACCTTTACTCAGTCATCACAAACTGGAGTATCATTTGTTCTACCTTAACTGAAATTACAGCTCTGAAATATGAAGAGTGATGTCATTCTGAAGCTGATACAATACATTGGTGAAATATTTCCACTTCTATTTGTACTGTAAATATGTAGGTTTTCAGACAGAGAAAAAAATCTGGCTCTATAGAAGTCTGAAACAGTTATTATGTTATGATGTTATTAACATCATCAACTACATCATGCTAGATTTATTTCAATTCTGTAGTCCTGTGTAACTTATACTTACTGAAATAAACCATACACTATGTTTGGTTATGACTAATCCATTATGAAAAAATTCCTAAATTAAAAGATACTGGATTTGACAGCAAGACCAAATATATACACTCACAAGCACTCTGCTGAACAAGCCCAAGACAAATTTTACTTAAGTATTCTACATGCAATTTAATACAGAATGAATTTTATAGCCGGTGGATTAATTTTCTTTGGACTCCTCTTTCTATATCAATGAACTTTAACATAAGAAACTCCTTCTCACATTAGGTTTTTCATGTACAGTCGTTGGTAAATTATGCATGTACAAGGATTTTAGCATACACATATGAGAAGTACCACTGCTGTGCCCATATCAACAGATTGTGCAATAGTAATGACTCTGAAGTTAAAATATGGGAATTTAGAATAGCATTCATAAAGTACCTTTAACTTCTGTACATTTTCATCAGACTCAATACAACGAAAAAAAAAAAAAATCCACAACAAAACTGACCACCACTCTTCATTTTCATCAGAAAAACAGAAAGTACCAAAGTACTCCTTAACTTCCTAGTGAGTCTAGAAGATAAGGACTAAAAATATGCCAACCTAAAGAACATGGAATGCTGTATGCTGAACTTTTCAAATGAAAAATCTGGTGCTTGTTTCAGACTACTGCTTAGTTGGTAGTATGATCCAGTCCCTAATACTTTCCACAAAAATCACATTGCATGAATGCAATACTTCATAAAAAATTTAAAATGCAGACACATAATACCTGACAATATTTTTCCTTCCCTCTATAATAAAGTATACAGATTCATTTTCTTTTTTAAAAGGATGAAAACAAAGCAAGAACAAGTACCAAGGCAGGTAGTATCAGCTTCACTGGTTCAGGACATGCATAGCGTCGAGCTTTCCTTACTGCAAACTTCTCCGTTGGGATAGATTTTCCTGCAATTCTCTGCTTTAGACCATCCACTTGTCTACAAGAAGGGGAAATGGAAAACGGAAGTAGTTTTTGTATTTTTTTTCATCTCATTTCAATTAGAAAGATTTACTGTTTTCCTCTGAAATATAACATCTTAAAATTGTTTTACACCATGGAGACCAGAGCTGTATGTCTTTGCTGATAAAAGCAATTCTAATGCTAAAGGCAAAGAGAAAAAAATGAAAAGCTTATGGTAATAAGCAAGAAGTAAGTCACACAAGAAAAAGACATGGCAGGAGAAAGAGTGCATATTCAGCTGCTTTATAGAAGTTTACCTGAATAAAGACACTATGTCCTCACCAGTCCTCTTCAAATCATCCTCTGGAAGCATACACAGAATAGCTGCCTTCTGGAATACATATATTGCCTATTTCAAAAAGAAACAGAAACAGATTACCACATCTAATTTTCTATGTTTAATCAATACATTAAAGACTCAAATCTCCCACCCCAAATGCTGCAGCAAAGTGTTTCCATAATTCTCAGGCAGTTAGAACTATAAAAGTTTAGCATTCCCTCTGTCATCATTTGTGCTGTAATTTTATTTTTAATGTATTTATTAATATTTTATATTAGTCAGAAAGTTAAAGGTATTTCCTGCAAAGAACAGGAGAATTTATTATGCAAACCACTGTTGAAGAGGTAAGGTTAACTGACTTAACTGTTCTGAAGTCCACTACTGTTATTATATGATCTATTACATGTAGAGATATGCTTGACAAAAATGGCAGGAAGTATCTGAGTACTGATTTAAGGGCAGTTTAATAACTGGGCTTTGCAGAAAAAAAACCCAAAAAACCTGTAATTCTATTAAAGACACTTGCACTTCATGTTGAATATATTATTCTCTTCCTCTTTTGCCAAGAATTAGATGTATACGCTTTTTCATTAAGATAATAAAACAGTAATCTAGAGAGGAACAGACAATAATAATGCATAAAAGGTTATTGACACATTGTGTGTGTTTGGTTCATACTCTGAGAAATGTTTTTTCAAGGAAAAGGTTATCTGGTAGCCCAGCCTTTCTTGTGAGATCCTGTCCCCAGCAGCTTCATTTTGTGCCACAAACCAGCTGCTGAGTAGGTGTGTCTGTTTATAAGCACCAAACACAGTTTCTTCAGCCAAGTTTTACTAGTGAGTGCTAGAACTTGACTTGAGAGACAAGGTTTACAGGTTTCCTCTTCCTCTTCTTTCTCCCAACTCAGGTAAGTACCTCCATTTTTGGAAGGGCCAAAGCATTACTGCTTATGGTTCTGCTGCTTCAGAACATGAAATAAAAATTCATCCTTAACCACCCAGTTACAACATTTTGGTGGCATTTTGTCATTGCTTGTGAGTTTCTCAGGAAGGCAAACATTACACTTATTGTGCAAAATGAAAAGTAACTTTAACTGTAGAGACCACTGGTATATCACAACAATGTCCACCTGCCCATTTACCTTAGACCACCTGCTCTCTTTGCTGAGCAGGTCTGCATACCGATATGCTTGAAGCCAGTCCTGCTGGAAGGTGTAGCACCACATCAGTTCCCAGTAACAAAGATGATGAATCTGTTTCCACTCTTGCTGGGCTGCTATGCAGTCTTGGAACCTCAATTGTGCCTATGAAAAGGGAAGGAAGAATGACAAAAACTGGCTCAATTACAGTTTCATGTAAGAGCAATGCCTAATTACAGAGCAAATTCTTACCTAGTACCCAGGTGAACACCTGACAAGTAAAATGAGATAAACTTCCCTTTCAGTCTCACTTAGAGAGAGGGCTGGAATCAACATCGACAGTGAATGTGAACAGGGTTAACAGCACACTTATCAGTCCAACTGATATGTAGATGAATTAAATTATTTTTCCCCCCTCAGGCTAAACACTACACAAAAACCTTAGAAAGAAAAATTTATTTACCTTTTCAAAATTTCCTTTCAGTATGTCTATTCTGGCAGCATAAAAGAGAATAATGGAACCCTTGAAAAGAGATGAGAAAAATAACCAGTAAGGAGTTTGAGCTTAGGGAAGTATATTTCTGTTATAAAATTTATTAAAAATACGCACATTTGGAAATTTATGGAGGTAGGGCTCGAGAAGAGTGTCTGCTTCCTGAAGGTTGGCTTCCCCTGTACCTAGAAAACATAGCAAATCAACCTCAGTGTACTTTAAAAAATCCAAGTTTCATAGACTAAGATTTTTTTTAAATCACATTTGATAGATCAATGGATGATTGCTTTATGTGAAAGCAGAATTATTTCATCATATTGTGTACCTATAAAACTAAATTATTGTCCCAAAGATACTAAGTGCTTTAAAAATACTGTCTGTAAGTAGAAACAGACTAGAATTATAGGAATGTTTTTTAGACTGTTCCATTATTGATCCTAGTTATATTTTTAAATCCCTTTAATTGTTTTAGCAAGTTAGGAAAACATTCTTCAGTTGCCTCTTCTCCTGATTTTGAACTCAGTAATGAAATACAAGTGACACTGGAAGAAATGAAGTTCTCCTTAATTTCCTGATGAGCCTGAGGGACAAGTACTAAAAATACTTAAATATTAGAGAATGTGAAAATATATGGCAAAGAAGCATATAGAATTAATTATGACTTTTAGCTCTAAATGGCAAAAGTGATTAATTCTGGGTGTATAGGCTTTTTTCTGGAGGTAGTTTTCACAACATCTGATGTTAATTTATGGATGACCACTTTTCTGAACTTAATACCGTTTTGCAATACTTTGCTGTTGAGACAGCCCTGCAAATGGAGCAAGATGTTGGTATAATGCTATCAACCCTGTTTCTGCAGACACAGCTTTGTCATGGGTATTAATTTTATATCCTTATTAACTACATTAGGTCACATTAATTTATACCATAATTAATTACATTAGGCCACAATTTTGAAATTCAGTTAGAGAAATAAATCACAATATCTACCATAAGGTGTAGCATGACTGAAAAGCTACACAGTGGGTCTCACCAAGGATTAAGGAGACGTAAGTATGATAAACCAACAGGGTGAAAGTACACAGAATGGCCCTCAAACTGCTGCCAGATGCGCCTTCCCGTAGTTGGCAGAGGCCCAACTCCTAAGAAACATCACAAACACATGCAGAATTAACTATGAGTATACAGAGTTACTATTATTTTTTTTCTGGCTAACCAAAATTCAGTTTTCCTTTCAGATTTAAGTAGTTCGTAATTCGGTGCTTATCTAGAATCCAACACAACCCTCTACCAAAAAGTTTCTGTCACAGCTAATAGCACTGAAGAAGGAGAAGACTAATCTTACTCCTAATAAAATCATGCATTTCAGGGCTCTGGTGAAATGGGAACACATGAACCATCCAGACACACAGGTCTACAACCCTTCCCCATTGTGTTCTGACTATGAGCCTTTCAGAATATCATCCTTCAACATACGTTCAGAGAAAAACTCTCCCAGCTGTTCCAGTGATACTTGTTAGTGTGAGTCTTCCTTCACAGAAAACCCTGGTTATCCTCAATTCTCTTCCATCAAGTCAGCCACTACTTTGAGTTTCTGACCAAAATACTACCTCTGCTGATACAGCAGTGTCTAAAGACAGGTCCAGCTTCACGGAGCCTTACACAGCTCTAAAAACATGAGATTTCCATCTTGTTCCTGTTTAGTCCCATTACATAACACTCTAGGGGGGGCTGAGTTTCCTGATCAAAAGCACTGACTCCTCAGAAACATAATTTTGCCTCAAATATTAACAGATCAGTTTTACTGCACAGCAATTTGATGAATTATAGCAACTTGATGAATTATAGGAGAACTCAAGCACCACACAAAAAAATCGTGATGATATTTCAAACTAGTTCATTTTCTTTCAGCCTTTATTGCATTTTTAGTCAGGGAAAAGTGTGTATTTTGGAAGAGCTTCAGCATGAACCAGGTTTTTCAGAGGAAGAAACAGAATGAACAGATCTCTAGTGAAGTCTTATTTTACAGCAGGAGACCCATGCTGTGGACAAGCTAACAGCAGTAAGATCATATGGTGACTAGCGTTAATAATTTGAAGTTCACTTGTGTACCATTCTGTGGGTTATTTTATTTGGGATTTTTTCTTGAGTTTTGCTTGGGTTTTTTCATTTCTTAGGGGCATCAAAAAGAGTTTTAAAGAGCAGTAAAATATTTACAAAACACGTTACAAATATTTTTCTCATTCATAAGAGAAAAATGTACCTAGATTCCAGGGTGACACATGATATTCAGAAATTCTTTTTTCCAAAGAAATGGGCTGGGATTTTAGGTGGAAAAATGTAGAACTGTGATTCTTCCCTCAGTTACTGCTGAGGACTGTCAGTTTCTGACTACATCAACTAGAAAAGAAAGCTGATATCCTCTACTTAAGGATCAGCAAAAGGAAAGGAAACTGCATTGGCAGAATCTCCTCTTAACTGGTAATTTCCCATGGTTGTTAAAGAGTGGGGTTATCATCATATGTGCTTTTATGCCTGTATCATCTAACCCATTTATCTTTTTAAAAACACTAAAATACTGATAAGCAATCGAGATTATAATTTTGGTGTGGAATATAAGACATTAAATTAATCTAGTCTTTTATCTGAGAAAAAATTAATTTGAAAAAGCAAGTATCAAAGCAAATACCCTATTGCCAGAAAATCCAATAAATTCTAGAAGTCGGAGGATCCTTCCTGGTAAAAGTGACAGCATCTGAAATACATTTAAAAATGAAAGGATAATTAAAAAACATGTACACTTCAAAAAAAGTTAAACTGCTATAACTGTGAACCAAAAAGGCCAGCTACTATGTTAAATGCAAAGAAAAACACAAAAGAACTTGAAAGTAAACATGCATGACCAGATTTCTGATGATCATCCAGCATGAAAATATACAAGAGTCCAACTGTGCTTCTTCAGATTATGACAGATGAAGTTTCTACCTTCAGGTGGTCAGACTTGCTTGAAAGTGGTGGGTCTTTTGGAATGAAAGTCTTATATATTTCGATATTACTTATAACCTACAATTGTCATCTTCCTTGACGGTCACTCCATTTTATTGTGAGTCTCACAGAAGCTCTACTTGCTCCTCCTGTGGGAGCACTGAATCAGCAGATCAGTGAGCATAATGGTTTCAGAAATACTAGCTGTTGCTATCATTCTTTAGCCCTCTATTGTAGGTGTTTTTGCTATCTCTGTAACTGCATTCTCCACATCCTACGTAACAGAAAATGTACAAACACCATAACCACCTTTTCGATGAGAATTAAGAAGCAGGTCTACTTGAGGGTCAGTTTTTAGAAAGCTCCATTCACCCTAATATATTCTGCCCATCAGACACTTTTTCTGTTAAGCCTCCTACTGAGAAGACTCTATGAAGAATAGGAGAGGTCAAAGCACTTATGAACACAGTTGCTAGAATTTTCAAGTCCGGTGCAGATACACCTGAGTTCTTCCGACCATACTCAAAATTGACCATCTCCAATCTAGAACGATACAGAAATTAAAACACTGGCAGAAATAGACTTTCACCATTGCCATGACAGATGTGAAAAGGTAACTGTAGCAAATTGTAAAGAAAATGCAATTTTCTTTTGCACTAACTCAGTAAAGTACTGCTCATTCTTCTAACTATAATTATCTATGTGAATCTAGAGTATGTCATTGCAGCAAAAGAACAGGATACATGGGGGAGTTAGAATTAAACAGCCACTCCAGGTATTCTGTAACCACAGCCACGGTAACCTCCTCTTTAAAAATCCTGCTACACACAGGTAGATGCAGCTGCTTTTTCACTTCACAAATACATACTTTAGTTATTTCCAGAGAATGAAACAGTTTGGAATAAACCAGAAAGCATGCATGCCAGAAGCTGCTGCTGGTTTCATACTGCATAAAACCTCCAAACCCTGTATCTATTTTACAAATGTGTAAATGTGACACCAGTTGCAGTACTGCATATACAAAGAAAGACAGTCCTACAGAATTATCCCCATGGCCTTTCTGTAGTGGAAGAAGCCATACCAAGTTGAATGCTCCAATTCCAAGTTTTACTCCTCCTTCAAACTGGTAGTATGTTTCATTTTTGCTTTTGTTCCCCTGAGTCATCTGTAGCACCTGATGACATTCCCTTGTGATGGAGAAAAAAAGGAGGGAAGGAGAAACACGAGACAGAAATTATATTCATTACTATGATTGATATAAAAATATTCCTTACTATTTTGGGGGCATTAATGCCAATCCAGCTGCTTATATTAATGTTTTCTAATAGCTTACTTGTATATTTGGTAACTAGTCCTAATTTTGAGACCACCTTTGATAAAGTTGATCATATTTTCATCCTGGAAGAAAAAAATTTAACAGTAAAATATTGTGTATTCATATTACACATAATACATACATAAAAATCCTCCAGCTACATTTACATTTATTTTTAAGTTAATGTCTTAGGAAACACTAAAAATGTTTTTCAGTTACTAGATGTGTCTCTAAGACTGACATTAACGCTTGCTCTAAGTTGTCAGGGAAATACTGTGCATGTTACAAATTTTAAAACTGAAGAGAGAGATGAAAAAGAGAGTATTTTAGCAGAATTTGCAATGTATATAAATGAACCAAGTACGCTCTCCACCAGAGGGCACTGCCGGAACTGTTCGGAACATTTGGGAATGGCGATCCTGATACACACAAGGAAGCCTGCACAAACTGGCAGAAGACAAACTTATCAATCAAATCAAACTTAACAATCCCCTCAACAGATGAAGTTCCATTGCTGATCAAAAGTAACTACACGTGCTACTCAATTTATGTGCTTACTAACCTCTATAAAAATCAAAACGAAGCCACAATGTACTTGTTATCAAAAATTAATTCCTGAAAAGCAAGACATTATCAGTTCAACAGGATGAAATATTTTCTCCTAGAATTCACACAAAAGGGAAACATGTGCTGGCATTTCAGAAGTGCACATTTAAATACTTAGGGACTGTGGGGAGCTGGGGCCCGGCGGTCGGAAGATATCGTGGTGTACGGAAAGATAGAGTTACCCTCCCTCAACAGTTCATGGTAATGACCCCCGTAATTAGCCAATAGCACCTAGCTGTGACGAAAGCAGATGGGACTGACACTGTGAACCTAGGTTATAAAGTGTCAAATTCTTCAGCAATAAACGGCATTTTTGCCATCCATCACATTGATGTCGTGTGCGAATTAGACCGAGTAACCTGGGATTGGTCACCGTGCTGTTCCTGAACTATGGTGTTTGCCTCGCTGAAGGCAGCAAAGTGGTGCCGAAACCTGGGAATCAAATTTGAAAAGCGGGAACCAAATCCGGAGAGCGGGGATCGCCTGGAAAGGGGAACAGCGGTCAGGGCAGCTGGACCAGCCCGGCGGGGAGGACACTCCTGGACCAACAAGGAGATGGAAGCCCTTGTGAAGGTCATATCGCAATTACACAAGCAGTGGGGTATCAATTGCAAACCTAAGGATTTTATTCTTGCAGTTGCAAGGCTTTTGCATACTGGGGTCATAGACCAGCCAGTAGATATTATCCACCCTGAGGTGTGGGACAGATGTACAGAGGCCCTTGCCGAGGAAACTTGGAGGGCGGCAAAAAACTATTTGCTGGCCACCCTGAAATTGGGGGTCAGTGCTGCCACCCAGACATTACAGCTCCCAGACGAGAGCAGCTCGGCTGAGCCGAAGGGGACACAAGAAGGCGATACGTCCCTTCAATCCCCGACTCCCGATCTGCTCACAGAGAGACAGCAGAGAGCAGAAACCTTTTGGAAAGAGTCAACAGAGGAAGCCAGGGGTGCTGCGGGGAAAGCCAGGGAGGGACCACGGCCCTATGTGCCCCAAGATGGTGCTGAGCAAAAAGACAAAGGGCGAGGGGAAAATGTCCTTGGTAAGAGCAGGAAACAAACGCTGGCATTGACAAGCGTACGTGTTTGGGAAAAGAATGAGGACGAGAAAGATAAAGCACGTGAGAAAGAAAGAGAACGTGAAGCAAAAGAGATAAGATGCGGGGGTGGTGCACGGCTAAAACAGGAGAGGAATCTAAAAGAGAGGGGAGGGGGGGGCGATCCGAGAGGGGGAAAGGAGCAGAAGGCGGAACAGAGGGCGGAGTGAAAGGCTGGGAGAACCAGGAGGGAGGGACCGGCCTGCCCACAAGGGGCGTAGGCGAGGTCGGAGCCCAACAAAAGGGTACGAGAAAACGGAAGTAGCCGACCAGTCGAGTTCCAGCTCCGAGCGAGACACCAGCGGGGACGAGTGGTCCGAGACAGACTCCTTTGAGGAGGAAACAACGAAGATAAACAAGAATATCCCCCTCCACATTAAAAAAGAACTGAGAGAGGATACTCCTCTCACGAACTGGAAAGAAATAAAAGCTGCATGTGCCAGCTGGGTCCCTTCAGCTGAGCTAGCGTTCCCGGTCCGGGTGACAGAGGGGGGACAGAGAATCCACTCACCAATAACCCCTAAACTGCAAGGCTCCAGCCTGCAGCGGCTGATGGGCACAGACCCGGCAATGATTACCCTATGCCTATCAGTTTATAACTTCAGTGTTTCTAATGATTTTTGTGTGCAAGTTGTGACTGTTCCCAGGGTCCTGTACCACTCGGATGAGAAGTTAAACCTGCAGGCGGAGAGACTCACCCGACTTCAGAAAAGAGAACTGGTGACAGGTGTGACCGTAGCGATGCTGCTTAACCTGGGAGCAACTGGTGCTGCCACAGGTGTCTCTGCCATCGTGACCCAACAACAGGGACTGTCTCAGCTAAGAATGCACTTGGTCACTGCCTGTTCAGTGTGCCTTATGTTTGTCAATGAAAAACTGTGGTGTCTATAAGTTTTTTGCCTTTTTAGTTAAGTATAGTGCACCTTATATTTTTACCCAAGTCTATTATATCTACTTTTAAAACTTTTCATAATATAGATAAGTTAGATAAAATGTTTAAAGACACATATACATAAAATAATGTTAGTACTTTCAAGACTAATACACCTTATATGCTAACAAATTTAGTTAAGCATAAGGAGGGGGGGAAATGTGGGGAGCTGGGGCCCGGCGGTCGGAAGATATCGTGGTGTACGGAAAGATAGAGTTACCCTCCCTCAACAGTTCATGGTAATGACCCCCGTAATTAGCCAATAGCACCTAGCTGTGACGAAAGCAGATGGGACTGACACTGTGAACCTAGGTTATAAAGTGTCAAATTCTTCAGCAATAAACGGCATTTTTGCCATCCATCACATTGTGTGTGGATGGGCCGAGTGACCTGGGATTGGTCACCGTGCTGTTCCTGAACCAGGTCCTCTGCCTAGCTGAAGGTAGCAAGGGACAAAATATACAACGTACAAAATGAAAGAGCACCAAAAAAAAAAAGGCCTCTGAACAATCAACCAAAGGCTTCCATGAAAGGATCACCATTTCAAAAGACCTAATCTGTCTTGTCTGCATTTCTGAACATCCAAATGCAAGTGTTACAGTACAAGAATTCTATTTCCCTCTGAGTGGTTACATTTTTGTTATCATCACCATCCTAACATGAATCATGGTAAGCCAAAGATGAAAAATAAGGGGCAGCACAGCAACCAGCAAAGTGGAGTGTTACAGTCAAAAGTAGTAACAGATGTAGTGTTTTAGAGAAAATATACATCTAAGGGGTTTCTATTACTGTATACAGTCCTAATTCAACTCCTTCAACAACTGCTTCAAAATTCTTTTCATGGTTGAAACAGACTCCATCCACCCAACAGAAATAAAGAGGGTTGCTTATACATGGTTAGTAAAGGAACAAGCCAGTTAGAGGAAAGACTAGCAGTATTTTCTGACACTTCTGGCCAAATACTGGATAAAGTAGTTTACAAGTATTTGCCAAAGGAACTTAATCCAACCTCAGTATCTATGTGCCTCACTTCTTTCTCATAATTTATACTGGAAGAGATTATCTAAAATACATTCAATAAATACTTGCTAAACACTCACATACGTTAAAAGTATGACTAACAACTCTCCTGTTTTCAGGAATCAAATTTCAAATTGAATGTGAAAACTCTACCATGAAGCCCCTGAACCACAACCTAAATCAGTAGTACCACACAGTATAAAATACCAGATCTTTCTGTGAGCTGAATTTTTACCTCAGCAATGCTAAGGCATGCCCATTTTATAAATATTAATTTCTGTATTATTCCTGATATCATGTGCATAGAGAGCAAGACTGAATTGGAAATTACAAATGTGTATCATCTGGAGTTTTGTTAGCTGGAAAATATTCTACCCGTTCACGCAGAAAATGACTTGCACTTTCAAGCAACACACTTCCTCATACATGAACTTATTTTTATACAGGCACTGGACACTGTCCAATGTAATGAAAATCATGTAAACATACCACCTTGTATAACACAGCAATATACCTTAGGGTGATAACTTGGTATCTGAGTATCATCTTCGCTTATTCATACAAACATAGAGATAACTTTGCTGAGCAGCCCAGGATTTACCACACTTTCAATCACTGCCATGAAATAACATCCACTAGCAAAAAATTTGGTTTAAAATATCACATCTATGGCTGGAATCATGTTTTACAAGTACTGATCTGTCTCCATTACTGACATCACTGTCACATAAAATCAAAAATTGACTTTACCTGTACAAAGGTGAGAGCTGCTTTCTGTAATAAGCATTCAGCATAGCAGATTTCAGCATGCATTTCCTCTATATAAGAAAGAAAAGTTATTTACTATCAGTAAAGTCATTGTCAATATTGTCTTCTTGGGGTCAATGGAACAAACAAAATGCTGCCAAGACAAGGAAAAAAATAATAATAAAAAAAAAGCAAAAATTCTGCTGTTGCCATTTCAATAACTGCTGATTAATAGCTGTAACACGCAAATCCCAACAGAATTCTACTTCCCTTCTTAGACGAAACATTGTCAGAGCTGACCTCAGTCTGTGCCAAAAGCTACTTGACATTCTAGTAGGTGGTCTCCTGTACTTTTCATTGATTCTAAGCTTAATAGCCCACAGCAACTCAGTCTTTCAGCCCTCCTTCCATGCCTTACAAGAAATTTCTATAGATGAATGGTAACCCTCATAGAGGTTCAGGCTTTTCCTACACCCACTAAGACATTATGAACAGGTTTTCACCAAGTCATGCTTAACAAACTGAAAGCCCCAGGCAGACTTTCTGTCTTCATGCAGCACTAAAGTACATTTGATTTAACACACATGACACAAGTTGCTCTGCACCCATGCTGCCAAGACCAGCCACATGCACAAGGCTGCTGTATGTACAGTGCATACGTGGTGAGTTTGATGTGTCCAAGTATTAAAGAGGATTCTTGTGCCAGGTTAGAAAAAAATGCATACTTGATTCTGCCTGAATCAGAAATAGGAGATCAGCATTTTCAGAGCCATGAACAATGTACTGATACCATTTCCCAAAACACCTTAAGGCAAAACAGACAAGCACAGAACTTGTTAATATATTCAGTTTCCAATGCAACTAATGACAAGGATGTACTCCTCCACATCAATGATTCTTAAACTTTTGGGAGCTGTCTTAAGTCAAAAAAGGAAATTTCCCTTCAGTCCTACAATGTGTTGTGAAAGGCATTCCTTTCTTAATTCATGCATGCTCAGAGACAAAAGAAAATTAGGCTGAATTCTCCACTGAAGCTTTGCATTCAAATTAGAAAAAAAAAAATTATATACATGGTTTGTATGTTTATTACTGTAAGACACTAGTCAAATCACAGAGTTAAGCATATTTGTACACATTGGCAGGGGTAATTTTGACCTTTTTTCACTTTTTTATTTTAACCTGATTATTTAACCACTTACCTTCACTCAACTGATCCACCGTCTGTTTAGAAACTAGATTGGACAAGGATTCCACCACTGTGCTTCTTTTCCTGAATCTAAGCAAGTTATCCAATGAAGAAAATTAAGCCATACATTTAACACAAACCTCAGGTTAATTATTTGAATTCTTAATCATTTCCAAACCAAAATTTACAGATATTCTTAGCAAAATGATTGTTTGTCAACTGTTTCAATTCTTCCAGTAGTCTAAAGAATTGTATGCCTCTAGGCTAAAAAGCTTATCCAACATTAAATGTATGCTTGCAACTTCAATTCATCTACTTTAAACATATGACTGCTTCAACCCCATTGCCACTCACCAGCTGCAGAGGGATCTCTGGACAAGACACTTGAACTGGACTTTGAAGTTCTATGAATTGTTTTTTTCTGTTTCTTAAACTTGCACTCAGAATTAGAATGAAAAAAATAAAAATCTCTGTTTTCAATATAAATGCTTCAGTATTTATGGTGGTTTATGCCAGATAAAATGCCAAAACAATCACATACTTTACTTTCAAGGGATCTCAACTGCTCATGTTTTAATTCCAAAAATTGATTTTGGACAAAAAATTACAAGCAACTCGGCTTTAAGAAGAAGCTAGAGAAACAATTCTACATTTAGAAAGTGAATGCACTCTGTAAGCCAGAGAGTCACTGATTATAAATACTAAGCATTAGCTTATCACTTGTTTACACTACTCTTCACATTGACAATTGTGGGATCCTGACAAGAAGATTATGACACTACACATTAACATAATGCATACAAGAAAAGAGTCAATTAAGATACACGTAGTTATGGTAATTCTTCACCTTTGAACATTTAATTGCCTTTATCTTGCATTTTTACAAGTTTTATGACAGACTAGACCAGAGTACTCATGAATTAAAGTTTATATCCTGCAGAGATGAAATCCTGCACTGCAGCTGTCTAGACTAGAGGGATATCTAATTTTCAGACACACTAAATAAGTTACAATAGTAAACTAATAGTAAACAATAGTTGAGATGAAACTGAAAATGGATAGCACACCTGAAAAAGACGCAGAAACTGTTGACCCCTTCTCCAGATAGCATGTGGTAACATTTCCCCATTTCTTTTCTTTTTTACTGATGGTGACGTTAAATGTCTGAACAAATATTTGGCATTCATTTCTTGGGAGATCATTGTGATAAAATATAGCCTATCCAATATGATGAAGAACCCGTAAAGCAGAAATAATTTCTATTTTTGTCAGAGGTTTGTTAGAACTTTAGCTTTCACAGTCCATTTTTTAAGGATGTTTTTTTTTTCTGTTCAAAGAAAGACCAGCAGCAAAATGGTCTTTCTGATCAGATAATTTCTGATGGGAATAATAGCTCTTTAATTTTAAAGACTTAGTACTAAAGCTTAATTGTATTAGACTATTGGTTCAACCTTTGGAAGCAACTTTTTTAAAAAGACTTTTCATGCTGAGAGAGAAAATTCAAAATATAGGCCTTTTATGATGTTATATTACCAAACTGTTGGAAAACAAAAAGTCACTGTTGCCAATAGCTCAGACAGCTTAATCGTGTAATGTCAGCTTATATGTAGGTCTACACAGTGAACCAACCATTTACCCAACTTTAGTGGCTATTAATAGCCAGACAGGACAAGTCTGTTGTTTCCACAATACCATGTAGAAAAATATCCTCACCAGAAATAATTGTGTTGTGTCTTTACAAATTTAGACCACTATCATACAGACGAGAGTCTGCTTTAAAAGCATGCAGAGAACTGGGGTATTTCACAAAGAATGTTTATTGGATTTAGTATCTCATAACTGTTGGGCTTGCTTGGGCTTACCTTTGGCAGGTTTGCAAAGCATCCTTCATTGTAGAAATTCCCATTTGTATATCATGCTGTTCAAAGGTCATTGCAGCTTGCATAACTAAAATAGTGCTGTATCCAAGTGCATGGTACATACTATCTTTGGACCTAGGGAAAACATGAATCTTGTGCATTTAAGCAACACTTTACATTGCAAAACAAAATTAAATGCAGAGGCACTTGTATTAATTTGTGAAGAGACAGAAGACTTAAGCAGTAAAATAATAGACCTGAGTATATAACCTAGTAATATAATCTTCCAATGAGCCTGAGTTTAACTGCAGCAAACTTTAAGAGATAATATCCCTGGCCTAACACCTTTCTCACTTTACCTCTCCACAGCACTGAAGGCAAACACTTGATAGCTGTGTCATCCTTCTGATGTTTCATTTAAAGCTGTCCTTGAACTTGTTCATACAATACCAATTCATGACCCTTGGTCCATTCTTACTAGCACCAAACTGCAGAGCAAGAACACTACTCCACTCTATTAACACAGGCTGTCTCTCTTGCCAACACACCCCTTAACACAGCATGCTCCTTTCAGAGAAAGACAGGAGAAGAATGGTGGATGGGATTCAGATTCCAGTCCTAAAGACCAGCCACCCAGACTGCCTCCCCACAGTCACACTTTACACAGGTTTCACCTGTGAATCTCTCCATATTCTTTAATTTCCTACATCTGCACTGTCACGCTTTTCTTCTCAGTGGAGGAAAGGCAACAGGGGAACAAAGAAAATTAATCAGAAGAGCAAAAGATGAGCTCAAAGATAAACACCAGACTCAAACATAATATAAAACACAACAAAAAGAGTATTATGGAGTTTTGTTCCAGCTTTTCTGAATTGTCAAAAACATTTCATTGTACAAATTATTTGATCAAAGATGCATTGAATAAAGTCTTGCTCCCCAGCTTTTCCCTGCTGCATGAGGAAAGACAGCTTGAATGATAAACTCTAACATAACAATTTCAGTGCTTCAACAATGGTTTTTGAGATGGTTTTAACGACCCAAAAAATAAATTAAAAACACCCAAATATGGAGAAATGCTTTTGGACAAAAAAGAATAAATTAAAACTACTATCTTCAGAGGACTTAAATTCATCTTCAGGTACCAGACACTGTTGGTTTACAACAATTTCAGGAAATAACAATCTCACCATGGACGAAGTAGCTCCAGTGCTTCAGAGAACTTATTATTTAGAAATAAGTTCAGTGCCATTGAGCATTCTTCCAGAGCACACTTGAGATCCATCTTGGATGCCCTAAAAAACAGATTCTTAGTTTACTCAAACTGCAAATATAAACAAAAAATTAAAAAGAAAAAATTGCCTTATGTAACACAGAAGGCCTTTCTGTGGTGATTTTATTTTTTTTTGCTTTCAAAATGTAGCTTTTCAAAACAAAATCATATGCTCAACTCTGTCTACGTTACACAGGTGTACCCTCTGCTTATTTAAGCAATGTTTTTGGCTTTGTCCTCCTATTCTTACCAGAGAAATTCTCAAAATTTATCACTGTGTCCAAGCTCTCAATCTTTCCCATGAGTACAAATGCTGCTCCAAACTCTATATTCATATCAGAATCTCAAAAGAGGTCACAGGAAAATATTTTCATCAAAAAAATCAGTAAATAGACATTTATTCAGCAAACAGGTATACTACAGACAGTCCTGTCATAAACCTGTAGATATGCTAGCTAACAGCTCTTGTTCGTCCTAATTCACTTCAAGTAAAAACACTTGTACTTGCTTAAACAGAAAACATCTCAACAAACCCATTCTTTGGCCAGTTCTGCCTGAAATACTCAGGAGCACTCACAAATCATTCCATGGGTGGAACTGGGGACAAACTGACAATCACAGTAGTGATGTACAGCTAGAAGCTACACAGCCATCAATGTGCACAGCTGGATCTAGAAAAGATAATCTCTCTACAGCTTTAAAACAACAGGTTTAAACTAGATAATGGGCTTTCTCCAAGTAAGGTTAAGCAGTGGCAAGCAAGAGATCATGTCAATGAGATAAATATTTAAGTACTGACCAGATGAGAAGAACTCTAAAGGAGGAATTTAAGGAGAGAACAACAAAGGAGTGCAGCTGTTCTAAATATAACAGTAACACACACACAAAACAAACAAACAGAGAGGCTGACGTGAAAGTATGATGGGGGGCTTTTTTACCCTCCAAACAACAGTGTTAAAAAAGAAAGGCTTGCTTATAAAGACCAAAATATTTTTTAAGTACTCAATTTTATTAGCTAATTCCAGGAATACCATCTGCTAGCAAAAAAATGCCAAATAACTATTTTTTAGCTAGATTTAAAGGCTGATTCTTTTTCTAGTACACAAGCAAGGACCTGAGTTAGTCCCTTAATAACATCATCCCTACCCGCATCTGTGTTCCCATGCTTCTGTATCTTCTTCTCACATTTGTGTTTAATGAAACTCTTTCACTTGGTCCATTCCTAGTTAGATTACTCATTCCATTTGCTCTGCCTTTCCTGCTAAGAATAGGTTAGTTGCTTTCAAACGTTTTTCAAGGTAAAAAAAAGGGTGGGATGAGAGTGGGGGAGGGAAATATTTCTTCCTTTCAATACTAAATTGGCACTGGTTGTCTTTAGTGGCAAAATAAAAAAACACCACACCAGTAACTGAAGTCCATATCTACTAGATAGCAAGAATGAGATTTTATTTTTTCATACTTGCACACTACAATTATTTTGTGACTAGCGCAGAAGCAGTGGCCTGTTCCAAGTCTCTTCCCATAAAAATGCCAGGGTCCATACTAAGGTAGGTGGAATCTTCAAAATTATAGAGGACAAATGGCCCTTTTGGTCCTCTCCCCCTAGCAGGCATGGTTACTAACTTTTTGGTGGGCTAAGAACTCTCTCAACTATGGGAACAGAAAAACCCCATGTGAGGCAATGTTCTGCCACACACAGTATAGAGAATATGAACAGTCATCTGAAGTCAAGAGAGGGAAGAGAATGGCAAGGAAGACATACATATATAAACACAGTTCATAAAACAATCTTAGGGAAAGTAGATCACTGGTAACTGCAGGTAATTTAACAATTGATGGCTGTTTTATACACTTAAGTTTCAAAGTATTTTTTCAGTCTCAAAAGAGTATGTTTCCCATGTGAGAAGCAACAGCAGAAAAATAGTGTTACAGTACTCCACCACTGTAGCACTTTTCCGAAGGCAAGGATCAAGGTGTAAGGGCAATGTTTTGTTTTCAACTGCTTTACTAAGCCTCATCTTAGTGAGCAGAAATACATTTTCTGTACTTGTATGTTGTAAATGCACAGTTCCTACCCTGCAATCAGAAACAGCTGAATCAGGAACTTTCCCTGGATGGAAAATCTAATCTTTATTTCATTTAACACACCTATGGACATTATAGCATTTTACTTGCAGATGTGTACAGTTTGCCATCAGGCTCCCAAACCCCATCACACCACCAGCTTGAGCATCACCACAGCACATATCAGTATTTGCAAAATGATTCCATAAACAAGGGTCCTTAAGCAACCTGGCATCATGACAAAACTATGTTTTCCCAGTTAAATGGAAAATCAGCAGATTGCACCAGCACCTGGCTATCATGTTTTTTCCCTCCATTACAGACCAGCTCTCCTGATGCTGCCTGTATGTGACCAAAGTCTGCAGACAATGCAAATAGTATTCCTTAAGTTAATGTATTTACTGTTCCCTGCATCAAGCATGCTTATGCACTTACTCTGCCACTTCAGACACAGAACTTGGGAAGCTAGTTTTCTCAAACTGTTATTTCTGATAAGTGAATCATATTCTCTACCAGAGAATTCCTTATTTCTGTTTCATTACTCTTCACATATATTTTCTACTGTCTTCCTACATCCTGCAGCAGAAGAATTTAACCAGAAGGGTTCATTTCAACTCAAATTCATAACTTGATACCGGAATAGTCAGAAGAAAGGAGCATACTGATTCAGAAGGAACTTGGCTATCTTTGCTGGCATTTCTATGCAGAGGCTCAGAATAAGTACATTTCCTCTTCTACTCCCAAAACACAAACCAATTTCTACAGCAATACCAGACTGATGAACAGTTCAGTCAGTAATGCTGACTCACAGTGTCCTTCTTACTTATGTTGTTTTCCTTCTATCTTATTTTTTCCCTACTTCCACAGTTTTTCCTGGAATGGATCGGAACTTTATACTTTTTAGCACATTAGAAGATCATATCCTTTAATTTACCCCAGAGCAGATTAAATTAACACTACTTCTGTGTCACTATTATGTATTTTACACCTAGTGATATTACTATGGATTTTACACCTGGTGTCGTGGTTTAACCCCAGTGGACAGCCAAGCCCCATGCAGCCACTCACTCACTCCCCCACCAGTGGGATCAGGGAGAGAACTGGAAGGGTGAAAGCTAGAAAACTCATGGGTTAAGATGGAGACAGTTTAACAGGGAAAGCAAAAGCCACACACACAATCAGAGCAAAACAAGGAATTAACTGCTTTCCATGGGCAGGCAGATGTTCAGCCATCTCCAGGGTAGCAGGGCCCCCTATCACAGGAAACAGTGACTTGAGAAGACAAACACCATCACAAACGTCCACCCTTCCTCCTTTCCCTGACTTTATATACTGAGCATGATATCATATGGTATGGAATATCCCTTTGGGGCCCAGTTTGGGCCTACCCCTGCTGTCTCTTCCCCATTTCCCACACACAGTCTCCTCGCCAGTGTGACTACATGAAAAGCAAAAAAGGCCTTGGCTGTGTGTAAGCCCTGATCAGCAATAACAAAAACATCTTCATCAACATCTGTCAACCCTTTGTTCAGCACAAATCCAAATCACAGCCCCATACCAGCCACTGTGAAGAAGGTTAACTCTACCCTAGCCAAAGCTAACACTTCCCCACACCTTATTCCATACCTTTTGTATCACAAAAAGTTTCATGCTTCCCAAATCCCATCACCTTCCCTGCTTATCTGTTTTGATAGATAATATAGATAGACACCATTCTCCTAGTCTGTGGAACACCATTGTCAAATGTTCATAAAATATCCACAAAAGAAAATGTTTATTGAATCCACACATTCTACAACTTTGGCCTTCACCCTTGCCAATAGCCTTTCAAACCAGGCAGTGATGTCTTGCCACAACTTTGCAGCCCAGGTGTGTTTACTTCTAGGCTGCCTGTTATTCTGCTTCCATTGGTGCCACCACTCCCACAGGGCCATCACCCATGGATCAGTACAGAGCTAAAAAAAAAAATAATAATTACAAATAAAATAAAATAAAAAAAAATATATTGGCCTTTTCTCTACAGCAGTGTCTAAGGCCAATTAGATAGCTTTTATCTTTGCATATTGACTCAATTCATGTTCTCCTCCAGCAATTTCTGCGATTTGTCATAGGGGACTCCATACAGCAGTTTTCCCACAGAACAGAAGGATTCATCAGTAAACAAGGCATACTGCTTCTCAGGTTCTGGGAATTTATTATATAGTGGGGCCTCTTCACCCTAAGCCTGGTAACATTCCAAAAACCTTTGCCTTGTGTCCAGTCCATGATTAATTCTAAGTTTCCTGGATAACAAGGGTTTCCTGTCCAAACTCTTTATGTGATCAGTGCAATGCCTTTACTCCATGCAGCATCTGCTGCATGATGTGTAGAGGAGACCCTCCCTTTGAGCATCCAACTCAGGGCAAGTAACTGTGGTGTGAGAAGCTGTGTTTCAGTACCAATCATCTCTGAAGCAGCTCAGACACCTTCAAAGCTGCCAGTAAAAAAGAAAAGCTTTTCAGTTAGAATATAGTGGGCTTCAGATCCTCTGTATGCTCAGCTCAAAAAACAAAGACGTCAGCCTCAAGACCCCCCTGGTGCTTCCTGCCAGAGGCTCCAGGTAGGTCCATTCTCTCCAGATGTAATAAAAAGCACATTTTTTACATCTTTCTCTGTTCAGACTGGCCAAAGGGCTACAGCATGAACTATTTCCTACTTGATTTGTTCAATGGCTTGTTGTTGCTCAGGGCCTCATTTGAAATCATTCTTTCTTCTGGGTCATTTAATAGAGAGGGCTTACAGTCAGACTGCAAGTTGGAATGTTCATTCTCCAAAATCTCACAAGACCTAAAAAATCTTCTGTCTTTCTTGTGTTAGTTGGTGGAGACATTACTGTTATTTTAATAACAACCATTGGGATCTGACAGTGTCCATTTTGACATTTGATTCCTAAAAGCTAGATCTCTTGTGTAGGTTCCTTTACCTTATTCTGTTTTATGGCAAAACCAGCTTCTAAAAGGATTGTATTATTTGCTTCCTCTCTGCCAAAACTTCTTCTGTTGTATTTTCTCTCAAAATAGTATCACTAACACATTGCAGGTGTTCCGGAGCTTCACCTTGTTCCAGTTTTCATCAGACTGTGGCAGATGATACAGCTGTGTTTCCTTCCCACTGGCAGTCGATTCCAGGTACTATAGACAAAGCTCCAAACAAAAGCAAACTGTGGTCTGCACTCCACTGCCAAAGGAACTGATAAAAACACAACAGCAGTATCAATTGTGGCTGCCTTTGGCTCCAGCTCATATGGAAGTTCCAATATGCCCAGTACACCAGGACTCAGATGTGTTGTGACTTCATTCAGGCCACAACAGTTCACTGTCAGCCTTCACTCTCTGCTGGACTTTCAAACTGGCCATATGGGGCTGTTAAAGGGTAAGCAGGTCTTGCTGATCACTCCTTGGCTCTCTAGGTGACAAATCAGTTTATGAATGGAAATTACAGGGTCTAGATTGTGAGACACTGCTTCTGGTGTACTGATGTGGTGGCAATTGGCATCTGCTGTTCTTCAGCCCCAGAACAAAAGGAATGTCTGAAATTTCCTCCATCCACAGGGCAGGTATACTTATAGCCCACCAACAGCCTTTTGAATCCTTGAGATATCCTCTCCCTGAGATAGTCTATGCCAAGGATGAATGGAGCCCCTGATCCCGTCAAGACAGGGTACTTCTGCCACTCATGCCAGTGAGACTAGTCTCAGCCTCCTGACTCCTGTCAGTCAGCTGTTTGGATCTCTCTGTCACCCCAGAAATCCAAATGGATTCCATCCCTACGTAGCTTGATGACATTAGGGTACACTGTGCACCAGTGTCTAATAAAGCCTTGTACTCCTATGGGGCTGCTGTGCCAGGCAATCATACCCACACAGTCCAACAAACCAGGTTATTTCTCTCCTCCCCCCAGGTGGAGGCAGGGCCCCTCTAATACTAATCACAATGTTCCCCACTAAGATCATACAAAAATGGACTAGTGCTTCTCTCCATAGTCAGTAGTATGATCAGACCTTCAGTCTGCCTGAAAAAATTGCTCACTGAAGACTGGAGCAGCAATTTTCCTGGAAAATCTTCCAGTTGTGTTTGTTTTTCCCTGCAATTCCCACACCAGTGCATCTAGAATCAAGGTATTCCCATCTATCCCAGTTCCTTCTATCCTGTATGGTCCCGCAGGTAAAACTGTAGGGTATCCCATGGTGTCTATCTTCTGTATCTTCTCTCTTGACGAACAGGATACCTGCTGTCAGTTATTGATTTACAGGCCCACCCAGATGGGAGTATGACAGATCCCTGTGAATTGCTGGACCTCCTGAGTCAGTTCATCAGTTAGCTTCTCCCCAGGCGCTATTACCTGAGTTGCCAAATTTCATCAGCTGCTGTTGGTGGTACATCACCTTTCCAAATTACTGTTGTTTAGGGGTTCTATGTGCCCTTGCTGCACTCTGTAGAAATTTCTGACACATGAGTAACTGACACAAGATGTGGTCTGGATCCATGGGACCTGGGCATTGTCCAGGTCAAAATACATCTTGAACAGCTAATTCCCTTAGGAATTGAGTAGCTTTGTCTATTGCAGTCCATCTGCCTAAATTACATGGAGTATCATGTTTATAGGCATACCTTTCCCCCCTCACACTTGCTAAGAATTTACTCCAGAGACTAAAGACTTGTGTCTTTTTCCCCACTGCTTTGTCAATGTCTGGGTCCTTAGCAAGTGATCTCAGCCTGGACTTCTTACCCTCTCATTCCACACTGTTGGCTCCATTGTCTCACCAGCAGACTAGCTAGGCAGTAATACACTCATGGATGACTGCTGAAATCTTTTCATGCCTCCCAGAGCTCACTCAGGCCTGTGATGGCCTTGATAACGACACTGAAAAATCACCCTTGTGATGGCTCTGCTTCATCTTCTTCACTCTCCTTTGTCCTTGACTGTTTTTGCTGAAGTACTTTGTCTGATTTTTATGTACATTTCTTCTGCTTCTGTGCAGGTTCCACTGACACCAGCCCATGTTGATTCACTGCTTTAGTGGTTTCAGTTGCAGTGCCACAGACAGTGGAAGTGTAGCAGTCACAGTGTCCTTCAGGTAGCTGAAGGACAGGGCCTGCTGTCGTCTCACTATCATATTTAGAGACCTTCTTTTCCTCCTGTAAGCCATGTTGAACATTGTGACAGAATAACCTTTTTCAACATTTTACTAGTTTTTCTGGATTCTGCACTTGTTCAGGAGTAAGGTGCAAGTACACTGAAGGAGCTTACTGCCCTAGGTACTGGCCCATACAACCCCAAACACCCTGCCATTCTGTAATACCCAGCTTTTGGGCAGATCTCTGATAACTAGTGTTATTAGTTATTTATCTGACCTTAAACAAGACATGAACCATATACAGCAACATGCTGGCTCCTACAAAAAACCCCAGGCTGGTTTCAAGGGCAGTCAAAGGATATTAAAAAATCTTTAAAATGTTGACTACTGTAACCAGCCTGGAAGATAAGGAAGGGAAAAAAGGAGGAGAAAAATATATAGGAAGGTGTTTCTCCCATAGGCTGTTCCTCCAAGGAATCAAAAAACAAAGATGTGATTAATTGCTCCCAGGTGACTCCCAAAGCACAAAGGTGCCTGCAATATACATCAGATTGGTGATCAGCAACACTATCATGTGATAAGCCCATCCCATAGAATACACCACACAGAACATGTATTTCAAGTAAGGAATTATTGCTATAATACAGACAAAATACCACAAATATGAGAGAAAATAAATCCACTTTGTAACCAGCAACTATTAAATCAATACTATGAATGTTTATAACAATTTTATTTCAACACACTCTAGGTCAGATCTGTCCTGATCTCAACACTTTGCGCCCCACACTGGTCACCAAAAGAGACTCTTGTGGTTTAACCCCAGCTGACAGCCAAGCCCCATGCAGCTGTTCACTCACTCACACTGGTGGGATCAGGGAGGGAATTGGAAGGGTAGAAGCTAGAAAATTTGTGGGTTGAGATAAAGGTAATTTAATTGGGAACACAAAAGCTGTACAGACCAGCAAAACAAAACAAGGAATCAACTCACTGCTTCCTATGGGCAGGCAGGTGTTCCGCCATCTCCAGGAAAGCAGGGCCCCATCACACATAATGGTGACATGGAAAGATAAATGCTGTCACTCTGAATGTCTTCCCCTTCTTCCTTCTTCCCCCCCAGTTTATATACTGAGCACTACATCATATGGTCTGGAATATCCCTTTGGTCAGTTTGGGTCACCTGAATTGCAGAATCACATAGAATTAACTAGGTTGGAAAAGGCCTTTGAGATCATCAAGTCCAGTCTGTGACCAAACACCACTAGAGCATGGCACTACATCCAGTCCTGATTCTTAAACACCTCCAGGACGGTGACTCCACCACCTTCCCGGGCAGCTCACTCCAACGCTGAGTCACTCTTTCTGTGAAGAAATTGTTCCTAATGTCCAACCTGCACCTCCCCTGGTACAGCTTAAGACTATGTCCTCTTGTCCTGTCACTGGCTGCCCTCAAAAAGAGACTGACCCCACCTGACTACAGCCTCCTTTCAGGGAGTTATAGAGAGTGATAAGGTCACCCCTGAGCCTCCTCCAGGCTAAACACTGCCAGCTCCCTCAGCCACGCCTCATAGCACCTGTGCTCCAGACCTTTCATCAGTTTTCTTAACACACTCCAGCATCTCAACATGCTTCCAGAATTGAGGGGCCTCACCAGTGCCAAGGACAGAGGGACAATCCCTGTCCTGGCCCTGCTGGCCACACCATTGCTGGTACAGGCCAGGATGCCACTGGCCTTCTTGGCAACCTGGGCACAGCTGGCTGATGTTCAGCTGCAGTCAGTCACTTCTGCCTGGCCACTGTCCAGCCACTCTGCCCCAGCCTGTAGCACTGCATGGGGTTGTTGTGGACAAAGTGCAGGACCTGGCAGTTGGCCTCGCTAAACTTTATAATGTTGCACTCGGCCCATTGAACCAGCCTGTCTAGGTCCCTCTGCAGAGCCTTTCTACCCTCCAGCACATTGATACTTGCACCCAACTTGTTGGTATCTGTGAATTTGCTGACGGTAGCCTCAATCACCCCGTCCAGATCACCAGTAAAGATACTAAACAGGACCAGGCCCACCACAGACCCCTGGGGGACACCACTAGTGAGCAGCCCCCAGCTGGGTGCAGCACCATTCACCACTCTCTGGTCCTGCCCTCCAGCCAGTTCTGAACCCAGGGAAGGGTGCGCCTGTCCAGCCGTGGGCTGCCAGCTTTTACAGGAGACTGCTGTGGGAGATGGTGAAGGCCTTGCTGAAGTCCTGGCAGACACCCACAGCCTTCCCTGCATCCACTGGTTAGGTCACCTGATATAAAAGGAGATCAGGTTGGTAAAGCAAGACCTGCACCTTTAAAATCCATGCTGGCTGTCCCTGTTGTGTGCCCTCCCAACCTCCTATGCACTCCCAGCCTCATCACCACTGTGGCATTACAGAAAACAGAAAAGGCCTCGGCTGTGTGTAAATCCCTCTCACCAGTTACAAAAACATCTCTGTATTATAAACCCTGTGTTCAGCATAAATCCAAAACACAGCCCCATACCAGCCACTATGAAGAAAGTTAAGGCTACCCCAGCCACAACCAGCACAATCTTGTTCACTTCAAAATGAAATAAAAAGGAACAGAAAAATGTGCTATATTGAATGAATGTTACACAAAGATAATAACATCACATTACATGGAGAATAAAATACTACTGTCTTACAGTCCTGACATTTTAGGAATACTTTTTTCATCAACATATAGCATTTTTTAAGTTTTCCTCTCACTACTATTTCAAACTTCTTTTGGGAAAAAAAGAGAAAATACTGTGAATTTCCAGCAATAGTTTGTGTACCCCTGAGCTTGGTGCTAAACTACCCATGAAATTATTCCAATTCAGTGGGGATATACTGTCCATAAGCAAATTATTACAAATTAGCAACTAAAAATTAGCAACTTTGAGTAGGTTCTTATAACATACTACTTGGAACCACAGCAGAAATAAAGCATAAAATACATTTTTATATAATTTTTATATAAATTACATTTATATAAAATACTATATAAAATATATAATATATTAATATATCTTATTTTATATATTATAATAATATAATAATTTTGTATTATTATAATATACAATATAATGATTTTATATTATTATATTATGTATATTATATATTGCATATAAATTATATATAAATAAAAATAAATAATACATAAAACCTGAAAACCCCCACTTATTAAGATGATAATACTCAAGATGTACATAGAACAAAAGCATTACTAATTTAAAATGTCGTAACAGTTTACAGCTTAAACTCCTTTCCTTTTTTCACCCTCTACGTATTAATATAAGAGGGGTTGAACTAAACTTACTTCTAGCCTAAAACAAGGGAAATGTCACTGTGTTAGTATTTGAAAGTAATGTAAACATGAGTAATGAGCTAGGCAATTACATCTGTCTCTCTAGATCAGGGCTCAGTGTAAGAGTATTCCTAAGAAGCCATTATATAGAATTAAACATTAACTTGGTATATGTGGCTTTGTATTTGCAGAAGATTTAGTAAGCTTTTAGCAATCGCCCCAGGTGCAGTGATTTACCAGCTCTTCTCTTGGAAGGGGATTCAGGAGCTAGAAATGGGAGAATTGCAGAAAAAATATCACCTGTAATCCACCAATGCTTTCCACCTTCTATATTACATATTTAGGACTGAGTCCCACATCACTTTAATAACATCAGCTAACTCAAATTTTCAAGCAACACTTTGGATGAATAGGGATTGAAGAATTTAGTTTTTAAACTTCTAAAACATTTTGTTGGCTCGTTTTACAACACAGCCAAAATAATTAGCCTTATCTGATAAAGAACATTGAATTGCCAGCAAAGTGGTTTTATCTTTATTTTTAAGCTGTTCTTATCAATGGAAGTCTTACTACAATTACTGAAAATATTTGTAATTATTAGTGGGAATAAAGCAAAATTTTAAGTAATAAAGACCACAAAAAAGTGAAACTAGCAATAAAAATTTTAAGATAATCATATTAAGATGCAAATCTGCCACAAACTAAAGGAGTAAAAATAACGTTCTCTAAAAAATGCAGGGGATATGGAGAGAATGCTGTTTTGAGTAGAAGTATCAAGAAAACAAAATGCATTACAATTAAGAGAACATTTTCCCAGAACATTAATAGTTTAGCAAACAAATGACCCTTAACATTTACAGAAGCTTAATCAGAAGAAAAGTATTTTTAGAGACACTTCCATAAACTTATATAAAAATCACCTTGTACGTGAACTACAGTATCAACAGGTAAGGCAGCAAGAAGCTACCAGATGCAGTACTCTTCTTGAGCAACATTTATGCAAGTATCTGCTAGAGTACTTATTGCCAAACTAATGATGGCAAAACAGCCTTAAAACTGATTGCTCGCAGTTGGTTCTTGTCTTCTGCAGGAAGATTGTTAAGCCAAATAGTCATAGTATGCTGTCAAAATCTGATACTGTCACTATACAGAATGTTTATATACTTTCTGAAGTAGATCTTTCCCTTTGTGGAAATGAATTGGTGCAAGAAAACTCAATATTGAGCTGTTTATGTTCTACCATATCAAAAAGAGTAACTATCTTGTTGTCAGTCTTAAACAGCCACAACATGACTTCTTAATGGAAAATAACAGTTGATCCTCGAAATCTATTCCATAGTTCCATTTTCTTCGCTAGAAGCCTCTGGGTATTTTTGTATACTGCTCTACTTCAACTTTACTGATTCCTTGGAATGTCCAAGAACAGTGGTCATTTTAAAGTTTTTTACTTGATAGGATTCCTCTTCCCTCCGTGTCAACCAAGGGCACTATGTGCAGACCACACTATGCTTCTTCCACAAATGTCATCCTATGCTGTGTACTTCCACACATGCTTAGCATAAAATAAACTCAAATCCAGCCCAGCGAGGGCTGAAACTCACTGTCTCCTTGGAAGACTTTCTCCCAGTCAACATCAAAAGCCATACTAAAACTACATTATCAAAAGTCACAGTTTACAGGTCACGGAGATATTAAATCATCACTTCATGTTCATGTCTTACATACCTTTACATTGCCAAAACACACTTGATGTCCTCTTGACTGATTTTACTATAAAGGAAATATCCAAAACATCTGAAAAACTGTCACTACCACATTACCACTCACTTTTTAGATTCAACTTACCCAGACATCTTGCATTACTGTAGCAAAAGTCTGTTCCAGGCATCCTCCTTTTTGCTGTGTTTCAATTTTAAACTAGCTTCAGATTAGAAGTATGTCACTAGCACAAGAATACTAATATCCTTAATTTTGCAACGTTTAAAAATCATACACTAAGAAAAAGGAAATTGTTAAGGAACAGGCAAGCAAACAGGTTCTTTGTTGCTGATTTCTGTCAGTCCTCAAACATTCAAACACTGGAAGTCCTGTCATAGTCTACTGTTACTTCGGTCTCAGTGAAGTGGAAAGAGTCATCCTTTACTATGGCAGAGACACTTTCTTTCTGCCTAGCTCTGTAAAATACTAGTACAAACCCCATATCTCTTATTTTCTTCAACTATTTTATATTCCACCAACATGTGTCAATTCCTCTTGTGGTTGAACACCTTGCCCCTGTAAGATGTCATATTCTTTCGACAACATTTAAGCAGAAAATTCAAAATCTGTCACTTTGGGTACCAGGAAACATCTCTACCATGTTTACTTAAGGAAACACCAGTGAAGTATGGTTCTTAGTACCTATTTAATGTTCCTTCAAATAGAGGACAGTCTCCTATGTCTGAAAAGCTTGTAGGATTGCTTATCTCCTCATGAACATGTTTTGTACTTGAAATATCTATTTTAAGGATGTATTTGATGGTTTTACATGCACAGCTAGCAACAACAAAGATTTGAAATGTCCAACAGGAACTACTTTCACCTTAAGACCAGCATACATCTGTGTGCACTCTGTATCTGAGCAACCATACAGAAAACTCAGATATTACTTCTGCTATCTGGAGTTACTTCTTCAAATAACTTCCTTCGTGTTTTGAAAGCATTGGACTCCTCACCATTAAGTTTGTAATTTGAAAAAAAAATGGCTTTTGCATCTTATCCCTCTCATCCATCACTCATATACGAGCTAACAGTAATACTCTGGTTTTCTGTCTAGTGCTGTACCAAAATTTAGTTTCAATCGCTTCTTAAGGGACAATATTATCTGCTATCACTTCTCTTAGTTATTTCCACAGACAAAGTTGCAATACAAAGCATCAAACAGAAGGTGAGATACTTGTAGGAGTGAGTACTACCTACCTACCACAGAGCAGTGGGTTGCATTAGTTCTCATGGCAAATGCCCACCAAGAGCATCAAAGAAATGAAGCAAAGTAACTTATCCTACTGAGATATTTTGTTAGGTCTGCATTTTATGTTCTAGATCATTTCATGAAGGATGGCTGAAGGTAATAAATTCACTGACACACAGGAAATGATCAAAAAAGTAAATGGAAATAGCTTTTTGGTTGTGTTGGATTCTCTTATACAAGGGATTAGTCTTAAATCTCACAAGTGAGAGACTTCTGAATGATTTGGTTTTAAACAAACACAAGGTACAAATATGCAGAAAATGTACGACCTTCAGGAACAATTCCTGTATCAAGTCTGAAACTAATTCTCATCACCGTGCGTTATTCTGAGGGACTACTGACACATGCAAGAAACTGCACACACACAATCCCACTCTGTGCTAGAGCTGGCACATGTTTTTCAGTATCTTATTGGAAAGGTACAGGACTCAGCCTCTGAAGGGCCATCAGGCAAGCCTCATGAAGCTGAATTTTGTTCTTTCACCTATAGGCAGGCTATGCATACCTCTAACCCAGACAGTAACTCAGAAATGCAGAATCAAATTGAGTAACCTGTTTCACAGTTGAACATTTCTTCATGCTAAGATATTAAAACATATTACACCCCTGACATTAAAGGGATCACAGTATTTTTAAGTGGCCAATTGCTTCCAGTTTATGAACAAGAATATGCTTAAACCTTTTGTGTTAATTTAAGTGATCCTGGGGAAATACAAGATCATGTGATCAGTACTTTTTTTAATGAAAACAGAAAAATTGTTGCAAACTCTTTTATCGTTTAATCTAAAACTCAGTCTTCAACACCACGTATAATCACACAATAGGAAAATGGCTAAATGCCACACAAAAAACACTTTAAGGCATACCATTAGGCATATTTGCAATTTATATTAAGCATTTTCTATCCTAGGCTATTACTATTAATACAAAAGTTTGAAAACTTCAACCACCTGGTCAGTATAGTAAACAATATCTTATCTTACCCACGTATTAAATCCACTACTCATACCTCCCCACCAAATTCTGCATTCATGATGCACACACCCCTGTTTATGAGATGCATGAATTTTA
This sequence comes from Pseudopodoces humilis, assembly GCF_049639895.1. NCBI lineage: Eukaryota > Metazoa > Chordata > Aves > Passeriformes > Paridae > Pseudopodoces > Pseudopodoces humilis. Next base: position 45,721,409 of record NC_142203.1, on the reverse strand, counting down.
GGTAAATAAAATATTTATGGTAAGCACTGAAAAAAAATTTCTTGCCAATGCAAGGCACAAATTATTTATTCCTTTGAAGGCTTACTGTCTTCACTGTTTCAGAACTTCACCAATGCATACAATATTGTTCTTTCTGTATGCTGAACATTCACTTAAAAAAATCCGAACTGGCAGTGAAACTACACAGTACTGTGTTAGCCAAATTTGCAAACAGGCAGAAATTACTTTAAAAGCTCACAATAATAAAATGCATTCAACGTCAGGCACTTTTTGAAAAGAAAGAAACAAACAAAAGTAATTTAAAAAAATCCCACCAGAAAACACACAACTGATGAACACCCCTAAATGGTCATTTAGTTTAAATTACATTAAATTACACAGCTTGGTATTCAGGCAAAACCATCAGCATAACACACTTATTTTTACTTATTCCTCCCTTAGGACTTCCTTACACTGTATTTGAAATCTTATTCTATAGCAGAGAGAGAAAAACAGCATTGTTCTTACCCAAGCCCTTCCTTGGTACTAGCTTCCATTTGAATTTTTGGAGACACCTATCCACCCAGAGAGCTGGTAATAATAGCACATGATGCAAACACCATGGTAGAAACAGAATCAGTGTTGCTACACCTTCTTTCTCAGCACTACCTGAGTGTAGCTAGCTGTAAATCTGTATTCATGAATTTCTGGATCATTGCTGCAATACCATTGGATCTGCCTATACAATCCTTTGAATGATCAAGCCAACTCATTACTACGGCATTTTCCTTTCCTTTAATAGCACTGAGGGCTTTGTTTCATTGTTGGGTTAGGATTTGCTAAGTTATTTCTTCTCCCTCACCTTACAGCTGTGGCAGAAAAGATTATGCAGAGCAAAAAGAAACAATAGCTAGCTGATATTATGCATTTGTATAGGTAAAGAGAAAGCACTGAAAACAATTTTTCAAAAGGAACAGCTGTGGAAAAGGAGTCGGGGCTCTAGAGGTAAATGAGGGAGAAAAAAGGAGGTAGCTGCTCCTATTGAAAACCAGTTTTTATTAAAATAATATGCACCAAAATGAGCTGAGAATGACTTTACAGTTTTTATCTATACCTTAGCGTTGCCAGAAAAGGTCAAGCTGATAGCTTTTCATAGACTACCGGAATTTCACTAAGAGACGATTTTAATTGATCCACTGGTATACATTAACAGGTGTAATGTTACATGTAATGTAACAATAATGCAAAGGCAAGGATGGCAGATACAATTCTGTCTTACAGACCACAAGATGGAGGTAGGGGAAACCTGCTAGTATTTTAGGACAAGTGTTTGCCCTCTCTTTCTTTTTAGAGCTAGAAGTTACAGTCTTAGCTCCTCTAAACTGAACAGATTTACCTACAGGTGACAGTGTCCTGTTTTAGGAGTTACTACTGCTCACAGCAGCAGAAATATTTGTAATGCTGTCTTACAAATTAAATGCATTAAAAGACCATCAAACAAACAAAAACTTTCTATAGAAACAAAAATTGCTTCTCAGAAGTCTCATCTGATCTTGAAATTTAAATGTCAGATCATCATGTCAGGAGACGAATTATGTTTATTTGCTTTACATTCTGCACCTAAAGTTTGTTTGCGATCTCCAACTTAAGAGGGCAAGCACCACTGGATTGCCTTCTAGTCAGAAAGAAGCCCAGCACCCACAGTGCTGCCTCACGGGAATCTAACAATTGACTACAAGAAAGTGATCACGAGGTTAGCTTCCAAATATTTCAATGACTGAGGGGGCAGGGAGGGATGACAAGATAAGGAGCTTCCCTAGTGGTCTGTCTTTCTTAAAACATAGATTTTACTTATCTACCTATTATCAATGCAGCATCTGAATACTGATCTGTGTATCCGCACATATTACTCTACAGATGCAACAAAGCAACAGAATAAGCACAAAGGAAGAAAATCTAGGCAAAGTTGACCATCTGCTTGAATCTCAGGTGCCACAGGATACACAGTGCCAAGATGAAGCTCATCTTGTTGGCTCACCATCAACCCACCATTGCCAACAGAGCCTACTGCTCTGAAAATAAGACAGGCTACATTTCTAGCCACTTTATTATCTTATTTGTATTTTTATAAAGAAATATGAGCATAGCCAAATGTTTCCATTTTTAACTGATCATTATTAAGATTCAGTAAGCCAATTATCAGTGTTTCAAATCAGGTGTTTTTATCATCTGAGTAACATGAGTAGCTTTATCTGACACCAAGTTCTTAAGTTCAACAGCAGATTGCACTGCACATGGACAGAAAGGCAGACACAAATTTCCCATAAGGACCCATATTGTGAAAGCAAGACATGCCAACTCCTTAGGTTACTATTTACGCACCTGAATAAGCATACACAGTTCATCTGATCCCTAAAATGATTACAAAATAATCCTATGTAAGCATATCAAGCCATTCCAGCATGAATTTGTCACAATATATATGAAAGCTTAAAAACTGGCAGCAAAACAGTCAGATCACAGGCATGTAGAATTGACCACAGTCTGACTGAGAAGGCAGGAAAAATAAAGTATTGGTTTGCAGTAGAAGAAAAATCTCACACTCTTCTGTTCAACACTAATGACAATGCATAGCAGTATAAAGGGTTATCAGATTTATTTAATGGAACTTATTGGTTAGACAGTATTTTTAGGTAAAAGTTTTAACATGAGACCATTGCATAAAGTAAGAATTTCCTATGCTTGAATACTCCTTATTAGACTAATAGTTTGTATCAAATAATCAAGCTGAGGTCAACATATATAATAAATACAGTGTACAAAATTGATCACCTGAATATGGCAGAGAGCAGTACTGCCACAATTCAATATACAGCATGTAGATACCAACAAATAGATGTTCACCATAAAAAATACATAATTTTGATCTCTTCAACATTTCTGCTTGAAAGTAGGTCTAAATAAGGCATGCTGACAAGAAAATAGAGAAAGATCCTCCTTGAAGAGCTAGCATATATGAATAATAATGACAGCTCACTGGCAGTTTTACATGAGATTAATAAAAATTTCACTTATCTTGCTATGGAAAAAAATAAAAAATAAATCAAGCTGCAAGTAGGACACCAGATCAGGCCAGATGTTTATGGGACTAACACTGCGTCACACAAATATTGGCCCAGATCCAAAAAGACAATTAGGACACCATGATCCTAGCAAGACACTCCTCCTAAACTTCAGACCAATTTACTTGAATTTATTACATAGAGAACTTACAGCCTATGCCGGAGGCATTCTGAAAAAACTAAAGTCTCTAACACCACAGTGCATTATACTTAACATTTAATACTTTGAAAGCACCGCACTGCATCCCATGAAATAAATTATTTATGTGTAAGTAAAAAATTACATAACCTCAAATGGTTAAATCAACGCAGCCACCAGGAGCAGAAGACATAGTCTATAAATGGAAAAAGTAGCTCTAAGTCTGATACTGTCCTTAAATTTCCACATTTTAAAGAGTGGCATCCCAAAATACAGGACACCTTGCAGTGTCCTACAACCTACAGTATCTGAACTGATTAAGCACTGACATCAGCAGAGAAGCCTCTGCTCTCTAAAAGCATTGTTCACCACTGCAAAGTGCAAAGGAGAAACAACTATTTCATAATACCGTTGTGAATATATAATTTTTCCTTTACCTTCAAGGAAATCTATAGGAAAAAAAAAATGTTGTAGTTTGACATACATTCTGAAGTAAATTTTCATAGACAAAATCCAATAAATCTTACTACCACATTCATGATTTCAAGGACTATTAGGCAGAGATAATATACTTACAGGATTAATTCAGTTAACTTCAGGTATGTAAATATAGTCCTTGTGTAAAAATAAGTGCTGCTTCTTTCACTCTTTTTCCACCGTGCGCACACACAAAAAAAAGCAAAAAGATAAAGAAAAGCATAAAGAGAAAAGTGATTCTGTTTTATTTCTCAATATCCATGAGATTTCATTAATGAGTTATCAAGCAAAAAGAATAAAAGTTTCCATGCCAGCAGCTGGCAACAGAGGCACTCTCCATAGCCGAATTCAAAAGAAATGTCAGTGAGAGTGGCAGCAGCTACAGTCAGTGCTGGAAGCTGATGCCTCTGCAGGAAGAGGATGCTGGGAGATTCTCCCAATCTGTGCTGCAGCCTAATTCTAATCCATCACTCCTAACTGCAAGGGGAAAATGGAGACATGAGGAACGCAAAGTAATCTATATTTAAAGACAAAAAAGGAGTCACCTTAGTATTTCCTGAATATATAAAAAAAAAGAAGCCACAATTAAAGTCAGACAGACATGCTAATGAAACTGCAGTAAAGTATGTTAAAGCAACTGCAGGAAAACTAGATCAAATATATGAGAGCTGAGAGCAAGTAACACTGAAGAAAAATAACTAGCTCATGTTTGATTTTCTTTATTTAATGGTACTCAAACATCACTTTTTTTAAATTAACCCTTTGGCATATTTCCCCCAGAAATCCACATTTTTAGCTAGAGTTCCATGACCAAACAAATCACTAACACAGAGAGCTGTTAATAAATAGTTCTCTTCATGAATATCAACTGCAGTAGAAGAAAGCAGAGTCAAAAGCAAATCAGCTACAACATAGTTTCATTCCTTTGGTCTAATCTCTCTAGATGAGATATGATGAAAGCTCAGTACATGGGACCTAAGCAGCAGAAAATTAAACTATGTCCTCCACAATTATCTTCAAAAGGTATTCTTTAAAGCTGTACCAACTGGACTAATAGTACCTATTTCTAGCTATGTTTACTGTTATGAATTGAGATTTACTCACAAAAATGTCTCAAACAAATCTGTTAAAGCAAAATGCAGGAAACCTCAGGTCTGCATTTACTTATTTCAGGCACAGGCTAAGTAGTATCAGCAGTAATACTTCAAACCAATTTATTTAAACCACTTACTTTTGTTAAAACATTCTTATTTGTAACATACTGGGAAAGAATTGCACAGTATTTCCTACAACACCTGTGGGAACCAAGGGCTATGAGCAAATAAAAAAGGTTTTCTAAATCTTGTAAACTTTTCAAAGAGGTGAGATTGACACCTGTAATTTATAGACAACAGCACCTTTAAAATCTGGACATTCTGCCTTTTCCAGGAAACTCGACCCAGTAGTGTTAAAGACCAAGAAGCTCAGAGATATATATCCAAGTTCTCCACCACGTCATTTGAAGCAGTGTTTATGCATATTGTCAGTTAATATACTGACAATATTAGAAACAGGGAAAGTAAAAACACCAGGATTTCTGTGACCTTGCCTAGATATGAAGAATAGAAAACTTTCAGTTAAGGCTGCCCTGTCATCCATATAAACATACAGTGCTCTGTTTTAACACAACATAAATTTCAGACAGTACACACTTGATGGCTGAGAAACTATTTTCTAGAAAAAGCTGTGAGTCAGGAGAACATTTCCACAAAGATGACAAAAGCAAGCTTTCTGTCTGCAAATATCAACCCATGCTCAAAAGATTTTCCCTGGATTGACTTAAGGAAAATGAACTAATACACACTCATTACACCTTCCACTCAGACTGAATCTCAAAATACTCTTGCGACCGCATTTAATCATTAGGGAAACAGAGGGAGGGACATGACACAACTAAATCAAACAACCAAAACAACACTACTGAAAACCAGGATTTTTTTTTTTGTTTAATGGCTTAAAATAAACAAACAGGCAAATCTGGATTTCAGTCTGTTTTCCTTAAAAACAATCCTACTTCTCAGCATCTAACCAATTTACACTTTTTCTTCACCAATGACTTAGAACTCATCTTTCCATTTTTTTATATAAAGCACTTACGTCTTAATGTCTTAATGGCTGTACCACCAATCCAAAAGTCTACATCATTTTCCAAGTCTCAGAAGTTATTCAGACAAGGCAATTCTTGAGCTGCAGGGCTAGAAATAGTGCTATGTAGTCTTTATGTAGTCTTTAAAACACCGGACAAACATTACTTTCCGGAAAGACATTTAAAGAAAGAAATAAAATATGATGTGATTTTAAAGCTATAGTGTTAATTAATTTGTAATGAAAGAACAACCCACAGAGCAGTAAAGATATATTTAGGCCCAATTAAGACAAATTTCTTTTGGTGAACAGGGGATAAGAGAAAAACATGCTGTGGTATCTTTCTGTGCACCAGCCTTTCAGCAAAGGCTTGCAAAAAGACTAACAGGGTGTGGAAAACATGCAGTTTTGGGCACTTCGTGTACAATGTCTCTGAAACTGTTTGATTTTGGGTTGCCTACCTCCTCTCCTCACTTTCTAAGGAGGTATGAACACAAGTGGAAATGCAAATTTCAAAGTGAACAGAAGATACCAATACAAACAACAGCACAGTGCAGCACAGAGAAATCTTACAGCACAGGCAAAAAGTGTTGTGGCAATAAACAAATGTGTTAGGAATGACATAATTATTGCCCAATGAAAACATCTCCAAGATTAGAAATTTATAATCTTAGAACTGTTTGGACTGGGGAAAGATTAGAGAGATAAGGCTACTGATCATTACTGCCGTTTCAAATCTTGAAACTCACAATAGTGAGTCATATTTTTATATTTCTGCAGCCGTGAAAATATTATCTTCTAGACACAAAAAATGCCTTTAATGGATTTTTTTTTCTACTAACCTTGAGGGTCAAACATAAGAAAATAAAATTTGGAGGATTTCAATTGCCACTGCAGCTTCTCACCATCTCAAGACAATGTCAGAATACGAGTTTAAACTTACGAAGACAGTAAGTTTCCAAAAGTTGTTGGCTCCCTGAATTAAAATTTTAATTTAGAGCCATTTCCTTAACTGTTCAGCTTCATTCACTGACAAAACACTCACAGGTGCAGGTGTAACTGAAATCTTAACTACACATCTAAGATTACAAGGCTAACCTGCTCTAACTTCCTTAAACACTTCTGGCCCTTAATCTATCACCCCAGTAATACCACACAGAGCTGCTTTGGTAGGATCAAGGATTAACAGTATACAGCTTTGGGTAGGCAAAGAAAATGTGAAAGAGAATCAGTGAAGCATGTCTCTTTTTGCTGAAATTTATAAAGACAAAAAATACCAAAAGTTCCATTCTTGATCAAAAATCATCTGTCTGCTTTGCTTACAGAATGCGAGCTCCCACTTTTTCAATAATTCATGTTTTAAATGTGTTTAAATGAGATCTCACTAGCTTTCTACTGATGACATAACTCAGGGTCTGGTATCTGAAATTTCTATATAAACAGCACAACATGAAGACTTCCTCTGCATATGAGCTGCTTGCAGCAGTCAGACTACTGTGTTTCTTCCCAATCTCAACTACAAAACATCTATAAAAATGCCCACACAGCTATCATAATACAGGGCTAAATGCTGCTATTCATTTGCATAAGCCTCTGATATTGGGGTAGTAAATAAAGGCACTATCTTTGCCTTGCAATCTAAGGAGGATTGCACAGACAAACATAACTTGATGGCTACTTATTCCTTTCATATACAGATGACATTTTAAGGAAAGTAAAGTAAGTAAAATGAGATGGACAGAAATACAAACAGAATTAATATTTCATACATGTTCTAAACAAATTGAGAACTTCAGGAGGATAAAATACATACAGAAATCAAAATAGCAGTGGGAAGGTCACTACATGCCAAGCATAATACAGTGATGGTTAAAAACTGTTGAAAACTCAAACTACTTTCAAACTAGTTGTAAAGCCCAAGACAACATAATTTAGAAAATGACACTCTGGCAACAAAAAACATGAATATTTGCATTCTACAAAGAGATTTTTAGAATAATTTGAGTAAAAATTAAGGTAGTAGAAATACATTGAAAAAAAAATTCAAAATTGTTCAGTAAGGCTAGAAGTAAAGTTGTAGTTTTTCCCCAGTAAGATTTAAGTATTGATGAGGCATTTTTAGCAACTGAATAAAAGAATAAACCACACACAAATATGTTCCATCTACTTATGTTTTTGAACCTGTAGATGCTTGGCAGGCATTAGGTAACTTTGTCAAACACATCCGCCAAGCCCAAAACTTGGAAGCAGATGCTCCATTGGAAAAATGGTAAAAAGTAGCCTACCACCACAAAACTTCTTGGAAGAGGTTTCAATTTCCACAACAGAAATCACAGTTTGTCTCCAGTTATTCAGTTCCTTTTACAACAGAATATGCTAATCAAACTAGTTCTGAGTTAACAGAAACAAGTAATGGTGAATTTGCTTTGACATATATTCCACCTATTCAATCTTTGGAAGATTGAAAATGGCATAACTAGTGTTACTATCATACCAGTACTTTGAAAACTCAGTTACTTTTACTGGCAGAGAAGACACTACATGCTAGTGCTTGCTTTAAGCAAAATGGCAGAGTGACCTACTGTAAAAGCCTTTCTTCAGCTTTAGCAAAAAAACAGTGAACAAAATTTACAGTAAATAACTCTATTTAAAGGTTTCTTCATGTTTCTACAAAGCAAGTATTTTTTGATCATTACATGCTTTGGAGTTGCTGCTTATATCTACAATAGCTACTATGAGTAGAAGATGACAAAAGAGTCTAGACAGAGAATCTAATACATTTAAGCCACTGGAGCACTGACTTCCTCTTGGGCCTGTCCTCAGATATTAGCAGCACATGAGATTTAGGGAAGGATTTTACCACACTAAGGTAACTCATTGTCCTTTCAACATCTAACCTGCACAATCTGGTATCTATAGGTAAGCATTAATATTTAAAGAATAAAGCCAATTAAAGTCAAGTTGGATTAGCAATACCACTCACTAGCATCTACTGGTGCCAAATACAGAGCCGTTTTACCCTGCACATATTTCACACTAAGAATTGCAGTGGTGTATGAAATACTATGAAGATCTGCTTGTTACACATTCTTTCCCAATTCTGTAAACTAACATGTCAATCTGACAGAACTGGAACCAAAACTGATCTCAAAAGTAAACATGAGTATTTGTTGACACAACTCCCTATAAAAAAGGTACATTTCAGATAATTCAGTTGGATATAACTAACTACAACAATGCACTCAAACCAATGCCAGGCATATCATCACAGAGCTCTTAACGATGCCACCTTCCTATCCAAAATAAGGGAGAACGAAACACGGCCATAGAAAAATTATGAAAGTGAATGTTACCAATACCAAAATCAAAAAAATAGAGACTGTTTCCCAGAAGCTTAAACCACTGGTCAGTTATTGTTTCAATATAGTAATGAAAAAGCTACAATTGATTTTGTATTCATAGATAAAGCTCAGGAACAACCAGTATGGCATTGGATTTACAAAAGGTTTTCCCCTCAGGGAATCTACTAACATCATTTGAAAACTACAATCAAAGCATTTCAAGAAAGATAATATTGAAGACCTTCACAAAACATTCCAAGATCTTTTTCAGTTCCTTAGGCACATTTTTAATAGGTGTATAGTCAAAAGAATTTGAGAAAGTAGAGTCTAATCCAGGGAAGAATCCTGCCCAGATACAAAAGAATATAAACATTCACTATGTTCAATGTGATGTTAAGTAACAACACAATGTTTTGTCCCATTAATATTCTATCATCTTCTATATAACGCTTACTGCAGATGGAGGTAATACCAGCCAGAATAAACGGACATCCTAACTTCTATTATAAAAAGTGTATATGAGACAGCTATGAACACAGAAGAAGACACTCAGGAAGAACAAATCAAAGCTCTGCATGCCAAAAATAAACATCCATACCCAGCTCAGACATCAACAGAAAACAACAAAACCACTTTCTCATAGAAGGAATGAATATTGGGTAAATATTCTCATACGGTACTTCAAAGTTACTCTTGTCCCTGTCCCAGGGGAAAACAGTGGCCAAAGAGACGTTACCTAATCATACACAAACCCTTTGGCAGTCAAAGGAAGAATAAGCAACCATTAACATGTAGAATTCTCAACTTGAACATACCAGGTTTCCTTCTGAGTGTCAGGAAACAATGTTTAACTTTTCTCAGCTCTACACAGATCAGACCTTACTACTCTAGGTCTGGCAAATCTGCAGAGGGTCTGGCAAACCTGCAAAATACAGTTTGCTAACACTATGGATGTTTTGGCCATGAAGTTAACCTACTGCTGGGTCTAGAAGTATTTTAGCAATCTGAGGATATTAGCAGAAGTCCCCCTCTCATGTGCTTCATGGCACAAAAATTAAATAAAATTCTAGAGAAAAACTAAAACCACTTATGAACAGCATAATGTGTTTTCATCACAGTTTAAGAAAGGTGTTGCTTTGGCATGAGATCTTGTACCAGAGAAGTGACTATTTCACTTCATTGGGGAAAGTATCTGTGCAGCTGTATATTATAAGACATAGCAATTTCCATTTGAAAATATTGCTTAGATGGTTTTGCATAATGTATGATCCAAAGTTTTCCTAATAACGTTGTGACTATTTTTTCAGCATGCAAAAATGTCTAGAGCTGTCAGTATGTAACTAAGTTACTAGATTTCTATTTTTAATTCTTCACAATTTTCACATTTGTTGACAAATATTTCATCACATATAGCAACCTAATTACACTTCCATTTCTCAACTCTTGAGGACTTTAACTGTTCTGAAAAACATGAATATAGTCAGTGTATATAAAATTATGCTGTGTGGTGTCCACACAGTATTCCAGCTTTGTATAAGGAGTTTTAACAAAGACACATTTTAAAAAATTCTACTTACACAGGGATGTTTTCATAGGCATCTTCGAAGTTTTCCTGCAGAAGAAAAGAAAAAGTTTCTATTAAATGCATGTATGTTTTGTAACATAGCAGAAATTTACCATTACCAGATAGCACTTACTTCTACAACAGACAGTAATTACCAGAATATTCACAGTCTACTGACTGTTTGCTAAGCTTTCACTGCAAATCACTTGTACAGAGAGATTTCCCTACTACATCAGACTACAGCTAAATTAAACCAGAGATATTTTCCTTTTTAGATTCTAAACTTCCACCATGTATATCACAGAAGACAATGCAGACTTTTGCCTCAAGAGTTTGTGCAGCACATGTGATGTATTCAGGACAAACTAGCTGAGCAGTGTATCTACACATGAAACAAAAGGTGCTCTGTTCATGTACCTGGCATGCAGGTTGGCCAGAGTACATACAAGACATGACAGATAGTGCACACATGCAGCCAGCTCACATGTGTGAGCAGTTATGTGAACAGCTTAGTCCAGAAATCTAGAAGTTGTTTCTTTCCACCTAGAACCAAAGCTCTTTCAACCTAGGTTCAAATTTCAAATTGAAATAAAGGAAGAAATGCACAAATGTAAAAATGAGAACAGCTCAGCTCAAAAATCATTTATTTCTGTATCCAGCTTCGAAAACTGGGTTCTGGAAGTGTGTAGCAAGGACAAATCGGCAAACAGCCCTCCCTCACATACACGTCTCTACCTCATACTTTCCAGCCTCTGGCAACTCTGGGAATTCCAGACCAAAATAGTTTGGCCATCTTATGATTTTCAGTAGATCTCTGTTCTAAATACAAGCCTGATTTCCTTAATACCACGCAGACTTTGTTTTATTCATGACTTATAACATTAGTAAGGAATTTCATGAGCCTGATACCCATTTAATGCAAAATAAGACTTTCTACTTGAGCCTGGCTCCAGCTACCTTTTTCTAACAATCTCCAGCTTTATTTATTCAAAAACAGTAAAGAACCAATTTGTACTTGATCTTTCCTTGACACTTAAAATTTTGAAAGCTTTTGTTACGTCATCAAACTCATCTCTCCTCTGAGCTCATGACTGCTACCTTACTCACTCTTCAAACCGAAACTATTTTCTACTTTGTAACCGTGATTTCTACTCTTTCCATAAGAAAAACTGGAAGCTTGATGGAACAGACTTTTAACATATGCCAGGAAGATGCCTGGAGACTAACCCCCACTTCTGTACAACCCTTTTCAGTTAGCTGTAGAGAGTTATAAGATCTCTCCAGAGTCTCCTTTTTTCCATCCTAAATACCCTCAGCTCCATCAGCCCCTCCTCACTGGATTTGTGCTCCAGACCCTTCATCAGTTCCATTGTCCTCCTTTGGACACCCCGCAACACCTCACTGTCTGTCCTGGAATGAGGGGACTAAACCAATACAGAATACAGAATTTCAAGGGTGGTCTCACCAGTGCCAAGTACAGAGGGAACTTAAAAGAACTTGGAAAAAGCCAATTAAACGATCCTCCTGATCTGAGGAGAACTGGAGTTTCAAAAAGCTGACTAGAAACCCACAGGAACATCCTCAACAGAAATTCTGTTATCCATGTCTCACCCCAGACACTGACGGATGTCACCAGTCTTCTAATAAACTCCTTCTCTAAAGACTAATTGCCTCCTTGAGACACTTGTGGAGACAAGAGAAGAAATTAGGCAGAATAAACAAGCAGAACACACTTACAGCTTTTTGAGTACAATTCATCTCTCCTAAGAGAACAAACTTGAAAAGCAAAAGTCAAGGTACTTTTAATTGTCAGGTACTTAATAAAGAATAGTAATGACTGGAAATTCACATGAATAAATATCTGTGATGTGAACCTTTTGCAGGCTCTTTCAAACCTTCCTACAAGAGCAGCACCTACTTACATGAAGAAACAGAAAGAGAATTTGCATTCTGTCTAGGTAAATGCTTCCTTTGCCTGGTAGCTTCTGAATTTTGATTCCTGTCATTCACACCAGTCAAATGGCTGTCCAAACATTTAAAATTATGAAGTACAACCTTAGTGTTTTTCCCCAAACACCAAGACATAAGGAATAGTCACAGCCTTTCAAGGGACTCCTAAAAGGTGCTAAAAACAACATCACTGAAGACAGCTTCTATGCTAAAAGAAATAAACTAACTAAACATCAAAAAACCAAAAACCCAATCTGAAAGTTCTTTCTTAAGTTTCCTGTGTCTTCCTACTTCCACTGCATGCAAAATGGGTATTAGAAAGTATTCAAATTGTATCTTGATCCCATTTCCAAAGACTTACACGAGTCTGCAGTTGATCCCACAGACTCTCAGAAAAATGCTGGAGGCAGTAGACCGGAGCCCAGTCATTTTCTACTCCATCCCATGCCCATTACAACAAAAATGTGACATCATCCTAAGAAGTAAAGAAAGGGACTGCAACAGGGGTAACTAGAATAGCTCCGTCCCGATCAAGGTCTAGGAGTGATCACATTCCTACCACGAAACAAATTATTTAAAAAGTACTCAGAACATATTCACTTTTTTTTCCGGTAGTCTGGTAAAATCTACTTGTAAATTAAGCCTGTTCAACAAAAAGATTGATGGAACTGTTACATAAAATACACAGCATCTTAAAGGCCTAAGGCCGTATTTAAGATTCAAATGTGTATACATACGCATATACTATATGTCAATACAAAAAAATATAATCAAGTGATTGATAAAGTTTGTCTATTCTTCAGAGTACAGAAGGAGACCAAAAGTATAGTCAGACACATTCTTGTACATTCAATTAAAGGCTAGTAAAGTTTCTATTTTCAAGTGCTTATTCCAGCACTGCAGGTTGCAGCTGACACAGCTGAGATGTCACAACAGTTTCCAGAGGTATTTGTTCATTTTAGCCTACAGCAAAGAAAGTGTTTTTACTTAGCACCACTGAAGAGCAATGCCAGGCACTGGCCACAGCTAGTTCCTTCAAGACTGCAGTGTGACCTCCACACTTCAGCACAGAACACCATTTCCATCATTTACATGGCTGAAGAGACTGAGGTGGATGCAATCCTTCATTAATTTCCTTCACCTGATCCAGGTCTGTCCTGCAGCAGGTCCCAAAGGACAGGTTCCCACTCCAGAATGTCCTTGTTATAACAGTGTCCTGTCCACAGGACATGCACAGAGCAGAAATCTTCAAGAAATATAAACTATAGTTAAAGCCACAAAAAGGACCACAAAGCCTTTCTTCACATTCTACTCAGAAAATGCAGTATATGAACACGTAAGCTAGTACCAAGAGAAACAGTTTAATAACTGTCTCGCTCAGTACAATGCTGGTTAATGCTGCAATACACAGATTTTTAGTGCACTTCTTCCAGAGTACACATCCATCCAAGAATTAAAATCACATAAATAGACGTAAAACTGCCACTAGATGGCATGGCTCAGACTTTTCCCACAGATTTCAGAAAATCATCAGCACAAGATTTAGTAAAATAAAGCTGTCTCAAAATTATGTTTCTTGAATTGCACAGTCTTTTTTTTTGTTGTTTGATAATTGCATTATTTCTTTAAATCTTTATTATGTATCATTTTCAAGATGCAAGCAGGCTTAAAACTACTAAGTTTACATAACTTAGAGATACTAATATTTTTGAGGCAAAGAAAGTCAAAGTCAGACAGAGAAATAAATGGACACAGTATACTAATGTAGAAAAATGGAAGAGCTCCTGCACTCTAGCAATGAGAGCAGAAACATTCACAGCAGACACTTTACTTCTCAAGCCTCACAAAAGCAGCATGAAGAGAGGTTCTTCAACTAATATAGGACATCTATCAGTACCTACACTTTTGTTCTAATGCACTGCAAGAAAGAAGAAACAACTTATTATTATTATGCTTGCTTATTAGAGATCCTAGCATCAAATGTGAACTTTACTTTCTTCCATATTTATCATAAGTCAACTCTAAGGAAATTTCAGACTATATCATGTGACCCTTGAACGGCTGTTTTAACTTCATTAAACATTTTATCAAGCTAAGTGTTTAAAAACTGCCCTTTTCCAAGTGAACCAGGCCAATTTGATCAATGTAAAGAATTCCTTTAAAATTCACATTTATGACAATTACCATAACAAGTAGGGTATGAAGCATCTAAATTCGCCCCACCAAAAACATCACTTCAGTAAACTAAATCCAATAGTATCTAGATACACCAGCCACAATTCAAAGTCCATTCTGATTGGGCAAAGGACAAAAAGCCCCACCAAAAGCATTATCTCAAAAGCATAAACATAACATCAATTATGTTGGCTAATAGTTGGCAGACTCAGCCAAAATAACACTAGTATATACTTCGCATGTGGGAGTATGCATTAAACCTCTTTTCCCTTCGTAATACTGAACACAGGAAAAACATGCAACCATGGGAAGACAATGGGTGAGGTATAAGAAGAAACTGACCTACAGTGCTTATAATATGAACTGAAGCAGTTCAGAAGAAAGACCTTCCATATGGTCTTCATTTCAACAAGGATACCAGTTTCCAAACAGCTTCTCTAAGTCAGCAGTCACCACACACTTTTATTACCAAATGGAACAGAATATAAATATATGCACTTTTTTCCCCCCTTTTCTGTTATGAAACTTTGAGAATATTTGTTTCTCCTTAGTCTTAGGCAGGCTAAGCCATTAAAAATCATTCAAAGAAACTGGTGGCTAAAAATTTTACATTCCAGGTCCACAGAAGTGATAACTTAAAATCACTGTGCATTTAAAATTTACCAAACATTATAGCAGCATGAACGCTCCTTAGCATATTACTCAAGGATACCAAACAACAGCATGCTATCTCTCTCCTTAGTTGACTTGACTGAACTGAGAATTGCAAACAGAAGGTGGAAAATAACGAAGAATAGCAACACAATTAGTGAAGCTCCCAGATGTACAAGTCAAGAAGGCCCTTGCTCAGGTGAAGACCCACCCCTGTGATTATGTCACTTGTATGGAAATCCCTAGAGGGACTATTGGGAGGTTGCTAACACTGAACTCTGTGTACAAATAAAGGCATGGGAAGTCTGGAAGGGCATGCTTGACTTGTGGAATGCCACTGAGCATTCAGGCTTGTGCAAGTCTGAAATAAATAAATAATCAATGTCTCTCTAGTGTAATTATTAGCTTGCTGCACATCAGTTAACGAATCTGATTTTTGTGGGCTACACTCTGAAGCATCAAATATCAGAAATCACTACTTCACAAAAAAAGAATGATGGAGATGAAAACCAGAGCAATTCACTGGTCTTAAATTACGAAAGTTTTGCCTGTTAGACCACTCAGACCAAAATAAATACATTCAGCTATGAAAATGGGGTTTGATTCATCTGCAGGTAAGAGAAGTAAGGTAACAAAGCTAAACACATCTACAAACTACAGACAGTACCTGCACGAACTGAAAAAAAAAAAGTAGTTCTGAGAACTTGACTTACAAAACATAATCTGTTATGGAAACCCTTCCTGCATTTTAACAATAGGATGACAGTGTCACATAAGGACAGAACTGTTGCTTAAATGGGCAGTTGTATGAGAAAACATGCAACTGCCCATTTAACTCAGAACTGCATATTTTCCCATATGTTAAGAAACAAAATTACCCAGCATGAGAGCAGGACCCAAAAGCTAATTTGTCACGTTATCTTCAGCTAATTCATAAAGTGAATGATGTAAAGAATTAGCACTTTGATGAGCCAAATAAAATTTGGACTTAATCTCAAAAATATAAGATTCTTTTCACTTCCTTATATTTCTGTAGGACTGACAATACTCTGCATTATAAAGTGCTTAAAAATCCTAACTTTTTAGCTACTGCTTCATTATACTTACAGCAATTTCTCACAGAAAAGAACAGTCTACCCTACAAGCCAGCAGAAAGTAACATAGAAGTTAAACTACATCTTATGTTTACTGTCAAAAAACCCACAAACATAGGAGAGAAACATCATTTCAATGTTGTCTTGGCAGAGAAATAACTTGGGGGAGCACAGGAAGGAAAAGGTACCTCCAACTCTTCATCTCTGTCAGCCACACATGCTTTATTTGACACTTTGACATCAGATCCTGGTATTAACAATTAATAGCCTAGGAACAGAAACACATGAATAACACCCAGTACAACGGGGAAAGAGACGATGAAGCTGTTACAAAACAGGAAAATTATTTCTCCTTGCCAGAGACAGAAATAGCCTGGAGGCTGCAAGAATGGAATGGAAATGCACAAGTTCTGCTCTACACAGAACAACAAATTTTCACGTGAAAAGTAAAAAGTGAAATTTATTTCTCTAAAAGAAAAAATGCACATATTTTTCTGGTTACATATTATTTCAGATTTATTGGTTTGAACTATAAACATAACTCATCTACTTTTAAAAATTCTCAAGATTATTTGCCTAAAATACCAGTGTTTTTTTCCAGAGAACTGAGTGGACAGGCAATGGTGGTTGTTTGGAAGAAGCTGTGTTTTCCACTGCCGATGAAGAACTTCAGTAATCAGAAGCGAAAGATTGGACTTGATAATCTAGACTTACTCATTCACTCTCATCTAAATAGAACATGCTACATTCAAGACATGATTGGGAGTCATGCTTTAACAAAAAAAAAAAGCTAAAAACAAACCACAAAAACAAAAAAAGACACCAAATACAACAAACCCAGAAAAACAACCACACACCAAGAATAAATGAAGAACTGGTAAGGCAAAACTCACTTTTTCTAGAAGTTAGGTTAACTAAAGTGCTGAAGAACAATTAGAAATTAAAACAAATTTCAGTGTCATCTAGCTCAAAAATTAGATGTCAGTAACTGCAAGAACAAAGCTTTCTCCATTACAGTCTGGAAAGCAGTGGCCTTTTGATGCTGCTGGTCACCCAAAAATTTCCAGAAGATACAAGAAAATTGAGTCTTAAAAAAAAAGATCTACCCTCTATTCTCTACAAAAAAAGGACATTTGCAATGGAAGAAACTGCTGGAACTACGAGCAGCTAATCAACATGTTATAGAAAGTGGACAATTCCTACTCTGCCTTCAGCCACACAATTCTCAGACAGCCATATTGTATAAACCAGGGCAGGACCAAGAACAAAACACAACCAAAGGAATTGCAGTCAGACATTGTCAGTCAGACTGGTTGCATACCAGAGGCAGCCACAAGATTAAGGTTTTTCTGAACCCACTTGTAAAGCTGGGTCACATCACTCTCACCTGCTGTGAACAACTGGATGAGCTCCTACTGTTTTAAATGGCACCTCTCCCTCATGACTGAAAAATGGAAATCAGCAGGTTCAGTTACACGCTCACCAAGGAAAGCATTATGACTACTTTATGTTCAGATTCACGTCCAACATGACGCACAAGAAAGCAGCATAGTTTCAGTTAAAAGCTGGCTAAACACCAAGACACCTTTCCTTACTGTTTACAGTGGCACCTTCTTGTTATTCAACCTGCAGTTGTTTCAGCACAGAAAGCACTTCTAAGAGGCAGAAGAATAGGGCAGTAGCATAGAACTTCACTGCTGCAATAAAGCTTTGATCTTCCTAGCTGATCACCTTTCCTGTCTGTCTCACACAGACCTCCTTGGTCATCCCCAAGACTCAAGGAGTGTCATGTAGTTTCTATTTGTTTGAAAGTGGTACCAGAAGAAAACAAACCAAAATGCAAGAGAACAAACAAACCGCATACTCAACCAGGAGTTCAACATTCAGTACATTTGCACAGTTGCAAAGTGCACTCCTTATATAAAATCTCTACAATTATTGCATATGACTCTATTCTTGGTCAACTTCATTACCCAAAACTGATTGCCAAGCAATCCCAAACTGAAAGGCAAATACAAACAACCACCTTGCCTGGACAGATCCTCCTTTTCCAATTGAAGGAAGAGAGATTTGAGAAGAATGTGAAGGCAACTAAGGAGCCTGAGAAGACAGAAAGAATACGTAAGCATTCTTCCCTAAACAGATACTACACAAGGGAAAACACTAAGTTTGTCCTCCCTAGCCATAAGAAAGATTATTCAATCAAATTAATTCTTGTTGCAGCAGACAAGCCTCTAAGTATGGCAAGAGTTTTGTGCCAAGCTCATTAGTTTTTGTAAAATCTTGTACCATCATTCAGTCATTCCACAGAAATTGCAGAAAACCCCACTGAAATCAAAAAGAATTTGAGGATGCTATTTATTATGTTTATAAAGTTAGCAAGAGTTCTGCTACATCTTTCTAGTCCTAATAATTCCAACACCATCACCAGTAACTACTAGGAACAGCTGTATTTTCCAGGACACTGGACACAAACATGGATGAGATGCTACTGCTGATGAAAGACCAATCTGATAAAGATTTTCCTACTTTCAGCCACACAGCTTAACAATAAACTTTTAGTAAACTTCTGTTGGCTTCCAAATAAAGATTATTCAGTTATTATTTTTCATTTGGTAAAATAGATAGACACAATGTAATTTCAGAGACACAAACAGAGGGTACTTTCAGACACTAACTGAAGGTAAAGCAGCACAAACAAGTGTTTACTTTCTTAACATGCTTGTAGGCAGTCAAGGCATGAACAACTTCAAAGTCACTAGCCACACTGCATCTCAAACCAAAAAGCTTGGTCTTTCCCAATTTCACAAGAAAGCATTTCCCAGCCAGTGACTTATCTATTCTAGATCAGAACTGGCTCTCTCTCATCAAGTTTAACTTTCCATGACTGGGTAACACTCACAGAATCTTCCACTCACTTTAGCCAAAGGATCGCTAGACAGTTTGCTGATAACAAAACATTATCACTTCAAGAGATAGGGTAGATAAGAAGCCAAGATACTTTTTGCCCTCACTTGAGTCAACATAACCTACCAAATAAAATAAAAGTTATGTGAAGAGGAAAGACAAACATGGTTGGAAGATCCATTTAAAAAACATCAGAAAACACAGCTCTTCTTGGAGGTGGAGTATCATGCCTGCTGTCTCACAAGGGTAGGTCTATTTAGCAGTCTCATCTAACCTTCTCACCTTCATTCCCATACGTCTGTGTTTGTGATGTGACTGATGAGGCAGAACTCGACAGCTTTTAGTTACATATAACTTACACATATCAGGATGGATCAAACACAAAGACATAGTGAAAGTCAAACTGCAGTTACAACTAAGAGACAGTCTTGAATCAATAAGAAACAGACAAAGTGGCTTCTACTTCCCATTAAAGTAAAATATAGATAGCTGAGAGGAAAAGCACATTGTGCTGTCCTGGACTTTACTAAGCCATTTCATATTGCTTAAAGATGCTTGATACTTACTGCTTCCAATAGGTATCTAAAGCTACCTGGAAAAAACCTTAATTATGGTTCACTATGCACTTAATATACACTATCCAGACAAAATCAAATTACATCTCCCCTGGAGGGATACTTTGACAATGTTCCAGAATGCTTATCAACTACAATGTAATCAACAATCCTAAATCTCATTAAAGACACATTATCTTGCCACTGGTGATAATAATACTTTCCAGAGATGACCCCAAGCTGGGGAACAGAACAGGTTTACCTCATATTAAAAACAATTTCCCTATAGCTAATAAAGGCCAGCTTTCCCTATAACTAATAAAAAAAAAAATTAAGGGGGCATTAAAATGAGTAGCTTAGGTTTTAACCTTCTTCTCCTGTCCTCCTCAGGTTAAATATGCTCTTGACTATAAAGCTGGTCACTCATTCATTAAGAATGTGACAGCAGTTGCTGCATATTTAGCACCACAAGATTCTATTTTATAGTGAAAAGCATTCAAGTTATTTTTAACTGGTTCATTTCCTTTAAAAGAAGATCTTGCTGCAGTAACAGTAATTCCAATAATGCTGTTTTTGATAAAGTTGTTTTTACTTCAGAACTTCAAAGTCTCTATATTTTCTGATCCATCAGCAGTACTAGCTGCAGTAACAGAAGAGACCTTTAGAAGTCAATATTATCTAGAGTTAAATGTGGCTGTAATACAAGATTAACGCGGTGACTTTTGTCCAGAGCACAGCTTGTTCTCTCTGTGAAAGACCAGCTTCCATCTCTTCTGGAAACCACTTTATTTTCATTATTTTCATTAACAGAAAAGCATTGTCTCAAGGTTGTGGCAGTTTAACTTCCTTACTTCATCACCAGTATAATATTAACTAACTATCAACTGACTTATACATGCATTCTAGAGCGTTTGTTCTTTCCATCAGAAAAAAAAAAAGCCAAACACAGAAATGCAGTGTCACATTCAGACCAAGTATCACATTAAATTACACTAGGCAAAATCAGATCTTGAATTAACCAGACAGTAAGCTAAAGTGTTAGTTCTTCCTGGGCTACTTACAGGCAAACACAAAAAGAACAGATTCTCATTCGAAGTTACAATAATTCTTACCAAGAAAATAAAACAGAAAAACCCTACAAGTAACACAAAAATTCAATTAACATAAAGTAATAGCCTATTAATGCCCCCTAAATTCTGTTGATGTGTCAAGTGTCCATGAAAGCCTACAGCTTTCCTCCTTCTGTCATGACTCCCCCAATGTAAATTCTTCATCCAGTCCATCCCCAACCAGAGCATGGTATTTCTTCAGGTAGTGCAGGACAGCTGCAGGATCCAGAAGACACACACCAAATGGACTACTCAGGTGCACTGAAAGCAGCATGTGTTTCCCAGTTGGAAGTTGTAACATTTGATAGACATTGTCAGACAGTCGTAGTGCCACCCCCCCACCCCGCATGCACACCCCCCATACAGCTTACTGACATCAAGGGGAATTTATAGCCTTTGAAAATTCCAGCTGGCATGTAATAACAAGGACAGGATTAATTTACAGTTGTTACCACATTTGTCACTCCTTCTACCCAAAGGGTCACTTTACCATAAATGTAAGTTTACAGTATGTCACTGCCTCTAGGCAACTGTTCATACATACATACACACACACCACACACAGAGACACACAGACACACACTCCTCTTCCTCCCACTCCCGAGTACTCATCGGCAATCAGAGCACTGGTTCCTCTGCAGCAAGCCCACACCACAGCAAGTGTAGAGACACTTGCTCTCGTGACTCACACATTGCCAAAGGAAATCCTGCACGACCACAGGATGGTTCAGTCCAAAGCACTGAACCTCTCCTAACACGCTTCTTCCTTCCACCAGAACCCAGAGACACAGAACAGAAAAAAGCCAAACACATTACATGAGGTGTAGAGAACTTTTTACATTATGGGAAGGGAAGTATCAGACAGACAGTTTTTCCAGGCTTCCAGGAAACTACTTCTTTTATAGCTCATCTCCACCTATTGCTGGTATTCTTATCCATTTTCACTTTAGCCCACAGTTAAAATTTTTAACAATTTGTGAATGCTGTTGCACAAATTTTTGAAATTTCACATGGATTTTTTAATTACTTGTTCAGACCACAAAAACACTTACCAAAGGGTGAATATATTTTAATGTTAGAAAGATACCATTCAGGCCAAATTCTGCAACTATTAAAATCTAAGGTCAGTAGCTACCAGACCTCACATACATAAAATGAAGAGACAAAGTGCTATGGTATTATCTACAAAGATACAAACCACAAAAGTAATATAGCGTCTACAGCAAAGACCAGACATAAAACAAAGAAAAAGGATCAGACACAAAACTTCCAGTCAAGGACAAGAGTAGCATGTTTCAGAGACAGCTGCAAAGGCAAACCCTATATCCTTGGTTGCCATCACAAGATGTAACCTCAGCTTCCCCTTCTTGCACTCTACCTGACCTCCTAAGACCAGAGGTCTTCCACAAACGTCAAACACAAAGCAACACATTACATGGGTCTAAAATTAAAAAGAAACTAAGCCAAAACATTAACCATACTGGATGTCAGCTCTTTCAGTGATGTCACATGACTTCCTTTCTCTACTCCACCAGACCACACACACAGAAACACTGACAGGAACTCAAGGCAACAGTACAAACCCCACTGGCCAAGACAAGCTGCTTTATGTAGAGAAACTAGCTAACACTGGGCCACTAACTACGTTCCACGTTGCAACACAAACTACTCAGAGAAAGCACATAAGCCACTTCTACTATGTAATCTCTACTCTTTATCCCCATGATGTTTTTTTTAGTATTCCTTCAGTTGTGCCCCTGCACAGCCACCTGTGATGACACGCCTGTAAGCTGAACATCCTGGCTGATTCAGCATGAATCCCCAATGCAAAGCACCACGAACGCAGAGCTGTACAGTCCATTCAGTAACTCCTTGCCTACTTTCCCTTACAGACTGGAACGTTCTCCTCTTCACTCGCTCACACACACACTACTATTTAAAATTACAATCACTATTTCAATGCTCCAGTGTACAAACTCACAACAAGCAGGAACTGAGAAAGCAGATAGGAGGAGTCCTTCACAGTGGAACTCTGAACTGCAGAAGAGAGTAAA
This sequence comes from Pseudopodoces humilis, assembly GCF_049639895.1. Classification (NCBI taxonomy): domain Eukaryota; kingdom Metazoa; phylum Chordata; class Aves; order Passeriformes; family Paridae; genus Pseudopodoces; species Pseudopodoces humilis. The sequence continues at coordinate 45,698,169 of NC_142203.1, read as the reverse complement.
TACAGAGCATGATTTCCAGGAAGATCCTCCTACCTGGGACATGACCCTGTATTTCTGTTTCCAGTTCACAAAAAAAGAGCAAAGCCGGGAAACCCACATTTAGTTTGCACTTCCACTCTTAACATAACTTAATGAACTCAGAAGCTAAAGATCCCACCACTGAAATAAGTAAAATGGACTTTTAAACAGCCTACCATAATTTTTATTTTTTTAAACTTGGATTTTAAGACTCCTTTGGCATCACTTGCTAAGAAATACGTTCACTCTGAAGCTTAAATATACAACTTCAGCCATCCCTTCAACTCAGCATGACTTGAAATTACATTTAGCAGAAGATACAGCACTATAGCAAAGCACCAAACCGTGTATGCCATCTTCTAAAAGTGAATGGCCATGAGATATCCCATATTTTCCAGAGTTATAACCATATGTGGCACTTTAATCCAAGTGACATTAAAAGACAGACTCTGAGCTGCTACTGAACGTCTCTTACCCAAAGTTTTAAGAAAACTTTGCTTCAGCTCAGTAGACCACACCTTAACAGAGCCAGCTACTTCAGTGATGTCAAGTAAGACTATACAGGCAGTATGCTTAACTGGATTTCCCAGAGCTGCACATGTTTCTCCTGCTAAGATTCTCCATATGGACATGGCACAGATTTAAATATTCTTTAGCAATATTCTCAAACCACCAAGTCTCACCTTAAAGTTCTTCCTCTGGTTCAAGTCATACACTTAAATTTAGGAAGATTGTTTTGTCTCCAAAGTTTAGTTCCAACACTTTTACAATTCTTGTGACAAGGAACATAATAATTAACATTATAAGATTACATCTTTATCATCCAGTAACAATAATATAATATTTAGATTAAAATGGCTCAAACAACATTGTTCTCCCTCAAAAAGTAACAGAATTACTTTTAAAAATACTTTTCTTACTGGGAAGAGCCAAAAAAGCTGTACTTCACAAAGTATTCAGTTATCCTACAGTTTACCAAAAAAGTCAAAAAGCACTTAAGTTTCACATCCCATATTCAATATGACTTCTCAAAGTCATTAATATAAATTGTTTTTGTAATGAATTACTGTTTCCCCTAATTAAGGTGGGAGGGTTTTGTCAAAATTGTGGAATACTTCAGTTTTTGCATGTTTCTTCAGCTCCTCTAGCCAGCTGAGCTAGAAGAACCTTGAACGTCTGTGTAAGATGCCTCACTCTGCTAGTTTTGGGTGAGGTAGAGTTACTTTTCTTCACAGTGGCTGGTATAGGGCTGTGTATTGGATTTGTGTTGAACACAAAAGTTGATAATACAGAGATGTTTTTGTATTGCTGAAAGGGGCTTACACACAGCCAAGGGCCTTTCTGCTTTTTGTATTCCAGTCTGGAGAGTAAGTTGAGGGTGCATGGGAGGTTGGGAGGAGAGAGAGGCAGGTGACCCAAACTGACCAAAGGGATATTTCAGACCATGTGGCATCATGCTCAGTACATAAAGGGGAGGAAGAGGAAAGCAGGGGAATCTATGGAGTGGTGGCGCTTCTCTTCCCAAGCCACTGTCACCTGTGAGGAAACCCTGCTCTCCTGGTGATGGCTGAACACCTGCCTGCCCATGGGAAGCAGTAAATTAACTCCTTGCTTTGCTTTTATGCACAGATTTTGCTTTCCCTATTAAACTGTCTTTATCTCAACCCATTAGTTCTCAACTTCTACCCTCCTGAGTCTCTCCTCAATCCCACTGGCGGTGGAGTGAGCGAGTGGCTACATGAGCTGTCAGCTGAGCTTAAACCATAATACTCACCTAAAAAGAGATGGATTTACCAAATCACAACTGGTAATTCTACTTCTCCATCATATTTCCAGTGACAAGCTCAGGTTTTGCCACACGACCTTAGAATAACCATTTACCCATAAATTATTACACGTACTAAAGAGGAGGAAAAAAAAAAAGGAAAGTATTAAGTATCTTTTAGCCCTGGAAACAGTAAATTTGCAGAAAAGGAAAAATAACAAAAAAAACCAAAACCCACAAAACAAAAAATCAACCAAACAAAAAACAAACCCAAAACACAATCAAACAAAAAACAACAAAAAACAAAACAAGCCAAAACAAAAAGGCAATCAAATAAAAAAAAGCATCCCCAAAAAAAACAAAAGAAAAAAAAATCCCCAACAAAACAACATGAAAATGATACAGGCATGAAGTCATTAAGTTTAACTAGCTATCCCACTGGATTGGTAACGACAGTCCTAAGGGAGAGAATCCAGATAAAACATCTTCATCCTAGTCCATTATTTCTTGGTGAAAATAAAAGCCAGTGTGATACACTCTGTCATCACTATAATCCCACTTTACTCAACTAAGGCTAATAGGAATATTTTTCCTTTCCTCTGGCCTACTGCTAGTTACAGACAAGTATTCCTACTCACCTACCCAACACTACACTTTTTAGAAGAACTAGTACTGCCATGAGTTGCCAGACACACAATTATTTCCAGAAACAGGTTTTCCACTAACTTCCTCTCTGTTTGGATGACAGGCTGTCCTCATATACCCTCCAACAAGAGGATTTATGGAGAGCAAGAGTGTGTGTGAGGTTGACTTCTGTGGATGACAGAAATCAAAGGAATGCCGCACACCCAAACACTGTCTTGCAAAAGTTTATACACCACTCTATTGCAAAGTGAATGCATAAGAGAACTGGAATAAAAACACAATACATTCACTGCCTCACAACAAAAAATACCATTCCTACTAAAATACTAGATTATCTTGCCTTAGTATGTGGTAACAGCATCACTTCCTTACTCCAGAATAAGATGACAAACAAGTCTTTACTTGCCTGATAGAAAACCTTACCGTTTTACTGCACTTGGTGTCTGGGCGTAAGTCCACACATCTGTGATATTTACTTACTGCTGACTTAGCAGAACCCTTTGGAACCTGAGAGGGCTTAGAAAAGCAGAAGGAATTTTTAGCTCTCACAAATTCTCACATTTCTGACTACTTAGGCAGACACTTGACCCACTGTGGCACACAGGTCTTGGCCATATCCAGGCTCTAATCAGAAGACATACCAACATCAGCACGTATCCAACTCTCAGACTCAAGTCTTTAGCTTCTCAAGTCTTCAGCTGCACAGTTTTGCTCCCTTTTCAAAATGAGTGTTGAGATCCATCATTTCTGTTCCCTCTAATATAATACTGTTTCTATTAATCCAGAAGAAACAGCGTTTGTTAAAATTACTGCCCACCAGATGGGCATAGTGTGCCAGGCTGTATTCCTGCCAGCCTGTCACCAACAACTGTGATCTTATCTCCATCTCCTTGATGGTGTCACACAGGAAAAGAAATCCATACGAGTTGCAATAGCAATGAAAGTTTCAAATACATCCTTATGGTTAGGCAAGCTACAGGAGATTTACTCAAGACAGGAGGCATAAGATCAGACATGCCTATCAGCTGCTCCTGAGTTGAGTCATCCTGGTCCATGATCCTAAGTAATGCCAAGAAATAACTAAGTTCCTTTTCTCTTTCAACACACTATCTCTTTGGCAAGTGAGGGGACCAGCAAGAACCTTTATCCATGCCAAGGTATCAACTTCTAGTAGTTTCAACAAGCTCATCGGGTCTTGAGGTTTTTCCAAGCATGATGGCACCAATATGTCAGCAAAAGAAGAACAAACCTTTGCAGAACCAAACATGTTTCCACAAAGTCGTAACTCTCACATAGATTGACCAGAACTACAAGAAGCAAACCATGCTACTTTAAGCTTATACATGAAACAGAACTGTCTTTTTAGAGTTGTGGATGGCTCAGTCCTGGTGGTGTTCAAGGCTAGGATGGACAAGGCCTTGAGCAATCTGGTCTAGTTTTTGTAAATCTGTTTAATCTGGGAGGGGGCGGAGTTTGGTCTAGATGATCTTTCAGGTCTGTTCGAGCCCTTAACATTTTGTGATTCTACAGTGACTGGCAAGCTTTTAGCTACAATTACCATGCCACTCGTACAATTTACAGTTGTAATGACAGTAAGTTTCACTGCTCCAAGAAAAGCCTACATTAAAAGATGCTGGATGCTACTTCCCACTGTTCAATATTCAAAGAATATCCAAAACGTTAAGAAAAAAGCTAACTCTTCCTTTTGGTTATACTGTTTTCCATTCATATACAAGTAAGTATTTATGTATCACTTCCTCACACTCCTCCTCCAAGAAAAACAAACAAACAAACAGAAGACCAAAAACCAAACCTCAGAAAACAGAAGTAAAAGCAAAATTTACTTCCATTTAAAAATTAATTTCATAGGTACATAGCTTTCCCAGTTTATGTCAGCTCTGCCTCCCTAAGATGCACATAGTGCTTCTTCCTACAGTGCTTCACTTCCTACAGTGATCCCACCTTTTCTCATTTCTTCTCCACCTTTTATCTCTTGCTCTGAGGAGAAACAGCTCACACTTTAATAGTGAATATTAAATAAGAAAATTTAATTGGAATACTGCATACTCCTTTTTCCCTCCACTTAATCAATAGAGACTTGTTTTTTTTCACTACCCAGCTTTCAAGTTTGGTCGCAGTCAACTAAGGAACGCAAATGCACGACTCTAGGAAGCAAATAAGAAATGGAAAAATGCAAAAAATAAAAGCAAGCCATCTCAGAACAACATAAGTACTATAAAATTGGAGTACACATCCTTATTTTGAATAGTAGACACAAGGAAACAAAGTACCTCTCAAAAGGTAAACCTGTAAGTAAAGCAAAGTTATATTTGAACTTAAGAAATTCAGAATATTGGAACAAGAGAGCACAACCTAATTTTATTTAATAAAAAAGAAATTACTAGTCATGTTTAGTTTTCCATTTGTGTTGCTGAAATACCATGGTCCTTATCTTAGATGCAGATGTGCTCTGATGGTAGGAAAGATGAACACAGAATCAGGAAAAATAGATGAGCCACATGCCAAAGCACAACACTTTGGAAAAAGCAGACAAGAGGAATACAAATTTTACATTCGTCAGTTGAACAAAGTCTATTTCTCAACAAAACAAAACCATACAAGTCTCATGCAGACCTTTAAAAAAATAAAAAATTATCCTTCAAGAGAGTAAGCACCCCCACTACTGCTTCCCAACTCTGTGTTTCCAACACATTCTAGTTTTTAAGGTGAAAAAGGCACCACAGTATCTCGCTTCCAGTTTCTCATTCTCTGTGGAAATGCACCTACCACCATCTCTCACCACAGAGACAGCTGAAGAATCCTCAGCATAAATATGAGAGATAAAATTGCCAGTGCTACACATTCTGTAATTTATTCTAAAGTGCATTATATTAAGCTACTGATGTAAAGAATCATACCACTAGCAAGGTCTTTCATCTTAATTGCAGCAGCTGCTGCAGCAGTGGATGAAACTCTTGAGTACTTAAACCAAGTACTAACCGGCTTTTGAATTAAAGACGATGCTGGTTTCATTTGAAATTAGCTCTTAAGATAAACTGTCCAGGCTGGTAAAGCCAGCCTATACAGTGTTTATCCCTGCTTGGGCAGTTCAAGAGAGTACAACATGCATCATAAGACCTTCATTACCTAAATTTTCCTTAATAGCTTAGTTTAGAGATGAGGCACAGATTAGCTGAATTGGCCAAGCTGTCCTTAACACAAGCCTGTCATGGCTTGTACCTACAACTAAGCCTGCAACTAAATACCACATAGATGCTCTGTCACCCCATCACACCTCACACTCCCACCCCATCCTCCCAGCAGGGCTGTGTTTCAACCCTGGGGCAGTCAGTTCCAGGTGTACCTGACAGCTCTTCAAGTGAAAGCACACTGCGGCTGCTAAAGGGATTGAGAAAAATGCATTAACAATATCAGTTGTGGCACCACTTGGCTGCCTTTGACTCCAGCTGTTATTGAAGTCCCATCACGTCCAGTACAGCAGCACTCGGAGGTGGTATGACTTCAATCAGGCCACAAGAGTCTACGGTCAGACTCCACTCTCCCTTAGACTTAACTGCTTGTAAGGTGCTATCATCAGAGGGTAAGCGGGTCCTGCTGATCACTCCTTGGCTCCAGAGCCACTCTGTGAAGAGTCAGAGCCCACTGGTACCTTTTGGGGCTTTGTACTGTCCTGAAAAAACCTGTACCAAGGATGCACAGGGCCTCTGGGGCCAACACAGTAAGGTACTTTTGCCACTCATTCCAAGTCAAGCTCATTTCAGCCTCCAACAGACAGCTACTGGGACAACCCTGTCACTCCAAAAGTACAAATGGGCTCTGACTCTTTATAGTTTGAGTGTGCACTGGTGTCTGCTAGAGCCTTATACACCCATGGGTTTGACATGCCACTGGACAGGCCATTGGATCCACAGAATTCAAAGAACATGGTTACCCCTCTCCTCCACCTCGCTGGAGCAGGGCACCTCCACTCCTGATCACTGGACTGTCCACTTCATATAAAGAAAACATAAATATTAGAATTTCTTTTAAAAAAATTAGGAGTAAGATAAGACTTTCCACTCTGGTAAACTGCCCACGGGAGACTGGAGAAATAACTTTCCTGGTAAAAAAAACCATTTGGGACTGGTTTTCCCCTACAACTCAGGTACCACTGCCTCCAGGGTTGAAGGTAGGTTTTCTATGCCACTTTCTCATGTCGACTCTGTGATCCCTCAGATAAAAAGACAGAGCAACCCACTGTGTCTATACCCTCTACATCCTCTCTCTTGAGCAGAAGAACACTTACTGTTAATAGTAGGGATACCGGGCCATACAGACGGAGAGTAGGATGTATCTTTATTTGTTGCTGGAACTTCTGGAACATTTTTTCCCATTTTTCAAGCAGTTTTTCCACAGCAAAGTCTGTGGAAAATAGGGACTCTACTGCCAGAGCTGGCATGGCACTTTGCCCACCATCACTGCCTGCTTGTCTCCCCAGCTACCCAGCTTTGTCTCATTACCACCAATAAACTGGCACACAACAATGGTGCATATGCACTGGATTTCACCTGGATCTGTGGGCAACTGCACTTTGTTTTGGTCATAATAAATCATCTCTAGCATGGCTGATTCCCTCAGGTACTGGACATGGTGGTCCACTTGCCTGGGTGGCAGATAACATCTCCCTTGAAGGGATACCTCTCCTTCACACTTGCCAAGTGTCACCTCCAGAGGCTGATGACTTGTATTCTTTTCCTAATTGCCTTGTTAATGCCACCTTCTGTAGAAAGAAATCGCAGCTGCTTCCATACTCCAAAATTCCAGGCTACTAGCCCTGTTATTGCAGCACCAGAGCAGGCAGGTAACAATGTGCTCATTTTGATGATGCTTACATTCCACAGCTCACTCAGGGATAGGTACTGAATTGTTGCTTCTTTTGTGTCTTTTCCACCTGCTTCACCCTTTACTATGAGCTGGCCTCCATGTCCATTTTTTCTTGTTTATACAAGTGACTGGTAAGGGTAGTTTCAGCAGCAATGCCCGTCACTGGAGTTAGAACCTGTCACCTTCTTGACATATTTAAAGACCTTCTCTTCCTCTGAGGGTACTGAGTAGGACTTCCCCTTCACAAAGCCATACCGGCTCTGACTAATACTTGCATTTTCCTTTGGGTGTTTTACAATAGCTCTCAGAACAATCTTCTCCATCCTTTTACCGGTCACTGGAGCAAGACTGAGAGGCTTGTAGTTTCCAGGATCACCTTTCTAGTCCCCTCTCTTGGGAAAATGTTACCCAGATTGCAATTGAGTAGGACCTCTCCAGATTCCCAAGACCATTCAAAAATTATTGAATGAGATCTTATGATGAATGACATCAGCCAGCTCTTTTGACTACTCTTGGCTGAATCCCATCAGGCTCTTAGACTTCAGGGGATCGAGCTAGTTTTTCATTCTCATAGCCACGGTCCTCCAGCTCAGGGTGCTGGGACATGCTTAGCTCATTTTCAGTGTTGACAAGAGAGGCAAAGAAAGCTTTAAACATCTCTGCCTTGTCTATGTCCCTGCTTGTGAAGTCATCATCCTCATCCTGTAATGGGCCAACATTATTTCTGCACTACCTTTTGCTACTGACCTATCAAAGAAAAAAGACCCTTTTTCTTAATGTTCTGACAGTTCTGGCTATCTTCAACTCCATTTGAGCTTTGGATGCACAATTTTCTCCTTACAATGGGGAGCAGCACCTCTGTATTCCTTTCGTCACTAATACAACAAATGCTTTTAAAAATTTGTTCTAACGTGTTATTCAGATTTGTTATTACCTGAACTCATCACACCTCCTATTGGGCACAAGAAAAAGACTGTCCTGGTTTAACACCAGTCAGCAACAAAGTATCACACACCCACTCAGTTTTCTCTCCCCTCTTGTCAGCGAGATGGGAATAAGATTGGGCAGAAAAGGTAAAATCCGTGGGCTGAGATAAAGACCATTTAATAATTGAAATAAAGTAAAATTAATAATAATAACAGTAGAGAAAGGAGGAAAGAGAAAGGAATAAAACCCAAGAGAAAGAAGTGATGCACAATACAATTTCTGACTGCCTGCTGACTGACACCCAGACTGTTCCCAAGCAGTGACTGGCCCCTCCAAGCCAACTCCCCGCACTGTGTATCTTGGGCATGATGTTCAAGGGTGTGGGAATATACAGGCCACCAATCCTGGCCATGATCCCTCACAGCTTCTTGTGCACCTGGCTGCTGGCAGCACACGGGACACTGAGAAAGTTCTTGGTTTAGGGTAAGCCCTACTTAGCAACAACTAGAAATCACTGTTATTCAAAGGGTTCTCATACAAAATCCAAAACACAGCACTTCACCAATTAACTCTATCCCAGCCAAAGTCAGCACAAAGCCTTAGAGTTTACCACAGCAAGGGCACCAAATCACCTTGGTCTGTAAATAATCCTTAGTCTGGCTCCCTTTGGCCAAGTAAGGAATTCTTTCAGCATCTAGATGCTTCTTGATTGTAAACCTTTCTGTCGACCCAGAATCCTCAGCTACACAAGGACCTCGGCTGGGTTTGAGGGTTAATTTTTTTTAATTGCTAGGGAATCCCCAAGTAACCAATTAAGCTGGCTTTAAGACTTTGAAAAACCAGGGCAGCAAAGAGTGAACTTAGTGGGAAGCAGATCTGGCCCGCTATTTTAAGTAATCTTTAGACACTGGGGCGGGGTGGGGGGGGGTGGGGGGGCTGGGGGTGGGAAGAAGAGGGTGGATGGGGAGAAGAATAAAGTTTTGCTTTAAGACTCTCCAGTGGCTGTGAATGCTACTTTGTTCTTAAAATTAAGTATATCTGTTCTAGATTTCCAACCCATTACAAAAGAATACAGTATGAATTCTTTTAGGGGGTATATTCAGTGTCATATAGAAGTTTAAGTGTCGATGGTATATCACGTTTGAGTTCACAACTGGCCACACTGCAGGTGAATACACTGATCACATAGTAATCAGGAAACTGGTCCCTAGTAGAGACTGACCACAAACACACTTCAATACCACAGAAGCAACACTGCACTCAGGAAAATCTTGAGTTTAACAGCATTTGTTTTCCCAGACGGCATACCAATAACTATCTCATTTATACAGCCTCTTAGTCATAGGTCTCTGGTTCCTCTTGGTGGGTTTCTTTTCCTTTAAATAAAAAAAACCAATACACTTGTGTTAGTTGGCTTAAAAAGAATCTCAAGATTTATTTACACTTCATACCATTTTCTTGCTGTTCCCATCAGAAAGCCACAGCTGCAGAACAACGAGACATAAATCAGAAAAAAACCCCAAACAAACAAACAATAATAAAAGCCAAAAAAAACAACAACCATACAAACAAAAAAACCCCATGGTATCTGGCACTTCCTTGAGCTGCAAGAAGCATCAGGAAAAGCACGAATTTTATTCAGGGACAGACTACAGCAGGGGGCAGCTATCTGGTACCTTATGCTTGGACTTTAGAAGAAGAGTTCTTGCTGGTCTATGTCCTGTTAAGTAGGAAACAACTTCAAGGTTTAGCTTAACATACTCCTCTTCAAAGCTTCAGGGGCGAAGAAGTCCCTGCAAAGCAAAATTCTATGCTAAAAGCTATGTTCATATAGTACTAAGCATGTACACTTAAATCAGGAAGCAAGGCTCCCATCTGCTATGTTCTAAGTAAACAATACTATTTAGATGCATGTAGCTCATAAAAAAAGAGCTGTTCTGCTACCTCTTTCTCAGCATCACAGCCACTGCAAACACCAAAAAAAAGCTAACACACTAAAACAATTACCATAAGAATGAAATCACAGGAAGCTTATTTATTTATTTATTTATTTGTGAAGACACTATACTGAACCTGTAGGCAAAGACAGTCTACAGTGGTCTAGAACAATTCTGTTACAAAAGCAGTGACCATCCATCCCCAAGATAACCATCTACCCTCTCCTCCTGAATTCTGACCGGGAAAGACTGAAGTATTTGCTGCATTACCACTACAGGTGTGTTTCAGACTCCAAAGAATCAAGCACTAAGCAAATTAAGCACTTGCAAAGAGCATGTTTTTTAGGCTTATAATGAGAAAACATCACACTTTTTGTAAAGTATTGCTCAAATAATGCCTCTTCATGGGCTTTCATGCCTACCTTTCCTTTTTTTTTGGTTTTTGTTTGTTTGTTTGTTTTGGTTTTTTTGGCATGGCAGCTTCTTTTACTCTAAAAAGCATTGGCATCTAACACCAAACTCAATGAAGTATATTCTTTCCTACTGTTCACACAGAACAACTGGGAAACAACAAAGTTGCTGAATACCTGTTTTAACAACTGTGAACTCTGACTATCAGCTTACTGAGAGCTGCAAGAGGTAGTTAATAACTTTTTTTCCCCCTACTCTGGAAAACAAATCTCTCAGCTTCAAAGAGATGACTTTATCATTCTGCAGTGATTCACTCTAGTACACAATGAAATTCAAGCATTTCACATCCTTTCACTGCTGCCACATATAACCTCAGGAAGTAGAAACTTTCACACCATGCTCTGAAATACAGGCTAACGTATATTCATTCCCATTCTCTAACCAAGAACAAGAACAAGCTAGTCCAACTGAACTACAGCATAGTAAGTTCTACATAGACATTAGTCACTTGCCCCATGGTACAAAGCACTGCCACACCTCAAACTCTGGGCACTGGATAAAACCCAACCTATTATGTCTTCATTCATAAATTGTCTTCAGCAAAATTTGGGCAGATTTGCCTTGCCAATCTTCCTGAAGAAGCTGCTGGATGCACACAACGCTAAAATCGCTCATTCTAGACTGGACAGTCATAAGACAAGTCTGTATTCCCACACATGCATGCCAGGACTGTGATCTGAGTTTAAAAGCACGTTCCAGTTAAAACTGCCTCAGTTAGGTAGTACCGTTCTCAAAAGCCCGTCTACGACAATATAATCACCAGTTTCCAAGAGGTTTTGTCAAGGAATCTTGCTACCGTGTTCTCCTAGACTGACAGTATTACAAGGTATATCTTCAAGTTCAAGCGATTGTTTGAAGGGGACTTCTGTCTGGGGAATTTGCAAGTCCTTTAATAAAACAACGGCGAAATTATAAAGGCATCTTAAATCAACTACAGCTCTGACCGACTGCACTTCCCAGAGAAGGTGCTCATGGAAGACCCCACGCACACGGGGCCCTCTCGGACACCCCGAGAGCGAGGCCTCGGCCGCTGTGCAGAGCCGGGGGTCGCCGCTGCCCGCACACCTGTCACCTGTCCCTGGCTCCCGCGCAGGGGTCGCGCCCGCCCAACCGCCGGGAGGGACCCACACGGGAGCGCCGGCGCGGCACACTCGCACGGAGCAGCGCAGAAGCTGGGCGTAAAGAAAAATTTTTAAAATAATAATAATAATAATAATAATAATAATAATAATAATAATAATAATAATTTTAAAAGAAAAAAGCGAAGAAGGGGGGTGCGGGAAGGGGCCGCCTGCGGCCCCGGTGTGCCGGGACAGCTTCCTCAACTCCAGGCGGTGGACTCGTACCTAGACCGGCGGCCAGGCCTGCCCCTGTCCTGTCCGGCCGCCCGCCCATCAGCCCCCTCCGCGGAGCAGGTGGGCGACCGGGACGGCCCGTGCAGCGGAGCCCCCGCCCGCATTTCTCCCGCCGCCGCCGGGCCGCTCGCTGCCCGCACGCCCGAAGCCCCTCAGCAATCGCCCTCCGTTTACCTCCTCGCCGCCGCCGCCGCTCTCCTCCGTGCCGTTTCCTACGCTCGCCATGTTCCCTCTCCGCTGCCCGCCGCGAGAGATCTCTGCGGCCGCCGCGCCCCGTCCACTGCTCACAGCCCAGCGGCGGTGCCGCCCCTCGCCCTTCCCGGCCGCCCCCGCTCGGTCCGGCCCGCTCTGGCCCGGCACCGCTGCTCCCGCCCGGTCCGACCGGGGCCGCGCTCGCCGCCTCCGCCCGCCCCCGCCGCCCCGCCGCGCCGGCGGCCGCGCCCCCTCGTTTGCATGGCAGGACCCGCCCCCGCCGGCCGCGCCCCGCTGGCCCTTGGTGTTCGCCCGCGACACACCGCCCGCGCTGCCTCCCGGCCGGGGCGGCATGGGCTGTCCCGGGGCCGCCGGGCCCGTGGGCGGTCGGAGAGTGCGGCTGAACGGGTCGGAGCAAGCGGAGCGTCGTCCCAGACTCCTGTCGAGGCCCCCGTCCTTCCTCCGTCCTGCAGCCCCACCTCCAAACACGCTACGGCTTCGCGCCACTGTGACCGGCTTCACTGACAGAGGTGCCGCAAAGCTTGCCGCAGGTGTTCCCGCGGTGTCCTTCCAGTGCCCGGGCTACCTGAGGGGCAGCCCGGGCCGGTTCTGCACACCTGAGCCAGCGGTGGCGGACTGGCGGTCTGTGCCGGGCGCCAGCAGCCTCTGCCGGGATCTGCCGCGCCGCCCGGCCGGCTGCTCCAGGGAAGGGCAGCGCGGGCTGTGCTCGTGTCCGGAGGGGCCTCCGGTAGCGCTGCGTGCAGACCCTGCCACTCCGATGTTGTCAGACAGCTACAGGTATTCAGTATCTGATGTCCGGGAGAAACTTGCACATAGAGTCCTTCAGCTCCCAGAGGCCAGGCTCTGGGGACGAACGGTTTCATCAGCATGCTAGCTGTCACTTACAAAGAAAGTTCACAAAGCCGCCAGCTCTGTGAGAACTATTAGAGTATCCCACCTCACCTTGTCCTGTCTATAGGTCACAGTATGGTGATGCTCTTCGCTCAAAATCTACCAATTTCCACTTTTCTGTATTCTGCCTGCTGGGGCAAATGCCAACTAAAAGGCAGGTAGCATGATACCCACTTCCTACTTGTTAGTTCTCTGTCACAGCCCTTGTTAAAAAATACATAGTTTTGATATCTTTCATTAGAACCAGAGAGAGATTAAGAGAGAAAGAACTGAACAGGTTCAGCTGACCAGGAGGCACATAAAGTTTAAGAACTTTTTGCAAGGTTTGGGAATGCAGTCTTAAGTCTAAGAAGAGGCAGATGTAGGGGCTTTCAATGTATACTAACAACTGAAGTGTCCCTACTAATCTTACGTAGACTGCTTTGCTACGTCTGCTATTTTTACCCAGCTCAGCTAAGTAAAAAAGGGAAGGGGAACCTAGCATAAATATGTTCATCTTTCCTGCAAAATTCAGTTAGGGTACCACAAACACACTGTTCTCCCATACTCATGCACTTGAATGAGTTTCTTCACTGGCAACTTGTAGGAAGATACTCCAGTGATATTAATATTTTTCCAGGATTGAACTGAAGCACATTAAATATACCAGTCATGCAAAAGCAGCAGACAGGCTCATACATGCTTTGTATTTGACTCACAGCACAGTCATGTCTGCCCACATGTCAGCTCCACCTGAAACCCTTTTTCATGCTGTTTACAAGATTATTCTGCAAGTTACCATTCTCTTTTGAAGACATTATTCTTTCTGTTTTTCAACTCCAAAGACAATCCCTTTGAGGTATCCTTTAGCTTAGAGCAGCATACTACCTCCATTTCAGGCTCAGTTTTTAACCACTATTATTATTTAATAGGATACTGTGGGGTATATTGTAAATGTATAGGATAACTAATACGTAAAGTCTGGATGAGAACTAGTTATGCCATTCTGTAGAAGCCACACATCTAAGCAGTTACGTGCTACCAGCAGAGAATAAAAACTGAGTGCAATCACTTAAGTTCTGGTAGAAACTCTTAATGGACTATAGCACCAACACTTCTAAAGTTAGGCTGGGGATATCGCTTTAATGTGTGTGTTATGTCATGGGTGGTTATTCTACGTGTGGAAGACATAGCTCCATGAGTCAGAGGTTCAGTTAATGTACTCAGCAAGCTCATATCAAGGACTAGTTCATCACCATTTTGTCAAAACTAGCTCTTGATAGGTTTCATTTATATTATTGTATTCTTTCTTCCCCACCAAGTCCTTTAGTTCATGAGTTTATACTCATGGTCAGATTTAGGGCTGTATATTTCAATGGCCTTTCTCCAATCAGAACAAGTACTAAAATAATTGTGGAAGGGATGACTACATCAAATCGTGTCTGATTGAGGTAGCTAAGGCATGAAAATTGCTACTGAAGCCTGAATACAAGTCCTGGGAATGGCAGAGCCATAACTGAGTTTTGCTTAGTCTTTTACAAACTTCCACAGTGCTTGCTTTTGCTAAAGTCATTGTAATAGTCAAAAAGGACATCTCAAAGCCACACCCCAGTTGACTTTAAGTTTAATAATTCCTCCTCTTCTCACTTGAAATGTAAGCATTAAAGAAAATCCTTGTAAATTCCTCTTACGGTTTTCCATTTTAAAAAAAATAAAACCAAACCCACCACTTCTGAAGGAATGCGAGAAAGAAGTAATAAGTCTTAATCCTCTGAGAAGCCTGCAGCAGTTCTCAGCCAGCTCTAGTTTCTATCCATTTGACTGTAGGTGTCTTGCAGCAAGAATTAGGAAGATTATGAGCTGATTACTAATCTTTCAAAGAGCATTCAGGGAACATTCCAGTGAATGTGTTGAAAGGATTTTGCTGTGATCTGACAGAGGAGGCAAGACCTTGAGAGTCTGTTCTCCTCTGTCAGGTACAGCTGGATAGAATTCCCACACAGAAGAAGCCTGCCTACATTTTCTTCATTTTCACAACCATCACTTGCCTGCTTCTGTGTGTTGACATTATTTGGACACTTGATAACTCTTCTAGTGTATCCTTTCACAGTATAGCTATTCACTGTGAATTTACGTCATTAAAGAATTCATGGCACAATTTGAAAACAGAAGTACCTTTTTTATTTTTTTGAGTCTCATCAATTAAATACAGATTTTACAAGGATGAAGAGTCTATTCTGCTTCTCATGATTAAATAATATAGAATAATAAAATCCACCTCAGTATAAATATATTTAAATATATAAATTTAAAATTAAAAATATATAAAACTGATACAGTTTTCTCGAGGACTAGAAAATAATCTTTGAGAATAACCTCTCTGTAACAGAAGGCTAAGAAATTGCCCTAGCAGTGGTACAGCTACTTTTCAGTAGGGTTACTCTCTCTTAGACTCAAACAAACATCATAGCTGTAAATAACACTCATTAAACATTTAGCAGGTTCCCTGATGGAGCTAGGGCAAGTGAGCAGGTCAGAAACCAAGTCCCACCTAGTTCCAGAAGTATTGTTTCATAAACTACCTATTAGAACAATCAGTACTCTGAGCAGTACAAACTGTATGTGACTCTACTCACAAAAATACCTTGTGAAATATTTTTTGAGGCAGTCAGAATCACCATATTTGAGGAACACCTTTCAAGATCAAGAGACTGAAAATTCTTGCTGCTGCACTGAGTTAGAAGCTGGCAAAAAAAATTAAGTAAGCAAACCACAGGCATATATATTTGAAGCAACTTGTCAGATATACCATTTAATAAAAATAAATAAATAAGAAAAGCAAGATGTAACAGCCAAGAGCAAAAAACTGCTGATGGTGTATTACCTTTGGATTATAACTGCCATGCCATAACCTCTAGGCAGTTATTTAACCAGCACTTATTTTGCCAGTTGAGGTGAAGCAACGCCTCTTGACAGGAACAAGTATGAAAATATTATTTCTTTCCACAAGCTGAGCTAGTCCAGACACAAACAGTATTTCAGCCATTACTATAGCAACAGCAGTAACCCCTTTAGAATTAAAACACATGAGAGTGCATTGATGCATATATGTAGTGAGGAGGCTAAGGTAGATTCTAAGATTCCTGCATATACACACATATACACACACACATTACCCAATCCTGCAACAAGTCATCTCAGGCTTTACTCTAGACTCTAGAAGGAATATTGACTCTCAGTCCCAGCACCCATTTTCCTACATCCAGCTGAAAGGAGGATGTAGCAAGACACAAAGCAATCCACCTAGCTAAGAAAATGCAACAATTAAACTAGAGTAAACAAATTAAACTAGAGTAAGGCAAGTCAGTATGCTCAAAACATATGGTCTGGCCTTGGGCCCCAAGAAAACCCCAAAAGGGCTGAACTAAGGAACTGAATCAACACATAATTTTTATGAGAGACGTGAAAGAAAGTTGGCTTTCCAAAACACCTGGCATGCATGGAGGCCTAGTACTACAGCCTAGAGTACTCATGTTCTGCAGACTACAGCATCAAGTAAAGCTTAAAGTACTGAGTTGTTACACTTAGGAATGGAAGTGTTCTACCCGCAGTAAGCTGCTTCATCTAAATCCTGTTTGTAAGACCTCTCAAAAATTTTATTTGAAAGTGAAGAACCTAGGCGTTATTTCTTTCACAAATATGTATGGGCAGAAATTTTATTTGAATACTTAAACTTTCACACTCTGCTAGGCATTCTTTTAGAGAGCCAGATAGTTTTTAACGTTCAGTTCTTGTTTCCATATTTAGAAGTGGTGGCCATCTTGAAATAAAGCCTCTTTGTCAAACAGACATATTTACCATATTTACCATTTTACCAAACTAGCATGAAGCAAATATTGCAGAGGTGGAAAGACATACAAACCCCTGCGATAGGGAGAGATTGATCAGACATTTCAGCGCAAATGAGCAAGATACATGAGAAAGTTTTCTCTGTTTAGGGAAGCCCTGCCTCTTTCACAAAGCCAGGGTAAGGACAGCAATGAACTTTGGCCATGGTACAGAGGTTTATCTTGGTTACCATGTGACTTGTTTCTGTATACCTAAGCCAGGTTGTATAAGTGATCCTCGGTGAAAGCATAATGCAATTAACTCATACAGATTTCAGGCAGCGTCTAGTTATTTTAGCTATGTATCTACACAGACATTATTTGCAAAATAGTTTCTAGCAACATTTCTACAAGTGCCATCTCTAACTTACAGACTACATTTGGATTATTTTTCTGTACATCCTTATAAGCTTCCTAGGGGAGAACCATGAAAGATGCCACTAAGAAAGACTACCTAAACTTTCTAGCCCTGGAAACAAAAAATACCCCCCAATATTTGCATACATTTCTCCTGCTCTAGGAGTCAAGCTGTTCTTAGGCTGACACCATTTAAATTGGATTTATTCACAGCCAATGCACAGCTTTTCATGACTGTATAAGTCACAGAGCACTGGATCCACCCTCTTCAGAATGTACAGCCAAGTTCAAGGTTAGAGAACTAGACACACACTTTAGTAATAGCTATTACACCATGTAAGTACAGACATCCATGCAAAACCTCAGAGTACTAGGTCAGACCCAACAGGATGATACATGAGGAAACCAGTAAGATAATCATGCAGAACCTACCAAGAAACAAAAAACAAACAAACAAACAAAAACCCTAAAACAAAACACCAAAGCATTATCATCTTTTAAAAGGTTTAAAAGTCTCTCTGTTTTGTGTGATTTTAGACAACTAAGCCAAAGATCTACCTGGCATTTCACTACATTTCAAAGTGCAGGTAGGCGTCCTGTCACCTACATGCCTCCTAACTTTACTGGTCAACATTATGTCTTCTCAACATTCTTATCCTGTTCCACTCCACTCCCTGACATTCCATTCTATTTCATTCTGTTCCATTCCAGCACATTCCAGCACATTTCCTTTCCCCCCACCCAAAAGAAAAACGAGATGTTCCCTTTGTTTTTCTAAGTTTTTGTATATTTTCTTTTCTGTTTATCTCCTCTTCTGCTCATTTATCCAACCAAAAGCATTTTCTAGCAGGGGATTAAGAGGCCTCCCCTATAACTCCTTACATCAGGCCAGATGATTAACCCTTTCCTCTCCTACAGCTGATGGAAATTATTTATCTTGATATGTGTTATATGTGATATCCCTCTCCTCTCCTCTCCTCTCCTCTCCTCTCCTCTCCTCTCCTCTCCTCTCCTCTCCTCTCCTCTCCTCTCCTCTCCTCTCCTCTCCTCTCCTCTCCTCTCCTCTCCTCTCCTCTCCTCTCCTCTCCTCTCCTCTCCTCTCCTCTCCTCTCCTCTCCTCTCCTCTCCTCTCCCCTGCCCTCCTCTCCTCTCCTCGAGTCTCCTCTCCTCTCCTCGAGTCTCCTCTCCTCTCCTCGAGTCTCCTCTCCTCTCCTCGAGTCTCCTCTCCTCTCCTCGAGTCTCCTCTCCTCTCCTCGAGTCTCCTCTCCTCTCCTCGAGTCTCCTCTCCTCTCCTCGAGTCTCCTCTCCTCTCGCCTCCTCGAGTCTCCTCTCCTCGAGTCTCCTCGAGTCTCCTCGAGTCTCCTCGAGTCTCCTCGAGTCTCCTCGAGTCTCCTCTCCTCGAGTCTCCTCTCCTCGAGTCTCCTCGAGTCTCCTCAAGTCTCCTCTCCTCTCCTCTCCTCTCCTCTCCTCGAGTCTCCTCGAGTCTCCTCGAGTCTCCTCGAGTCTCCTCTCTCATTGGGAGTATTTTGATACTTCTTTTTCCCAGCCTCTTGTCAAAGTGCATTTTCACACAACTACAGATTAATAGAGATCAGAAATTGCCTCTGTGACTGTTCTCATCCAACTGTCCTTTTCTTAAGATATAAAAAGCCACACTAAATTGTAATACTTGTTTAGAAAATGAAACCCATTTATGTGTCATCACTACCCTTGACACTAACATGATGTTTGATGTTTGAATGCCTTATTGTAAATGACAGAACACGTCTTCCTGCAGAATGTCTTGTTAAATAAACATTTAAGGAAGTGTCTGCACTGCTGCACTAAGGTTAATTTTTAATTGGCTCTTACTTCCCTTTGAAACCTTTGGTCCTATTAACAATCCAAAGTGTGTTTTGTCATTTGATACTTTTATTCAAGAAATGGAGCAGCTTTCTTGTAAATCCTGCAATTACTGGAGACTATGACATCTTTGAAATTATATTACTCATGTAGCGGAGTCTTTTCCATGTGTTTTTTCTTCACATACTGTACTATTTGAAAAGCAACAGAAAAAGCTGTAACTGCACCTTACAGAAATGTTCTTTGCCTTAATAACAAAAGTTTTCAAATATGTGCTTGCCAGAAAATATGTCACATCTTTTGTCTATTCATTTTGTTGTTCTTTCATTGCTCTGAAGACAACATGTTCGGGATTGAACCAGCTGAACAGATGGTTGCTATGTGTCCAAGTCATCAGGGAATGAAAATGCCTGAAAGCAACCCCTTCCTTCCCCCCATCAAAATAAAATCACTGAGACAAAATCCAAAATGCCACATATACGAATCAATGTTCTTCTTCCTACAAAGAAAAAGGATCCTCAGAGAGCGTGTTGCTAAATTGTATTCAAAGGCCTTCCCTTCACACTGTTGGAAAATACATTTATTGATTGATTTATTTACATATTCTTACATATTTTAACTCTTGTTAATTGTTGGATTATCCATGTTATAGATACTTTTTCTAAAAAAACATAGATCTACAAAGCAGACAGGATTCCTTCATCTTGTCATGTAGGCTACCATGTTCAGAAGCTCCTACAGTAATGCTAGGTCTGGTCCCTCTTCAGTGAAGAGATTTTGCTGCTGTTTGGCTAGGAACTGTCTCTGTGTTTTACAGACAAATATATACAGCATACATTTAGCTGAGAAAAGCCTAAGGTGTCTCATCTGAGAACATAAACCTTGTTCTGTACATCATAGCATTTGGCTTCTATATTAGTAAGAGCTCTTGAAGCTCATTGTTCTGGCTTCAAAATTCTACATTAGCCAATGGAGAGACACATATTAAGAATAATATGAGTTACTAATGTTTATTAGAGTGAACAGGGATTAGTAATTTAAATACAAGTGCTGTAGGTTTCAAGTACTGTGTTTCTTAAGTTTACTTTGAATTTTAACTGCATCCATGATTTAATCAGCTCATTCAAACCCCTTATTTCAGAAGTCCTAAAAATGCAAGACTTGTGTAACAAGTTTCTTTAAAATGTTTTTATTTACCTTTTTACTTTTTAATTTACTTTAATTTATTTTAGTTTATTAGTTAGAATTTATTAATAGATTAAGAGTATGGATAGACTTATAGATGAATCCAAGCCTGCCTTGTCCACATTTTACATTGGTTGTATCTGATCTGGCTCTAATCAAGAGCCCAGTAGGCATGTTAGGATGATGCTGTGCCCAAACTGGTGTGCAGCACTTTTTCACTGTTCTTCCATTAGGGTTGGAAGTATGCATTCTGTATCAAAATGTTAACACAGTACTTTGTGGGAGCTCACTTGTCCAATGATTTGGCAGACTATCTGAAAGAACTGAAAAATGAATATAAATACTTCACAAAGGGATCTAAGGATAAGTGGACTTGTGAAGGACTATGCAGAAAAGCAAGCATTTGGTGAATTTCAAGTCTTTTTGTAGCTAATTTTGGGTTTCTGAGACAAAAGAGCTAATACATCTTGTAGAAAGCTCTATCAATGCTCTTTGCGAAAATATTCTGTTTAGTCATATGCTGACTAGAGGCTATGTGCAGACCCTGATAGGGAAATCAGTGTATTATGAGTATGCATTTACTTTGATTTGAAAAACCATTAAACCATTAGAAATTCTCTTGGATGGGTGAAATTCATATGGATGCTTCTTTCTGCAATGATGATAAATTCAAATTATGCTTGATTAATGTCCTCAGCTTGTGTTCCACAAGTCCAGGAGATGTCAAAACATCAAATAAAGGTGGATATTTCCCAAATGAGTATTTTGTTTACTGGCCACATATAACCTAAAGAAAATTTTCTGTTCACACATCAGCAAAATATCCAATGTTGAAGAGCATGTAGTCAGGGATTAATAGGCTGTATACAAGCTCTAAAGAGAATGTTTTCTCAGTGTTTCAAGTTGGATTTACAGACAGATAAGAGGAGAAGATTTCATCTGAGCAATAAATTGGCTGGGCACAGAGGTATTCTGACCAAAAAAAAAATATTATGTTCTTGTAGCAGGATATGAGATCCTTTGGGAGACAATGTGATTTGTATTTCTATCAATTATGCAGAGAACAGTTTTTTGGTAAGAAAATTAAGGCTCATACTGATAAAGAGACAGCTCAGACTTTTCATAGCATTTACAGTTTCCATTCAAATACACAAAACTACTTTTATTGAACAAGGAGATTTTATAAGAGGACAGATAGATCTGGTTTTCTGGTTGCGGCAGAATGCAACGTATTAATAGACCAGATAGTATTTTGCATGTTTCTAGTTTCTGTATTGATAAGCTAAAAAAGATTTCAAAATCAATTGCTGGTTGCCTGTGAGAAGAAACTAACCGTCACCTGGCTACACCCTCCTTTCAGAAAGTTGTAGAGAGTGATAAGGTCACCCTCGAGTCTCCTCCAGGTTAAAGAACCCCAGCTCCCTCAGCTGCTCCTCACAGGACTTGAGCTCCAGAACCCTTCACCAGCCTTGTTGACTTTCTCTCCAGCACCTTGACGTTCTTTCTGAATTGAGAGCCCCACAACTGGACGCAGGATTGGAGGAGTGGCCTCACCAGTGCCAGGTACAGGGGGACAGCCCCTGCTCTGCTCCTGCTGGCCACACCATTGCCGGTACAGGCCAGGATGCCATTGGTACAGTCACTGTCACCAGTACCCCAGGTCCTTTTCTGCTGGGCCACTTTTCAGTCACTCTGCCCCCAGACTGTGGCACTGCCTGGGGCTGCTGTGGCCAAAGTGCAGGACCCAGCACTGGGCCTTGTTGAATGTCATGGCATTAATCTTGGCCCATCTCTCCAGACGTTCCAGCTCCCTCTGCAGAGCCTTCCCACCCTACAGCAGATCAACACTTCTGCCCAGCTTGGTGTCATTTGCGAATTTGCTAATAGTAGACTCAATCCCCCCATCCAGATCACCAGTAAAGATATTAAACAGGACCAGGCCCACCACAGACCCCTGGGGGACACCACTAGTGAGCAGCCCCCAGCTGGGTGCAGCACCATTCACCACTCTCTGGTCCTGCCCTCCAGCCAGTTCTGAACCCAGGGAAGGGTGCGCCTGTCCAGCTGTGGGCTGCCAGCTTTTACAGGAGACTGCTGTGGGAGATGGTGAAGGCCTTGCTGAAGTCCTGGCAGAAAGAGCCTTCCCCTCATCCACCAGGCAGGTCAGCTGGTCATAAAAGGAGAACAGGTTGGTAAGGCAAGACCTGCCTTTCCTAAACCCATTCTGGCTGTGTCTGATCCCTTGGTTGCCCTGTATGTTCCATGTGATCTCTCTTAAGATGATGTGCTCCATAACCTTGACAGGCACTGAGACCTGGCTGACAGACATGTGTCTATTCTGTCTGTCTATCTGTCACATGCCCTTGTATCTGTCCAAGATTTATGACATGTTCGCTTTATTTAACCAAGCATTTAAGGTAATTTCTCATATTTCATTGTATTCTTAAAGCTTTATTAAGAATAATTGTTCTTAGTAAAGAATATTCTTAGTACACTTGGGGGACAAGAAATAGTTAAGCCTTAAGCAGAGCAGTCACATTATTCTTATCAGTTCAAGGAAGTCAAAAACAAAGCATGTGGCAAGGAGGCAGCAGACTCTACTTTGCTGTCCAAAACTTTGACTTTTCAAATCAGATCAGTCAATGCCTGGAGGACAAAAAAGACTTTATAAAAAAAGGAAAAAGTTGGCTGACAGCAATCACTGAGTTGCTCCCCATACCACCACGCATAATACGCATTTACAAACACTTGTCACAGGGACGTTTTTTCTTTCAGATCTCCTCTCACCAAATGCCTTGTTTTCTTCCATGGCTGCAGCAATTCACCCTCTGGCAGTGGGAGTGGTTGTGCAGTGAACAGGAATGCAGGACAATCCCAAGACTGCTTCATGAGCTGCAGATAGCCATTAATTCTATTATGTAAGAATATGATGGTATTTCTTCATCTTTTCAACAATCATGGAACCTCCTACCCTGTTGAGTCAATTTACTTTTGTTAGATGTGGGCAATGTGTCTTTTATGAACAGGTAAAGCCCAAGAGTATTTCCTTGTCCTGGAGGTCATAAAATTGTAAGAACAGCTGTGCTTTATATGTTCCACAAATGTGTTCCTGGATAATACCTGAAATGTGTGTGTCCTCCTTGTAAAAAATAGTGAGCCCTAACTTGATCTGACTTCCATTCTTTGCCAATGACATCTATGGGAAATCTTGGGTTTTAAATATGATTTTTGCATAATCATATTCACAAATATATATGTAGGCTAGCAGAAACATAACAGAGCTGAAAAATAAATTTTGTGGCTGTTTGTGGCACCAGCACTGATTTGAAAGACAGTTTGCTGACAGTCTGAAATCAACTGACATGGAGAAATAGTTCCCAAATGCCAAATGGAGGTGTCCCAAACACCCCTCACACCCTTGGGAAACTCGTGAGATTTTCTCATTGGCTTTTTAACTGGGTCTTGAATATCCACTGACTTCTATATTATATTCTATATAATATTCTATATAATATTCTATATTATATAGAATATGCAACCACTGCTAAAGGACCAGGTAGGGTTTTAGGCAGCTAAAAAACGCTCCCCTAGTACTAATAACCATCTAGCAATTCTTTGATTTATTAATATTGTAAAGGCATCTTTGAAGTACTAGCTCAGAGAAATGTTAGATTGCTTAGGCCTCAAAAAAACGTATTTTTGCAGACACTTATACCTATATGGAGACACACTGAAGAGGAGAGTATATATGGAGATTGAAAGAGAAAAAAATAAAAACTTTGGGGTTTGATACTGTTTACAGACTAATGCATGTGGGCGATGTCTTACTGTAAACACAGATGGCTGTGAACCACACTAGGTCATGCTGAGAAGCCAAGCATATATTTGCAGGCTTTCTATTCCCCACTGAAGCAATGATTACTCAGCAGAAGGGCATATATTTGTAGTCCTTAAAATAAAATCTTTTTGATTAGAGAGTTTTGAATTAAAATAAATTATAGATCCAGCAAGTTGAAGCTTAGGAATGATGTGTCTGATCATGTTTTCTTTACTGATTGCAAATAAAGCCTGCAGATTTAGGTTCTGAAATTTTCTTATAAATAGAATGGGGATATTCCTATGGAACAGGAAATGCAATGTCATGTCTCAAGTATCCGCAAGATTTTATGCCTGCTTGAGCCAGTATGCAAGGTAGTCCACAATGGAAGACAAGGTAGAGCACTGGGATGCAGCCACATTAAAAGGCAGATGGATAGAAAGGACAAGACAGAAGACAGGGACTAGTATGGAGCTTGAGTAACTAGTTCTACTGCCTGTCCAGATACATACTGACTGGATGACCTTATGCTGGCTGCCCAGGCTTTCCTGACACAGTACTATAACATGGAATAACAAGACTAAGACCTTGCATAAGCAGGGTGTCATTACCTGTGACTGTGATACTGTCACAGGTATTTGCATAACCACATAAGACTATATAATTACCCAGAATATATATACACTACCTGCCAATAATAGGTCAGTGTACAGATAGCACAACCTCCAAAGGCCAATGGGCTTATCTCCAGATTAGTCTCAGTTTATAACTACATATTCCTCTCACTGGGAGCTGTGGGAGGTGAAGAGACCACAGAGACTCTTGTTCTACTGACAGTTTTTCCCTGGGTCAGTCAAACCACAGCTGCAGCCTTACTAGCTAATAATAACCAAATGTCTCCTAGAGAGCCGCAGTAGTACTTGAACCTATGTTTAAATTAACTTAAAATGTGTGGTTTTAAGTTTGGTATGGGGACACCATAAACACCTACAACAGCTGAGATGGCACCAATTAATTTTCTTGTACTGGCTACAAAAAGAAGATGCTATCATGTGAGGTTTGTGCAGCGTGAAGTTATTTTTTCCATAATGGAAAACACAGGAAAGTGCAGGGAAGCAGTTGACCAAACAGTGGTGGTTTATTTATTCCTTTCCCTCACATTTCTGGGCTGGTCCATGGCTCAGAGGAAGATGTGTAGAGCACCATCAGCTAAGAAGTCTTGTATGACAGTGTGCCAGGCACAGCCAGCTGCTGTCCAGAGGGCACATTGCTGCAGGGAATGTGGGCAGCAGACATCGTGGGAGCCACAGAAGTGGCAGTACAAATGCAGCGAGGGAGAAGAGTACTTTGAGGACCAAATCAGAGTCATTCTTTGAGGTCACAAATCATATGTAACCATGCTCCTGTTCATACTGCTTATCTCAGAGATTCTAGTTCTATCTAGTTATGTACAGTAACTCTCAAAGAATTCAATCAGTTGAAATTGTCCATTTAACAGGATGCAGATTTATTAGCTCAACAATAAGCGATAGTTATTAATTTTTATTAGTTGTAGAAAATCTTATTATTTGAAGCATTACATAAATCTCCAAATTACCATTGGTAAGAAGAAATTGAAGGAATTTTCAACACACTATTTAATATTCAAATTTTGCTGTAACGTCTACAAAGCTTACCTGCATTATCAGTGAAAAGAGGGGCACAGATAATGCCCTCCTCCAATTCTTTGCCTAATTAGGCTTTTCTTGAGGCCTAACAGTGATCGAAACTGCATTCTTCCTTCTCATGCATTTCTCTTCTCTCCCTTTAGTTTACAATAGTGCTGCTCTGATCACACAGTAAGATGAGCTCCATGTTCCAGATGAAAAGAATGCAACAACACAGCAACAAAACCCACAGGAATTAAAATCAGTTTTCAAATGGTTCACATGGACTGCCATTTCAGGTTCCAGCTGTGCCATCTGGTCTCACAAAAGATCTGATTTCTTCCAAAAATGTCATGCAGCATAGCTTCCAGGGTAAAAATAAATTATAACAACTTCCATTTTTCCTTTGACCTAGTCTAAATATCTTCTGCTAGAAAGACGATTTTATTTTTCATCTGACATTCTTTATTTTAACAGACTTTAGGCAACACTTCCTCCTCTGCCTCCTAGAGTTCAATTTTTTTTCAACTTGAAATACTATGTGCTTTTGAAGTATATATAAAACAGTATTAAACTTAGGCAGTTCAGATTTCAGCTACTGAGTACTTTATTCCTAGAAAAGAGTCATTGTTAGAAGTTAAAATAAAAAATGTAACCTTCATATCCATGTGAAAAACTGCCATGCTGTCCCTATTTTAGAATGTCTAAATCTAGAACACATTTGCAATCAGTGACTAATCACTAATAATTATCATCACTGGTATTCAATAAATTTGTTTAGAGGAATAGCTTCCAGTTTTTGATTTCAGTGTACCTCCCTGAATTATGCCTGCATGATGAAAAATGTGTGTGATTATTGCCAGTCATGTCACTAACAGCTGGGCTTTATTTAGTAGATTGGAAATTATTTTGTTGGCAATGGAGTGGGAAGCCTGTGTTGAAGGAGGTTACCATGTCTTTTTTTACAGAGGACATCAAGCTTTGCTTTTGTACTACTCTAGAGGGGCAAATTAATTTACTTGGCAGCATGAACAGTCTATCTGCCTCACACAGCTGATATTTTAAATAATCAAGTGGGATGTAGCTTTCATGTCATACCATAAGAAGAAGTGAGACAATCTCTCTAGTAACTTTAACCACAGCAAGATATGAACAGGATGATTGGCATGATGGATTTAACACAGAATTCTAGAGAAAGCCACGGATGAAACAAAACACATTGCAAGCAGGACAAAATCACGAAGTGCTTCAGAACTCACTGTTATGCTTGTGGTTTAACCCCAGCTGGTAAATAAGCACCACAAAGCCTCTTGCTCATTCCCCCACTGTCACTGTCGGACACGAAATGATTCACACAGACATAGCTCGAAGTATGATGAAAGAAGAATAATGTTTATTCTGTCATTTCAGTATTTATAGATTTTTGACAACAGCTAGGGATTGGATAGTCAGGTTACTACCTTCCAAATCACACTGGCCGTGAGAGACATCTATCAAAAGGGATATCTTTAATGGAATGTATAAACATCTATGTTTATATTTACTTTCCTGGGAAAGTGGTTAGAAATTATGATAACAATATCAAAAGGCCTGATTCTCAGGGGGACACCCCACCAGCAGGGTAGGGAGAAGAATCAGAATGATAAAAGTTAGAAAACTCGTGGGTTGAGATAAAAACAATTTAATCAGTAAAGCAAAAGCTGCATGTGCAAACAAAACAAAACAAGAAATTCATTCACTACTTCCATGTTCAGTCAACCTCGGGAAAGCAGGGCTCTGTTGTGCATATTGGTTACCTGGGGAGATAAACACCACCATTCCAAATGTCCTCCCACCTCCTGCTTCTTCCCCCCATTTTATATACTGGGCATGATACAATATGGTCAGGAATATCCACTTGGCCAGCTGGGATCAGCTGTCCTGGCTGTGTTTCTTCCCAGCTTCCCAGGCATCCCCAATCTTCTCACCAGCAGGAGAGTATGAAAAGGGGAAAAGGCCTTGGGTCTCAGTATTAACAAAAACATCTCAACGTTATTTCTGGCAAAAATCCAAAACACAGCTCCATACTAGCCACTGTGAAGAACATTAACTCTACCCCAGCCCAAGTCAGTGCATTCTTTAACCACAAGGTGTAAAAAATCACTCAGTGAGGGCTTTTTTTTGACCAATTTATGAAGAAAGGGAAAAAAACCCCTAAAAAAAAAAACCCCAAAAAACAGTCACCATGAAAAAACACATCCTTTCAGTTCCATGCAATGACACTGAAACTTTCAGGAATGTAGATCCATTTGGAATCACCATCCATAGCTGAGATTTTTCTGCCTGTGATTGTCTGGATACTAAAACACTGAAAAGACTTACTTACAGGGCAGTTGTTAATAATCAGGATCAGAAGTCATAAGGTCTCAGCAGAACATGCTATGATGGAGATTTTTGTTCTCTTCACCCCATGAACATTTCACTCTTTGCAGGAGCCACCTTCAATCAAAAAGTTTTTACAAAAACCTTACAATTTTAGGGTTACTTTTTGTGCCAGCCAGTACACTGTAGAATGTTATTTGGCTTTTGCTAGCATTACAATCCATGTTTGCCCTGACTTTTCAGAAGATGATTTTTCCCCAAGCCTTCTGATTTTATACACTGTTTACTAATGATACAGAAAGCAGTTTTCTTGTGGACAGCACTGCTTATTGGTAACTTGTCTCTATTTATAGTTTTGGATGCTATATAGAGTGAAACACTCCATTACATCTATTCAGCTACTCAAGACAAATCAGATTTGCTGGTCTGGATATAAGAATTAATATAACTTAATATTCCTTAATAGAGGGACGTAAGGGACAAACACTATGAGTAGTGCAGCACAAGAAACAGCCTAAGAGGCTCAAAATACCTTCCTCTGGATGTCCCTTCAGGACCCAAGGCAATATATCTTTGTAAAGGCAAACTGGCTTGCCTTCATGTTGATAGCTAGGAAGCCTCTCACTGACCTAACCAGAGAGCCTGACAGCTTCAATGGAGTTTACTAAGCAAAAATTATAACTATACACAAAAGATGCCCTTACCTTCTTCCAGTCAGCTTTGTTACCTAGACAATGGTATGTTACTTATCTCTCCCTGCTCAGGATGCCTCAATGGTTGACACACAAGAAAAAAAAAACACAGCATTGATTCACTTCAGAACAACTTCACTATAAGAGCATCAGGCACAAAGCAAGAAACAAAAGTGGTCCCCTGCAAAGCAAAATGAAAAATTTACACACAATTTATGCCAGATGCAGATGCTTGTGACCAAAACACTGTGCAGAATGTACTCTGTTCACTGACTCCTGGTGGGAGGAGAACAAATGTACATAGACAGACTCTGGCACACATCCTGGCAAAATTGAACATTCATTACTACTATTGTCAAGAAATGGCAACAGCCAATTTTCAGCAAGGAGGTTGTATCATCACTTGGTGTAATATAAAGCCCTTTAAACTGCACAAAAAAATTTTGCTAGGGGTAATCTATGGAGATGGTACAAAGGGTAAGATGGGGACAAGACCCTCAGGTGCCGTCAAGAACAATCATCATCATGTTTGAATAGGGTTGGAATATGGAGGAACTCTTCAGTAGGACATGACTGCTGGCACTGTGGGCAGAACACAGTGTCACAGCTGTCTACTCAATAAACATGCACTATAGTCCTGTCCTCTTTTCTGTATTTGTTCTGTGTACAGGCCAAAATGGAGTCCTTGGACATGACTAAGGGTCTTGGTGGAAAAAAAGTTAATTATGAAAAAAATAAAAAAAGAAGAAATAATAGTTTATTCCCAAGTCAGATGAGGAAAATATTCTAAAGACCAACAGAGAGTTCTATATTTAGATTTGAAAGTCAGAAAAACAATAATATAGTCTGTAGACTATGTCCATCTCTTTGAGTGGACACCTTAACCATAAAAGAGGTGGTGTTACAATGCTTTTGGACTGGAGAGAATATATCTGTTAGTTCACCCTCTTCTTACTTAAAAAGGCTGCAACATTTGGAATTGTTTCAAGTCAGTCTCTGTTCAGAACCATTTATTTCCTTTTATTGCATTCATTTTTTTTAACTATGTCTAAGTGTACAGATTCATATCTGGTGACTATAGCATAAAGCAAGCATAGAAATTACCTAGCTGGTGTATTGAAATACCTTTCTGAAGTCAAAGACAGAAGGATATTATCTACTAAATTTATAGGCAGCTAAAATTTCAAGGCAGATTAGTTGAAATTAGTTCATTTTTTTAGGTTTTGTGACTAAACTATAACAGTTCAAAACAGGGTATTTTTTAGATAGATAAAGCCTTCTGTACTTCCAAGACAATGAAATTTACACTGATATCAAATGCGTCTTGCTTTTCTTTGAAAGATACACTTCTTTTTCCCAGCAAAGTATTGAGTATTTCTGCAATCACTCCTCCAAATCTGAAATTAAACACCTCTAAACCAGAAATTAAACACTCCGGTAATGAATTATAGATTTGTGTGAGAAGGCTTCTTTCAAAGGAAAGTTCAAAATTGGAGGAGACAGTCACAATTATGCAAATGAAAGATTTGCAAATTAAAGATTGTTACTGAGTCTTCAGTCAAAGGGAGAAGATGAATCCAGTAAGACATCTTGCAGAAGCTCATCTGTAGTCCTGCTTGATGTCCCATAAAATCTCTTTATACTTTTGACTAGGAAATTCTTCAACTAGAAGGGAAAAAGTGCCTGGAAAAAGTTTATAGTTCCTTACGTCTTGTGCAAGCACACTGGTAGTTGACATTGGAAAAAGGCTAAGTAATTCTTTTGTAGTGGAACCTATCCTTGCAAATCTGCACCTTTTCTGTACTATTTCACCTTCTTAGGTATATGGTATTGTCGTGGTTTTAAACCAATAACTAAGAAAATTACTTATTTCTTGCTGTGAGATATGGATTAGAACAAGAGCAAAACAGGCATAAAACTTAAAAGGGAAAAAAAAGAAAGTTTATTGACAAACTACAATAAGAACACCAGAATAAACTTCCAGAAAAACCTTTTCATCCCCTGTCTACCCACTATTCCCTTGTTCACATGACAAAAGAGACAAAACCTTTGGAACTTTGATGGTTAAAACAGTCCCAATTCTTGCTACAGTCTTTTCACCAGTCTTTATAGAGAAACAGAAGTTTCTTCCTGTTAATTTATGGAGTTTCTCACAAGAAAAACTATTTTTCTTATAGTTTTCCATTGCTCTAATGTTAGCTGCCCAGAGCTGCTGTTATTAGAGCCCACTCTTCCCATTTTCACACCTCAAGTGTGTATGGGCCATGAGTCTAGGGATGGGATTTTTAAGGATAAGTTATTCAAAGGCAAAAAGTCTTCTTCATCTGTTTCCGTGAGCTTCACCAGAAAACAGTTTTCTCATTGCCTCTCAAGGCTTCAAATCTTCCAGCACTTCACTGTACCATAATTACTCTACTTTTTACTCAAAATTTACACTTTGAACACTCTATTCCTCCCTATATACTGTCATGAATTAAAAGAGCGTTTTCAAGACCTTATTGTCCATTTCCATAGTTTTAACAGAAAGATATTTCAGCTTAATTAAAACATCTTCTTAATTCTCTACCTTTTCTTTTCTTTCCTGTCACTAGTAGTTTATAAAGTCTCTTTTCATGTTGATCATTCTCTTTTCTCTGTCTGGATAAAAAGATTAATCCGCAAGTCTCATCTGGGAAATGAAAGAGTTAAAATCTTGCCCAGGCTGTTGTAGGTAGTTCTGTGGCCCCGGCCGGTGCAGGAGCTGGAGCCGTCTGCGATGGAAAGTTCCTCATGGCTGCCCTGGAGAGTGCAGTCGCCGCGCCCAGCCCGCTGCAGGCCCAGAGCCTCTCTCCTTCTTCACTCAGCAGTCTCCAGTGAATCCAGCCACAGCAAAAGACCTGCAGCCGAGCCAGAGATCGGCTCGGCCCGGCCCGGCCGGAGCCCGGAGAAAGCCCCCTCCACAGGGCCCGCATCCCCCGGCCGGGAGACGCTGGGCCCAGCCCAGTCCCCGCCCGGCCGCATGGCCTGGGCAGGGAGAGGGAAGCCTGGGGCTCTGCCGCCCTTCCCAGCCAGGAAACAAAGAGAACCAAGAAAGCTCTGGTTTTACACTTTAAGGTAGGGTTCACAAGTTGATCCCACTTTTCAATGGCCTAAACTGCTGTCAATTCTCAGCAATGACCGATAATTGGTCAGGAGAAAAGACGCCAGGCAGATCCCAGCAACTTAAACTTTCTTAAAGGTAAAGTAACTCCATGACAGGTATGTAAAACTGTACTAGTAAACATTTTATTAGTCCTTTGTTAGATATGTGACTTAGCTAGACTCAGAAAAGATTCCTATGCCATAAATGTGTAGTTTCGCCTTAAAAAGTGAAGTCTTGTTGGCTGTCATTGAGATATAGAACAAATCTTCTGGGAAGAAGATCTAAACTTTTGATGCTGGAAAAATTCTGGCAGAAATTTCCTGGAAGAAAAATGTATATTATAAAGACTGGTGTGAATCTTGAAAAGAGATCCCACCAAGGTGGATTAAGTACTTAACATATCCTACATCTTATAATTTTTAAATTTATCTGTCCCTATTGGCTGACTTCATTGCTTATTCCAATAATCTACCCAAATTCAGCTGTCAGAATGATGTGGTTCAGCAACATCTAAAAACTAAACCACTCTTTGATCTGGTTTGGATTATATGCATCCCTATTATCATCTTTCTCTTAAGCTTTTCTTCTTCAACTTTCATCTGTTTTAATGGCAGGCAAGAACAAGCATTAGAGATAGATGAAAACTCTTGAGGAAAATCATTCTGACTATTCAACATTCATGAGATGAAAGCATCCTGTACTTATCTGATTCTCAATTAAGTTATGTAAGAGCAATACTCAGACATGACAAAATTCAGAAATTTCCCATCACATATGTTCCTTCCTATTTTGTTTTCATTTGGTTTGGGTTTTTTTAGTTGTTTCTGTTTACCTTGAGTGATAGCATATACTATATACATACTATAGACATACTATATACTCTGGCAAAACAAGATGCTACCCTTTAGCAAGGGTGCTCTCACTTTCAAGAAGAGATGCAAAAATCATCTGAACCTAATGTGAACTGAACCAAAAGTGAGTTAAGCATCTGTCTTTGGACAGAATTATATTTTAGTTACACAGCTTTCAAATTGGCTGCAGTTTTTTATGTCTAAACAAAGATCCATGTAGAGCCATAATGATATGTTGCCACGCATTAATATTCTGTTGTATTTATTATAAAAAGTAACATAAGATATGTTTTTTCCCAACCATAGCTACATTTAGGAACCTAACATTCTTGTGCAGATGTAACAGTAGAGGATGCTAGTGGCTGACTTTGAGAGTCTTTGATGCAAAGATTGCTGCACCCATAGACCACTCTTCATTGTCATGGGAATTTTGGAAGCAGTGACAGGACAGATGTTTCTAGGCCTTCCCTTTTGTTCCTGCCTCTGGTGGGAACAGCTGTCCTGATGCAAACCTGTGTGAGATTATACTATAAACACCACAGTTTAGCATAGGCTAAGTTAAAAAATCCTTGCTCAGAAAGTTTTGGGGAGTGCTTTCAAATGGGTTTGATCAGTTCTCTGGGTGCTGCTGTCCAGAAGTCAGCAGCATCCTCAGAACAAAGGCCAGAAGTAGAGTACATGACAAAGAAAAAACTGACAACTGCTGAAAGCTCATCTCCCAAAATTATAGCCCTCTGCATAGTTCTGTAATTGCTGTGCTGACACAGTCAGTGCCTTAAAAACAGTGACAATGTTCCTTGTCTGCCAAGATACAGTGGTAACATAGAGCTCAGTCTTGGTGTAACGAACAAGGATGAAGCTAATTCTAAAACACTGAATAAAAATAACGTTCAACACCAGTTTGCCAAAGGTATTTTTGGATTACCTACAAACACTAAGTTTGTTAGTCATGGTACTCCTGATGGAGCTTAGGTGGTGATCATTGTGATTTTTCTGGATTGAAGTGGAAGCTCAGTAAATTCAGTGATGTGAGATAGGGCTGAAACTAGCATAAAATTCGATTTATGGTTAAGCCACAAAACTACCATTTAATAAGCATTCTCATGTCATTATATTAAGCCTCTAACAGAGGCTTAGAAGAAGTACTACTCAATACTGCCACTGAATGTGATTAGCTTTACAAATATTTATGTGCTTCTGGAGTTGTGTGAATCAAGAAAGGAATGGTGGGTATTTCTTGTGTTAAAAGACTAGTCTGGAACTCAGGGGTTTAGTCTTTACCTTAGATTCACTGGACCATTTAGGACTGGCTTTTCAAAGTTGTTATATATCTACAGTGTTTACTGACTGTAGATGTAATTGTGAACTTGAAAGCTCTGAAAATTAGTCTTTCAAGCTCACAGGATACTACAGTACTACAAAATACAAGCTACCTGATTACTTTAGGAGCACATAAGTTACAATTTTTCTCGATTCCTCTTGCAAGTACAGTACTTTTATTAGTTTATTTTCCAGCTATCTTTTGTACTATTTTCACTTCTCTGACTCAGTGTACTTTCAATGTTCTTTGGATTTCAGCGCTTATTAAAGATTTCAGCCTAATGCCTGTTTATATTCCTTGAGTTGTTCATACATCCTTCATTGCTTTATTATTGAATTATTATTCTTGGAAAGCTTGAAATGCCCATGTGCCTTATGCCTAGTATATACACAACAGATTAATTCCAAGCTATAAAAATAAACAGCTCTCTTTGTTCTTAAGAGGATTTGGATTGAGTGGAGTGGCTTTATAAGTATTGCTTAGTATTGAAGTTTGGAAACAAAACAGAAAATGTTTTCATCCATTCACGGTTAAAAATTACCGGCTTTGGTATTTTCAACTTAGCTGTTCCTTGAGCTTTTTATTCAGTTTTCCTGATTGAGGTCTGTGCACTTTACAGGTTTGGATTTTTTTAAATGAATACATAACTCCAAAATCAAACCCACCATGAGGAAAAGGAAGAGACGCAGTGAGGGAAGTTCATATATCTAACTGAAAAGGCCATGGTATTATGCCAAAAAGCATGAATAATTACAGCACAGCAGCCTCTAGCTCCTTCCAAAGCGTGCTCCCTTCTGTGACAGTGCTGTGGTTGGCAGTGACCGCCCTTGTGCTGGGGAATTCTGTGATGTCATTTTCACATGGTCTTACAAAAAAAAAAAAAACAAACCCTGCTCACTGATTTCCACAGTGTTTGATTTTCTAAGGAAGGTTTTTGAAACAGGTATCTTATTTCCTTTCTATGAACATCAAAAATCCCTGATAGATTTCTGGAAGAGCAGAGTTTAATCCTGCAACTCTTGGCTGAAATTCCTCTCACCTGTTTATGTCAACACTGTGCTTAGAACAGTACAGCCCTGTAACTTCCACCCTAGATATGGCTACATCAGATAAGTGATGGGGTGTTTTCAAATTTCAGGTAATGTTGCAAGTGCACAAAGGGAAAAGGTATGTTCATAAAATAAACAGAGCATAGGCAATAACAACAAACACATGACAAGGCAGGCATGGCCTTGGAAATTGGAATGAGATTCCTTATGGAACAGCTCACAGGTTTCAGGGAGGATCCAACAGGAAGTCAGGGCATCAACCCTTAATAAGAGCTTCTTCTAGAGCTGAGGAATCTCATGAAGCACAAAGGTGATGGATGAAGAAAGCAGAGGGCGTAACTGAGGAAGGAAACAGAGACCATCTACACTTACAGGAAAAATGAAGCTTAGCAAAACTTTTATAATGAGGAATAATAACTGCAATTAAGAGGCAGAGGTTAATGAGAGCTAATAAAATAATTCAGCATTGAAATGAAGTGCAAGTCTTAATATAACTGGGGGAGGTATAAGGGCTTTAGGCCACATTGTTATTGCTAAGCAAAGCAAAAATGCTCTGGCTGGGCTTTCTTACATTCTTAACTCCCTCTTTATTACTTTACTTAATGAAACTAGCAGGCAAATCTCATAACCTTCTCTTGGCATTCTGCCCATTCCATACAGCAAGCAAAAATCCAGTCTCCTTTCATTAACTTTTTCAGGTCTTACCATCAGCCCTTGCTTCAACACCATCTGATAACATGCCACTTTTCCCAGCATTATTTTCCTCGTTAGAGAAATATGAAGAATAGGTGGGATAGCTGGAGTTGTTCAGCAGGGAGAAGGCTTTAGGGAGACTTCACTATGGTCTTCCAGCATCTCAAGGGGTCTCATGAAAAGGAAAAAGGGTTTTTATAAAGGCAGATAGTGACAAGACAAAAGGCAATGGTTTTAAATTGCAAGAAGGCTAGGATTAAATTCTTTACTGTGAGGGCTAGGCACTGGAGCAGGATGCCCAGAAAAGTTGTGGGTGCCCTATCCCTGGCACTGTCCAAGACCAGGCTGGACAGGGCTTTGAGCAACCTGTTCTACTAGAAGGTATCCCTGTTCACAGCAATGAGGGTTGTAACTAGATGATCTTTAAGGTTCCTGGTTGAACTCAAACCATACTTTGATTCTCTGATTCCATTAATATTTTGTCTTGAAGCAAGTGCAAAGGCTGTGGTTCAATCGGTATTCATATCAGTTAGGGCAATCCAGAGTTACTTCTGTCATCTTCCTTAACAGGTTGTGCCCATGTCAGCTTTGTCACAATACTTCAGTGGGGAATTCCCAGATGGTTGGCACATACATATACTTTATCAGTATTGGTATGAGCAGTGTTAGTCAGGTAAAAGGTAATATATCTTATTAGCCTTGTTAATTGTACCAATGCATTAGGTTTTCACTTTGAGAGGAGAATAAGGATACTAAAGGAGCTTATAGCCAGGTGGGGATTGGCGTTTTTCCCCAGATAACAAGTGGCAGAATGAGAGGACAGTCTTAAGCTGTGCCAGAGGAGGTCTAGCTGGACATTAGAAAGAAATTCTCCACAGAAAGGCTCATTGTGCATTGGAATGGGCTGTCCAGGGAGGTGGTGGAGTCACTGTTACTGGAGGTGTTTAAGCAGACTGGTTGTGGCACTTAAGTTTTGGCGGTCTAGATGACAAGGTTCTATTATAGGCTGGACCAAATGATCTCACAGAATCTGTGATTCTGTGTGAAAGTGTTTGTAACGCTCTAGAACCACTGACACGGTGCGTTTTTTTATAAACTGAGAAATTTTGGAGGGGAGAGGGGGTGGGGATTTCTTTGCTTTTTTCCTTTAGGGTTTTTTTTCTGTTTGTTTGGTTGGTTTTGTTTTTTTGGGGAATTGTTTGCTCTCTGGCGGACGCTGCCTGCTGTTTCCCTCCTGGCAGGACAAGCTCCGCAGTCGCTTTCGCGGTGGCGCGGCAGCAGCAACGCTCGCAGCCCATGACGCGTGGGGCAGGGCCGGGCTGGGGGCCGGGCTGGGGGCCGGGCTGGGGGCCGGGCTGGGGGCCGGGCTGAGGGTTGAGGGCCGGGCTGAGGGTTGAGGGCCGGGCTGAGGGTTGAGGGCTGGACTGAGCGCTGAGGGCCGGGCTGAGGGCTGGGGGCCGGGCTGGGGGCAGGGCTGGGGGCCGGGCTGGGGGCCGGGCTGAGGGCTGAGGGCCGGGCTGAGGGCGGGCCCCGGGGCCGGGCTGAGGGCCGGGTCTCGGTGACCATGGCGGCGGCTATGGGGGAGGCGGGCGCGGCGGAGACGGCCGCGGCGCCCGACTACGAGCCGGGGGAGGTGTACACGCGCGCCTTCCGCGTGGGCGCCCTGGGCCTCGGCTGGCGGCGGCTGCTGGGGCCGCCCGACCTCTCGCTGGAGGAGGAGCTGGCGGAAGAGGCGGACGCAGACGTGGCGGCGGCGCTGGGCTGCGTACCGGGCACGGCGGCCGACCTGCGCGCCGTCTGCAGGTGGGGAAGCCCGGCTGCCTCCAGGCCGGGATTTGCGGCTGCGGTGCGAGGGGGATGCCGGTGGCCTCTCTCGGCGCTGGTGCGGGGGAGGTGGCTGGTGCTCTCGCCGAACGGCGCGGTGCTTCTTCAAGAGAGGCGGAAGGTGCTCGGGCAAAACCACTTCAGAGCAGCCTCTTCCGGGCCTGTGAAACGTTTGTTTCTAGTTCCCGAGTAATTAGAGAGTCAAAGACTGTCAGGGGGTTGGAATGGACCTTAAAGGCATATAGCCCCATGCCATGTCCAGGGACACATTCCAATAGACCAGATAGCTTAGAGCTCCATCGAGTCTGGCCTTCAACACAGCCAGAGTTCTAGCATCCACAGCTTCTCTGGACAACCAGTTCCGGTGCCTCACCACACTCACAGTAAAGAATTTCTTCCCAATACCGAATCTAAAGTTGCCCCTTTTTCATTTGTACTGAATACTCATTATCCTGTAGTAAAGTTCCTCATGAAGAATTGGTCACCAACATCTCCGGAGGCCAGATACGCAGAAAGACAAACAATTTTTCTGGAGAATAGTGCTCCAATAGGGGAGACTTTGTAACACAATGTGAATTTGAACAGTTTGATGCTTGAAGTTACATGGGTAAACTTTTAGCAACCTGGTACTGGTTAAGTACTTAAAGGTATCTGCACATCTTCATGGTTTTAGGAGGCACCAGTTGCACGGTGAAACATATACCTTACATGAAGAAATAAGCCAGGCATCTGTTTGTATTAACAAAGAATCATAAAATCACAGAATGGTTTGGGTTGGAAGAGACTTTAAAGATCATCCTGTTCCAATTACTCTGCCATGGACAGCTACACCTTTCACTAGACCAGGTTGCTCAAAGCTCAAAGCCCCATCCAGCCTGCCCTTGAACACTTCTAGGGATGGGCTTCCACAGTTTCTCTGGGCAGCCTGTTCCAGTGCCTCAACACTGTCACAGCATTTCTTCCTAATACTAATTCCACTCTTTTAGTTTGAATCCCTTAAAATCATTTAGAGTAGTTCAGGTAGC
Source organism: Pseudopodoces humilis (assembly GCF_049639895.1). NCBI lineage: Eukaryota > Metazoa > Chordata > Aves > Passeriformes > Paridae > Pseudopodoces > Pseudopodoces humilis. Next base: position 45,659,413 of record NC_142203.1, on the reverse strand, counting down.
TGGCAGCATACAGTACCTGTTGAGTGTCTCTTGGTCCTTCGCTTCCACTGACTTGTTTTTCTCAGGGTAGTGGTGAAGTCAGAGCCATTTAAGTGCTTCGTGGGTGCTGAACCAGCAGCATCATCTCACACGCTATGGCTGCAAGGCTTTCCGGTCACATGGATAGTAAGAATTGTCCTTCACCTGTTGAAAGGCCTGATTTCAGGCAGTAATTCCTGTAGAAAGCATCACAGTTGGTAATTTATCTGTAGTCCATCAGTAAGGAAGACATGCCAGAGTTCTGATTCTATCTGTATAGTTTTGTGCTTCAGCTGTCACTGTTCTAGTGACTAGCATAAATTTTTACCATTATTAGACTTAGTAAAAATAGACGATGATATTGGTTTAAAAAAAAATGTATTCTGTATTCTGGTGTGGCAGAAACTATGGCAATTACTCTGTAAGCTCTTCCAGTGTAGATGGTCCCTGATTTCTCCTGTACTCCTTATTCTCTGGCAACTCTATTGCCTGATCCTGTGTGTTGCTGTTTTCATTTGAATTCCAAGGACCTTTTCCTGTTGTTTCTTTATTTTTCTCCACGTTCCTTCTGCTTTTTTCTTCTGTTCTGCTTTCTTCAGTTTACACCTGCTGTATTTCACTTGCTGTCTGCATTTGCTGGTGTTACAGAGCAGTGCTGTCTGTTTGAGGCTGAGTGTACTGTCAGTGGTGGTTGTTTAGGAAAGAGGAAAAAGGCTGGTGATCTATGACAGGGAGAAAACTGATCATCTGGCAGACTTTTGTTGGCTTTGCAGGAGAATGAAGCTAAACCTGCACATCCTGGTGTGACCTTTCCCCTGTTCAGGCTGGAATCCCAATCCGTAATCTCCATGTGCTTTTGCTTTTAAATTAAGGAGCACTAGCCTCTTGAATCTCTCCTTAACATTGACCAACCTCCAACTGGTACCTCTGATCACTTCTACTCACCTGCTCTGAGCTGCTCATATTCCTCCCTTGAGCAGAGATGAGAACAGTGGGGTACACCAAGATCTGTTCTATAATATCCTGAGATCACGTGTATTACTGGTGTAAATATAACTTTACAAGTGCCGAAATGAACGCATGATAGAAATAAACACAGATTTTTGTGACTCTAAACTTAGGAAGCTTCTGACAAATTAAGAAGGTTTTCTTTGGGCAGAAGAAAGATAGGAAGATGTGGACACTCCTACATCTATTTTTAAAATAGTGTTAGATTAAAAGAATCTTTCATGGATTCAGGTTGAAGTTTTTCAGTATCTGTCATTAAATTTTTGTAGAGTAGTGACATTTAAGTATTCCTGACAATGTAGAGTTTTCTGGTGAGGAGAAATGTTATTGAACTGAATACATTGAAATAAAATTTCCTTGAAATACAGTACATTGAAATGTATAATGTTTAAATTATTTTATTTTAATAACTCTTTGGGCACCCCCAATATGGTTATTGTGGGATTTTTTTGTTTGGTTGCTTTAGTGTTTGTTTGGTTTGGTTTTTGTTTGTTTTTTTTCAGTATTTTGGGGTTTTTTGTGTTTGTTTTTTTTTTTTTGGTTGGGATTTCTTTTGTTTATTTGTTGGTTCATTTTTTGTTGTTGCTATACTTGTTTGTTTTTGTTTTATTATTATTATTTTACTATATTTTCTTCCTGTAATAGATTCCTACAGACAGAATGCAGGAAAAAATTGGTATCTTCATCCACTTGCATTTGACTCAGTAAGAATGCCTTGCCTATTGCAAGTTATATCAAGTTGTATGCTGATAATCATTATAGAGATTGCTTGTGTTTTCATCAGATCATAAACAGGTGTAAAATTGTGTCTTTATCTGGAAGATTCCATAAGTAATTCTCTTTACCAAGGTGTCAAAAGAGAAAAATTCTAGGTTTTGTTCAAGTGCCTCAGGAGTCTGTGAGCAAACAAGTATTTATTCATAATTGGTGCTGGAGTGACTGAAGTTGTTGAATGTTGGAGATGCTAAGTTATGTTATTCTGTTTTGTCTTCTGTGTCATTTGTTGTGTGCATGTGTAGGGCAGGCTAAGCCTCAAATCACTGTGGATTTTAGGTAGGTCAAGAGAGGTGAGGCTTGCAGGTACCTTATTCAACTTCAGCCCTAATTCACCTTCTAGTTTTATTAGAGGGGGTAGTTGTAAATATCTCTTGGGATGTGTTATAAAGCTGCATTAAGCTAGCATTAACGTCTTAACGTATTAGTATTTCACGTCTCGTGGTATTAGTGTCTCAAAGGTGATGAAAGTAGTACCTTTAAAATATGTGCAATATAAAGAGTAATATGGACATTGTAGCTGCTTATTATAAAGTATCAGGCCAAATGCTAAAGTATCTTTGAATTTCTAAAAGAGAAAACTCATTGTGCTGCTAGAATATTCTGGGAAAGGTAAAGTCACAGTGATTAAGTGCTTCATTGGTAGTCTGTTTCCAAGTCTACATTTCCAGAGAGTTTCTTTTGCATTTTTATTTCTGGTCACCTTAAAATATCTCCATAGGGGACATAAATTCAGATAACACTTTGCATGTGGCTTTTTTCAAACTTTCAACTATTGTTCCTCATTAGTGTCCTGCACTTCACCTTGGTTTCAATTAAACAGCATGGCCAGTGTTTTCCTCTCTGTTGCAACTATGCAACTGAATGAATTGCAGGATGCAGGAACAGTCTCTGAGGGGACACAGCAGGATCCCAGTCTTGTGGCAGGCAGGAGTGAGGGTGTTCCTAGTGCGAACTCTGTCTTGCATGCGCTTCTGTGTCTTAAGTGTCTGACATTGACTTAGCCTTCATTTCTGGAGGGTCAGCATATACTTTGTGTTTGTAAAGCTTGATTTCCTCAGGACCATGGACCAAGCATTGCTTATGTGGTTCCACTGGCAGCAGTGGAGTTACACAGTGGGAGCTCCAGCATGGCCTATGTGTAAGGCCACACAGCAAAGCCTTTCAAGACTTCGGTGTATGTGGTACAAAAACACATGTAATTAATTATTAGAATGAGTTCTAATACTAAAAATGGTGCTCTGCTTTACCTTTAGAAATTGATGGTTTCTGACTTTTCAGAAGTGAGAAGGGACAGTACTAGTGCATGCAAGCTTCCACGGAACTTGTCAGGGGTTCAATGTCAGTATCTCTTTACACTAGATACCTTTCAGTCCTTACAAGGAAAAAGAAGAAGCAGTTTTAATGACAATGATTTTACATAGTGTCTGCTTGTAGCAGGTTTTCTGGGGATATTAGTTTTTTCCCTGAAGCAGGCAATTAATGGTCATGGTGTGGATAGCACAGTCAGAGATCCCACCTAGGGCTATGGGAAGAAAGAAAAGCACAAGTGTTGTTAGTAACATCTGACATATTATTGGTGGGTTCCGGCACAGAAGTGATATGGGAAACTGTCACTTTTGATGCAAGTGAAACTTCACAATGGTAGGTAATAGACATTTTCAGATGCTTCAAATAATACCTGTGGTGTTTAAATAACTGAATATGTAGTCATTTCCTCAAAATGGTACTTAATCTAGTGACTTGGTCTCTGTGGTGAATAGGATCACTGATCCATGTGGTGAAGATTTTGCATAAATAATTTGGTCATGCTGTCAGTTTTACAGAAAGGATCGGTTGTGAGTTGATTTATCTGTCAGGGGTTATCCTTTACTTTATTATGTGGACTGCTTGTAACACAGCTCTATGCTATGTGGAGAACAACCGTATCTAAAAGGTTAATGGTTGAACTGTGTTCTCCAAAGTGCTGTTCTCCATCTTTCTGTTAGTTAAATTACTATTTCTCAGCTGTGTTTCAGTCTACATTTGACACAGGATTCACTTGGTTGTCTCTGCCTCCACTTCCTCAAGTGGGAATCTAAGCACAAGGTTCATTCTGTTTCCAGGAGGTTGTGGCTCATTACTGTAAAGTTCATTTTAAAATGGTATTTCTGAAAGAATCCCATTTTCTCAGTAACTTAAAAAAATTATTTTCTGTTTGAGGTGAAAACTGTGAAACAGAAAGTTTAAAACTTTGTATGTTGCTGAATGAAAAATAACTAAACAATAGTAAATTCATATTACTGTCAATACAGAGTGACTTTATTGGCTCATCAGAAGAAAGCCATCTGTCCACAATCAAAATTTTTTCTCTGACTTTTGCTTATTGTCAGCTTATAACAGTTGATTCCAGACTTCTATTTCTCAATTACTTTGTACTCCTATGCAGTTCCACTCCAAAGGGTTATTCATTACTGCAGTGATATTATTGTTGACATAGGGAATGAAAGAATATAATGGAATAATTAATGTTATTGAGGATAAATGGTATGGTCCGAAAGGTTTTCCTGAACTTCACCAGTCGTAGTTTTGTCCGATAAAGAGATGGGTTTGTGCAAGAGTTTGCTGGGATTCAAACTGCAGGTGGACTTAGACACTGGAGTAAGCCCTGCCTTTTAGACTGCAAAAGAGAAGAGACAAAAGCAGCCAAGTCTCATTCAAAGCAGTTCTCTGTTTTAAATATGTTTTTTCCTCAGACTATCTTTAAGCTGGATAAAATTCTATTGTGATTAATGCAAAATGCTTCTGGGAAGGACTACAGAGGAAGGGATGTGCATATGATGATTCCTCTGATTCTGGTGTGCTGCAGTGCACAACCTGAAATGGGAACTCATAAATGGAACCAGGTATGAAACCACCTCTGGGTTCCTGCCTCTCGTACTTGTACACATACTGTGAGAAATCACTGCTGTGTCCAAAGAGGACAGCTCTAGATTTAGATTAAATATCAAGAAGAAATTGTTTACTCTGTAGAGTGGTGAGGCACTGGAACAGGTTGCCCAGAGAATTTGTGGATGTTCCATCCCTGGAAGTTAGAGAAGGTTGGATGTGCCCCTGAGCAACCTGGTCCAGTGAAAAGTGTCCATGCCAATGCTGCTGGGGGGAATGGAACTAGATGATCTTGTAAGGTCCCTTCTAACCAAACTGTTCTATGTTTTTGTGATTCTGTCTGTTATTTTTTTATTGTTCCAGCATTGATATGTTAATGTGTTCTGAAAAAGAAGAGGACCCAGATGTTATTCCTGAAGATAGCAGTCTGCTCACTCTTCGGTATGCTATTGGAGTGCTCTCATGGTACTCTTATTTGGGGTGGGTGGAAAATCAGCATGGAAGTATGGCTGGCTGCTTATTCCCTTCAAAGGCAATGCTTTCTGGAGCACCATGCAAAAATACCATAAGGGCAGAAACACCAGTTTATGACGGGGCCATTGGTATGAGTCTCCTGCTTGAATGTTGCTTAGGAATTTTTATTAAGATATACAGAATATGCCGTCTTTCTTATTGGAAAAGGATTTCTGCACCTAGGTGCTTCTGAAGTGATGCCTGAATTTGGAGTGTGCAGGGGCTGTCTGATAATCATGTGTGTGAGGTTCCTCCAAAGAAACCTGACTCATACCTCTAAGTAACACAGTCATACTGTAACAGCCAGACTGTAAGTATTGATGCTGTAACCAGATAACCTCTTTATATGAACCCAATCTGTTTTGTTGAATTTTGTTTTGTTCATGGAATTCACTGATACTGCTGGTGCATTTCAGAGGTTAACCAATATATGTAAGGTTTCTATCAACTGGCAAACTTGGCCAGTTCAGGCCTTTGCTGTACTACATATCATTAATGTAAAGCAATGTGTTTAGACTGTGATCAGTGTTAAGCCTGATTGTTACTGAAGATCCTTGAGAGGGTCTAGAGGATAAGTAAACTTGTCCTGAATGTTAAGGATTAGGTGCTCATGCAGTGGTTAAATGTATTTTAGTCAGTATTCTACTTTTGATACTCTTTCTTCTAGAAATGATAATGAAGGTTTGTTTTCAGATTTTTCTGAAGTGTCTATGATATGGGGCTGAGAAAGAATATTTGTGTGTTGTTTTTTAACTTGTGTTTTGCTTGAACATGAGTTCAGTTTTTTTTGAAGTTGAAAGAATTGTTGAAATAGCTTCCTCAAAGGCCACAAAGTGTTTTGTCTTAGGACAATGTCTTCAAACAACATTTTGCTATTTTTTATTTTGAGTGTAAAGTTACTCACAAACAATCTGTCATTTGCAGTTAAGGAGGGAAAAAAAACACCGGCTGAAGTGCACAAGCTGACCTGTGCCCTGTCAGGTTTTATGAGAGTCAGGAGATGAGTATTTTAAGTCATTCTGTCCCATTAAGACAGACAGTAATCCTTTTCTTTGAAAACTGCTTCGTAGTAGTTTGTGTCATTTAAAAGTACGAAATTCTTGAAATTCTACATGGAAATTGTTGAATGAAATTTTGTCTTGCGTTCCTACCCTTCAGAATTAGAAAGAAGGCCTTAGAAAGGAGAGAAGAAACAATTATTGTGGATCGGGCTTGCAGACAAGAAACTCTTACCTATGAGATGGTAAGTTGCCTGTCATCTTATAGGTAGTCAAGACATCCAAAATCCAACTTCTGGTTGCTTTTTATTCACCACTATGAAATGTACACTGTAAATGTTTGCAGATACAAGTTTGCAAGTAGTAATTAAGGATAAAGACATTTTATAAAAAGATAGGACAGGAAGTCTGCTCTTTCTGTTAATACTGGATGTATTTAAGAAGCAACTCCAGCTCGTTACCACTAGATGACTGCTTTTTTTAAGTGCTGTGAACTTACAGCTAGACATAGAGCTAGACAAAATGTGTGATGGCTTTGCTCCTGGAGTCCGGTGTTGGAAACTAAGCTTCAGTGCATGAATGATTATTAGCTAGTTTTAGTAGGGCTGAAAGAAGGGACAGTAGCAGCACAGTGGTGGTAAATTCCTAATTCTGAGCTTTGTAACCCAAGTTTTTCAGCCATTCTGAACTGCCAGGAACCAAGAGTGTAGTCATCAGCCCCTCCAGTAAGTCTTACTGGAATTTTTTAACTATGCTTAATACATTTTTTTAATGATTTCTTGACAACCATTGAAGTCTTAAACAACAAAACCTCAATTCATAAATGTTCATAGAATCATTAAGGTTAAAAGACCTTTAGGATTGTTGACCCCAACCATTACTTTAAACACTGCCAGATCCACCACTAAACTGTGTCCCTAAGCACCACATATACACATTCTTTGAACTCTTTCAGGGACACTGAAGTGCTGGAGTACATGGCTTGAACAAGCCATGAGCTGCTGTAAAAATTAGGAACAGAAGTGTAGTGAGGAAAGAACCTCATGTAACTACTAGACTTGTTTTTCCCCTTGAGGTTTCCTGGTCTGTCCTGAGTTATCATGTTTCAGCTGTTCAGAGACCTAGGCACATTTTGTAAACACCATGATGCTACTACTCTGCTGGACTTTTAGCCTGGGGATTATCTGAGAAAATATTAGCAACAGAAACTTTCATAAAGGGATTCAATGAGTGGTGTCTTACTGCTGCCTCTGAAGAATGAGCACATGGTCATTCATTGCATTCTTTAAGCAAGCTGTGTCAGAGCTGTGATTCTGTGGTTGGGACCATGATGCCTTCATACAGGAGAGCAGTAAGAAACTGCTCAAGGAATATGTCACATGAAGAAGGCTGATGCAAGGCAGAGAGCACGAATATATCTGAGTCTCACAGGACTACAAGTTCCCATTACTGAATCTGAGGAATACTCCGTGCTGGTGGGAGGTGTTTGTGCAGGCAGTATTCTCTCTTGATTTGTTGGAAAGGGAGGAAACTGCCACAGAAAAGTATTCTCCCTCATTCTCACTGCTGGGCTGTGTCTTAAATACAAAGCAGGATGGAAATTTAGGAATGCATTTACTTATTTTATAAAACACAGTCCTGTGGCAAGGGCAGTGCTGGGTTTTGGGTTTGGATTTTGGAGAAATTGTGGCCTCCAGCTATGTCTAGCTTCCCTAATAAGAGGAAGTGTTGCACTGACTGTAATTTTCCTATATTTCATTTTGTGTATATTTTCTAGGTTAGTGGTTCCCAAGTTAAGGGTTGCAATCCCCTTTTATATATAAAAGCATTCAAAGAGCATTTCAAAGCCTTAAGTGGTGAAAGTTGGTAGCAGCTGGGTTCCATGAAGGCAGAATGACAGCAGCCTCTAATTCCTTTATGTGGGGCCTGTCAATAGCGAATGAGCAGCCAGCTGTCTTGTAACAAAGCTGAGAAATGAAGGAGCATGCTTGAAATCAATAATTGGAGAAGTTTCTCACCTTTCTACCTTGAAGGAAGTAGTCCGTTTTCAATTCAGAAGGTTACATGAAGTCAAAAATGAGTTAGCATTTCTCAGACTCTCAGTCATGCAGGGTTTATTTTACATATATATATGTGTGTGTGTGTGTGTATGTGTATATATATGTATATGGTTTCCAATATAATACATACATGCGTGTGTGTGTTTGTATGTTTTTCCAGGAGTCACTTGCGACTGGAAAGAGGCCAGACAATCCAACAGATCTAATTGAGGAGGGAGAACTACTTTTAACCCTGAACATCTTTTATCCTGTTATATTTCAGAAGGTTGGTATGAAATTCTCTGGGTTGGGTTCTGAGTCTTTCCTATTCAGGTGCTCTCCCAAGCTGCTAAAATCAGTGAGTCTACTGAAGACTTTATAAACTCTTCAACTCTGGTAATTTCATAAGGCTCTTGTAGCATCTAGCTTTCATTCAGTTAATGGTTTACATAACAAAACTCATACAATAATTATTCAGTTGTTAATTTATTTTACAGAAAGCTCAAAGCCTGAAACTAAATACATGAAAATTAAGGTACTCTTTCTGGATTTGGTATAAGTGAGCTCAGACTTTCTGTCTTTTCTGCACTTATTGATGCAGAATGTAACTTTTGAGTTTCTGAACAAAACTATTAAGTGTCAGTCATAAGAGAGGCCGTGGCAAGATGCTCTTCAGAGAAGTGATAAGCCAGATGCTGCCAGTAATGACCTTAAGCTGTCAAATGAAGAGCAGTGCTGATGCTGACAAGTTATAATTTATCTGAATATATGTGTATGCTGTGTTCTTTGTAGCATAAGGATCACAAACCCTACCAAACAGTCCTTGTCTTGGGCAGCCAGAAGCTCACTGAGCTGAGAGACTCGATTTCCTGCGTCAGTGACCTCCAGATAGGTGGTGAGTTCAGCAGTCAGCCAGATCAAGCACCAGAGCACATCAGCAAGGTAAAACTTCCTATGTGGAACCCTCTACATGTGTGGGAGTCTTGAAAACAGAGAGGGAGGCAGAGTTTTGTCTTGTTTTGTCTTCAGCACTAAATTCAGCTCCATTGGTTCTGCCTGTTGGTTGCACTGCAAGTAAATACCTCATAGTGGCATTACCAAGATGATCTGTTTTGTGCAATATCAAGAAAAACATCATTATTGCTACTGCTAGGAAGTGTCTACACAAGCAGTGAGTTTTGTATTGATGTATTTCTGTGGACTGATTTTATTTTGCACTGAAACACCAGAGATAATAGCTTAATCCCACTAATAATGATAAGTTAGACCATCCCACTGTGCTTTGTTGTTTGCAACTGGATCCTGATCAAACGTAGGGATGAAGATTATTCTTCTCTTCCAAAGTTGCTACGTGTTTTCTGCATAAGAAAAAAACAAGTCATCTAGTTGAAAAAACTGAAATTGAATCACTTCTATCATACATTGTATGACATATAATATATGTCATATCACAAAATGGCTGAGGTTGAAAGAGACTTGTGGAGGTCATCTGGTCTACTCTCTCTGCTCAAGCAAGGCCACCTACAGCTGGTTGTCCATGACCATGTCCAGACATTTTTTGCATATCTCCAAGAATGGAGGTTGCACAGTCTCCCTGGACAATCTGTGTCAGTGTTCAGTAACCTGTGTCAGTAAAGAAGTGTTTCTTGAGATTCAGGGGAACTGCATATGTTTCAGTTTGTGCTTATTAACCTGAACCTCTCACTCAAAATGAGCCTGGCTCCATCCTCCTTGCACCCTCCTTAGAGGTATTGTGTATGTTAATAAGATTCCCCTACCTGACCTTTCTCTTCAGGGTTCTAACTCACAGCTCTCTCAGCCACTCATTTTAGGAGAGATGCTGCAGTCCCTTCATCTTCATGGCCCTTGTGGTATTCTTTCTCCAATATGTCCATGTCTCTCTTATACTGAGCATCCAAGAACTGAAGACAGGACTTTAGGTGTGGCATCCCTTGTTCTGTGGAGTACTGAAGGATCACCTCCCTTAACCTGCTGGTGGTATTTTATCTAATGCAGTGCAGGATCCCATCAGCTCCATCTGCTGTCTTTGCTGCAAGGACATGTTGTTGCCTCATGTTCAATTTGGGATCTGCCGGGATCCCCAGGTTCTTTTTGCCTAGCTGCTGTCCAGCTGAGTGGTCCTCAGCATACAGTGGAGCACCAGCTTGTTTATCCCCAGGGGCAAGACCTTGCAAGTCTCCTTGCTTAACCTCACCAAGTTCTTGTTGGCCCATTACTCTGGGCTGTTAAGATTCCTTTGGCTGGCAACAGGATCATCTGGTGTATCAGCCACCAGGCTGATCAGAGGTAACAGGCAGAAGTGAATCAAAGAGTCTGAATGCAAAACACATTCCTACCACTGTGTCTTCATGCAGGTCATCTGAGAAGTCCTGTCATTGGTCCCGGTGTCTTCTTTACCTGTGTTTTGACAGCCTAGAGTTAATAGCTTAAAAAGAGACCTCTGGTCACAAATGAGCGTCCCCAGACTGGTCTGGTGATGGAGAGTGCCTGGTTGTCCATGGTTTTCTCATTTAGAATAAATAGGGAAAATCTATTTTGAGTCCTTGAAGAGTGGCCAAGGGAGAAAAGGAGGCTCAAGAGAGACATTATCACTCTCTACAGCTATCTGAAAGGAGGGTGAGGCAAGTGTAGCCAGGTATGGGGCCAGTTCTCCTGGGTAACAAGAAACAGGATTAGAGGAAACAGCCTCCAATTGCACCAAAGAAGGTTTAGATTGGATATTAGGAAATATTTCTTCACGGCTAGGATGGTCAGACATTGGAACAAGCTACCCAGGGAAGTTGTGGCATCATCAGCTATTAAAGTGTTCAAAAATGTGTGGATGTGGCACCTGGGACATAGTTTAGTGGTGAACATGGCAGTGCTAGGTTGATGGTTGTACTTGATGAACTTAAAAGTTTTTTACAACCTTAATAATTCTATGATTCTGTTCCAATGACTTCCTGAGGCCTCAGCATGCATGGTAGCTGCTTTGGAAGACAAATGCTTTCACTGTGAATCGCCCCTTCCTCTTTCCCTCCCGCTCTTACTGCTGAGCACAGCACCATGTGATGTGGGATGTTCTTTTTGGGTCTGTTTGCATCAACTGTACCAGCTACATTTCCTCTCAGCCTCTCACCCAGCCCCAGCCCACTGGTCTTGGGGAGACTTGGAGAGACAGCCTTGAAGCTGTGCAAGCACTGCTCAGCAGTAGCCAGAACACTGGTGTATTATCAACTCCCCCTCATCAAAAATGCAGAGAGTGCACAGGGGCTGCTGTGAAGCAAGTTAACTCCATACCAAGTTAACTCTGTGCATTTGATCGGAGCACAAAGTGCTTCTTACTGAAATGACAGAATAATTGAAGCCTTGTCCCCTGCATGCATGCTCACATATGCACAGCTACACATGATAGCACTTCCTGGTCACATCTGTATAAAAGGTCAGACAGGCAATTCTGGAAGGTCCAATCACCTCACTTCTAGGGTCTCACAAGAAAATCTATCATCCTTCAAAATTATTCCTTAATTACAAAGCTTATCACATGTAGACAGTCCATTTGTAACATTCTCTTCCATCAAAGAAAATTAACAATTTATGGCACTCATACCCGCAGTGCAAGAGTCACCAGATGCCAACTGAACTCCACAAGCTGAGCTAAACATTAACTTCCCATCACTATGTTCTCTGAACCATATCTCCAAGTGCCACATTCATACACCTTTACAACATTCCCAGGGATGGTGATTTCACCAGTTCCCTGAGCAGCTTATTCCACTGCCTGACCATCATCTGCTGAAGGGAAATAGGGAGTAAGTCTCCTTTTTTTTTTTTTTACTTTGCTTCTGCATGCAGCCTTTGCTTTTTCTCATTAAACTGCCTTTATCTGAGCCCATGAGCTTGCCTGTGTTACTTTGTTTGCCCAGTGCTGTTAAGAAAGAGGAGTGAGAGAGCAGCTGGATAGGTGTCTGGTAGCCATCCAAAGTAAACACACTGCATCTTGCTAATTTTTAAAAATATTATTCTTTTTTAAAGTCAGTGCCTTGAAATTACGGAATTTGTGCAGTGATGCCTGTGTTCTGTATTTTTGTAGAAGTCCATAACTGCTATGATGGGGACAGAAATAAGAGAAGAGCATTACAGTAACCTGTAATGCCTTGAGAACAGTATCAGCACAGTAGCTGCGTAGTTTGCAGTCATATGATATGAGCCTAGCTGTCACATCAGCATCTACAATCAAAGCAGAACTTTTCTTTGACACCTATAGAATGAGGTCTCTTAATATACTTTAGATACCTAAAATGCTTGGATTTTTGGCATGTTTTTTTTTAAGGTATTTATTCTTTCATACCACTAATGGAGACCTCTCTCTCTGTCTCTCAGGATCTCTACAAATCTGCCTTCTTCTATTTTGAGGGCATCTTCTATAATGATAAAAGATACCCAGAGTGCAGAGATCTGAGCAGGTACAGTATTTGGAAAACCTTAAGGAAGATAAAATTTGTTTTATTTTGTTTATGACTTGTGGTGTGACAGATACTGGAATATCTAGGGTATTAAGCTGGAATGGACTTTTCCTACTGTTTTTCCATGATTGTTTTTTACAGAGAAGTTTAACCTTATTTGCTCTACTTATTCCTTCCATTCACTTCCCTTTTGAAAGGAGTATGAACGCATTAACCCATTTAACCTGCAAATCCTTTTTTGCTCCGTTGAGATGGGATTTCTGTGTAAAGTGACAGGTGCCATTTTGTACTGGGTTTATAAGAACCTTCCCTACTTGTGATGGCAATCAAAAGACTTGCCTGTGAGGTAGAAAATGGGTCAGAAAGACAACAAGCTCAGCTGTGTGGCAGTGGTTGTTCTGCTCAGTCTTGAATGCCTTCATGGTAAAGTCAACATGGGGTCTGTATGGCTGATCAGAAAGGAAATCTGGTATTTTAAGAAAGTATGGTCTTGCTGATACACTAGTGAGATTTAGGAGAGCAAAATGTTTAAAATGGCTGGTATGGAAGAGCTGACCCCATTGGACCCTGTTGTTCTGCCAGACTTTGATGTGATTCAGGGAAATTAATATTTTACTTCTTGTGTCTGTCAACAACAATGGTCTTCACAGATGGGCTTGTCATAGGATACACAGCTTGCAGAGTTAGATGCCTTGTGAGTGGCCAGCGCCCTTGCAGTGATAAATTTTGGAAATGTAACTGCACCTGTCAGCTTTGTATTTCTCCTTGAAAAAACAAAACTAAAAAAAACCAACTTTTTAATTCTTTGAAATGAAGTCATTGACCAAGGGGGCAAAATGACCTGCTAGTAACTTGAATTATTGGACTAGTTAAGAAGTATTGTGCTGCGAACAGTCTGACCTGGATGGGTGCCATCAGGAGCATACACTGACTAAAACTCCTCAGCAAGCTGCCTGGTGAGGAATGAAAGGCAGATGTTCCGCAAGAACAGTGAACAGTTCTACAGTGTTGTAGTAGTGCTGTATCTCACCTTAAATTATTACCAAATGTTTTGAACCGTTTTAATTTCCATCATTTAACCATGTCTCAGTGAAGAGCTTTGCATGTCCCCAGGGCATCTTTTTCTCTGCATTCACAGTTCATAGCTTTGCTGTGCTGATGGCCTTTCTGTTTTCAGGACAATTATAGAGTGGTCAGAATCTCATGACAGAGGCTATGAGAATCTTCGGTCTGTTAAGATGGAGGATTATGTTTTTAATGATTTATACCTCAAAATTGGCTTTCCATACCTTTACTGCCACCAAGGGAACTGTGAACACATCATTATAATCACAGATATAAGGTAAGTTATTATTCTTTGGGAGTCCTTAGGCAAATGAAAGTAAGCCTTCTCTGGACAAACTTCAGATATTAAATGCTGAATGTTTGTTAGACTGACTTACTTGTTTTAAAATTATTTTGCTACCTTCTACAGAGCTTAAATTTTTCTTTCATATACATGGGAGTACCTGAAGGAAGGAGAGTAATCTTCCTTGCTTTTTTTGTTTTTGTTTTTTTTTTTGCCAATGTGTGACAGATTTACATACTGTTTCTGGAATACCAGAGAGCAGAATGTTGTAGGCTGTGACTAGACTCAACTGGACTGTTAGTTTGAACTTGAAGCTAAGGAGCAGGAGCTGAAAAGAGAATAGAGGAGTGGAAATAGTGGGTTGAGGTGGATAGGCCAGGAAGAGACAGAGAGGGTGATAGTACTGTGAGGTGGCAGCCACATCAGCCATAGAACTGTTGTGTAGATTTTGCTCATTGCGAAAAAGAGAGAGCACTCCTGTGGTTGTCTTGTAGTGGGTGACAGGTCATTTTCTGTTCCCAGGAGCCTGATGTATCAAAGTATTGATAAAACATGGTGCTTTCCGAAGGGAACATAACCCAGATAAAAGCATAGATGTTGCGCATAAATGATCTGAGCATTCACCTGACAAAAGTTTGTTAGTCTGTATAGGAGATAAAAGCTTTAAAAAGACCACAGAAAGGAGATGGTCTGAAGACTTCTGAGTTACTGCATAAGTTGAATTTACTTGTGACCATAAAATCCACATATGGTGCAACTAACAGTCTATATCCAGATCTTAATCTGTGTTAAGGAATGTTAAGCAGAAGTCTAATCATAGTTTGCATGAGACTTTAAATTATACCTTATTTTCAGTGTCCAGGTTTATGCTCAGATAAATTTCAATATGGCAATATCTTTATTGTATGTGTTATGTTTATTTATTTCCCTCAAGGCTTGTTCATCATGATGACTGTCTGGATAGGACTTTATATCCCTTGCTGGTCAAGAAACATTGGCTATGTACCAGAAAATGCTTTGTGTGCAACATGTATACAGCAAGGTATGCTACATTCTTGATGCTATTGTCATCTTAGTTAAGTCTTTCTAGGTGTTGCTACAAACTCCAAAAACAATAGTAAAAATCGAAGCTCTGTATATTTTTCATAATAATAATAATAATCTTCGCTCTTCAAGCAGTTGACCTCTCTCTAACCAGGAAAAGGCTTCCTGCAGGTAGTGTTCATTTGGAATTGATTCAGGAGTTTCAAAAGAACTAAATAAGTAAGAGATTAATTATTTGGCTCATGTTCTTTTGCGTATCTAGAGCTTGGCTATCTTATCAATTACTTTTGGAAATCCTGCTTTTGGGGGGAAAATGCTGCATTTTCCTCCTTTGCAAGGTATGTGTTTCAAATTCATTTACCAGAATTCATGGATCGCATTTGTTTAATCTAGCATCTACACAGGTATAGATCTGTCCAACTCTAATATAATAAAACCTAGAGCTTTTTAAAAGGCATTTAACTTTCCCCACAGGAAACTCCTAACCTCTGCCTGAAAACTGTGCTATGCAGCTATTCTTGAAGTAATTCTTTGTGATTTTCTGCATTTAAAGGAGAATTTTCTAAAATATTAATTTGGTGCTCTTTATTCACTTTAGTGATGTTTAGATACAAGACACACTTCCAATAATCAGTAGAAATTTCTCTAAAAACTAGGCTAGGCTCTCTGATTTTATAGATCTGAATGATTTATTTGCAAAAACACTGGTTTTCTTTTTTTTTCCCCTCAGGACAGCTTATGCTCTCAGCCTCTGTTTGACACGAGCAGCTGTGTCTTTGTTGTCTTGCTTGTTTGGCCTTAGACTTCTCTGGAATCAGGCAACGAGCCAATTCCCCTTGAGATGGGAGTCCATCCTAGTGCTCCTAGCAGAGCCCTGAGGATGCCTTCACAAGGACCTATAATCTCTGAAACATTTGGCCATAAGGGGAGGTGGAGCCAAAGGGTCAATATGGGGGAAAGATGGGATGGGGAGGGCATTACCAGAGGTGATGTAAATGCATTAAATTAAAACCAGGATTAAGCACTAAGCTTAAGTGGGGACATGCTAAACCATAGACAGCAGAGCTGCTTTGGCTGGCTGTCCAGTATGTTCTAATCTGTGCAGATAGCATCTGTAATCAAGGGAGGCCTTCAGCCGTTGTGGCATCTTGAGTGCTATCATAACTTAATTACTCAGTGACATGGCAGGCCCTTTTTGTACTTGTTGTGTTCATGTTAACTTCAGTGCTTGCTGGAGTGTGCTGCAATCCTCACCTTGTCCTGTCTGCATCATTTGGGTCCTGCTTTTATACTCCTAAATGGTTTTGATTACTCAGAGGAACTTGGGTCAGTACATGTCTGCTCCATTTCACAGTTTCTTGCATTAAGGGAAAAAAATATTTATCTTTTATGACTTAGATGGCCACAGGGTGGACAGACGATTCCTGTTATTTTTTTTTATGCACTGTACCAGCTACACAGGTTTGAGGAGTTTCTCAGGAAGTGCTGCTGTAGCTGCTGGGATTGACATGGAAGGAGTGTGGAGTTTGAAAATGAGCTGTATGTGTGGGATGGGAGATATGCAATATAGGTAGTACCTTGTGTATATAAAATTATTACTGATGTTTGTTGCTGCCATCCCCAGTCCTGAGTAAAATGTTGAGATGTTTGCCACAGGTGTGTTGCACTGGAAAAAAAACCACTTGTGTTTTGTAACCTGCAGGTGGGTAACCAACAGAGACAGTCTGGCACCAGAGGATCCTTGTTTCTTCTGTGATGTCTGTTTTCGGATGCTCCATTACGATGCAGAAGGCAATAAACTGGGCGAGTTTCTTGCATATCCTTACGTTGATCCTGGGATTTTCAACTGAAACTGACTTGTGCCAGGATTAATTCAGTGAATGACATTGTTGAATCTGTTGCTCTGGCTGTTAAAACCACTGGAAAGCTTGAGGTTTGAGCATACTGTGGGATCTTAGGTTAGGCTAGTAATCATCTCCCGTGAGCTGGAAGGAGTGCTTTGCACTTGAAGTCTATCTCGTGTGTTTTTCTGAGTAAGTATGATTTTATAGATACGTTGGCATGGAAAAATATAGTACACTTTTACAACATACAGTAGTTTGGATGCTATGGACTGTAAAATGTGGATGTTTGAGAGTGCCTGGCAAAAGAAACTATGATTTTGAGAAGCTCTGTGTATCCAAGGCTCTGTAAACATCTGAGCATGAGAACATGATTTGTATTTATCTTACCTTGAAAACTTAGGCAAGTGCCATATTTGAACAAGGGTGGATGGTACTGAATTTGTAGGGAGGAGAATGCTTTCTGAGAGAAAAGCTCAGAATGCTGGAACTCTTCAGTCTTTCCTACAAATGAAAGCTAAAGCTCACATCTGAAGGCTTCTGCTGTCCCTGGTTTCTGACTATGAGGACTGATTCAATAAAGAGGAAACTACATTTCACCATTATTCACTACTGAATTGTATCTTGCCTTTTAAATAATTTTGTCAACTGTTTACAGTGTATGCAGTGTTCATTGTACCCTTCTTCTTTTAATATCATTCTGTTACTATAAGTAATGGGTTTTTTTTTTTTATTAAAACTTGGCAAATTTGTAGTTCCTAATCTCTTTTTAAACTGAAAATCTGTCAAGACAGGATATTCTTTTTTATTAAAGTCTTCTGGAATTAAGAGGATGTTAGCAGAGATCTTTGTTGTTTAGGAAAGTTAGTGCTAACTGCTTTTCTTTTGGAAACTTCAGCTAGTTCTGGTTGGGGGAATACAGCCTATCCTGACAATTTAGATACAGAAAAGTGACAAACTGAATCCTGTTCAGGTCCTGTAGCTGCAGATCTGCCAGTGCTGACTTGATTATCTTAGATGTCCTGAAACAAAGGTATCTGAAGCACTTGCAAGACTCCACTAATCATTCCCTTATCTTACTGCTTTCTGATGGTGTATAAAGTCATATTTAAATAATAATATAAATCCATTCATTTTTTAGGAACAACAAAATTTTTTTTTCCTGTCTTGTAAACCAGTCAGCTGTTGGCCTGTGTATTTTAATGAAACAACCACTTGTAAAAGCAGGTGGTGATAGTTCTCTTAACCTTCAGGAATCTGCAGAAAAGGGAGTGCTCTGCCCATCACAACTGTGAAAGTCCAGCTGCTGGGGCTGGGCTGCTTTATGGTGCTGCAGCAGCTGCTTTAAATGTCCTTCACTATGCAGCTCTGGTTGCAACTTTTGCAACTTCAGCATGTGCCTCTTCCAAGTTGCTACTCCTTATTTTTCCCCTATCTCCTCCTCTTTCAGCTGTCTGCCATAAATATACAGGCTTCCCAATCCTCTTCAGTATTGGATTGGGTATCATACAGAGAGCTAGCTCGAGTTCTAAAGAAGCAATCAGTAGTTTTTTGAGGGGGGGGGAATTTTCTTTCTTTAGATGTAGAGAAAAGGCAAAATGTGGCTTGACTCTTTCATTAAATTGATTTGCCTCAAATAATGCTGTCTCTCACACAACCCATTTATCTTCTTAATTAAAAGTTAAGGTCAAATATATTTAAAAATTGGTGTCCCAGCAGATTAAGAAATTTTAGTGGGCCAGTCCCATGCTTCCAGTAAGGCAGAGAGAAGCTAGTCACAGTCTGGGTGTAGGAGTTGAGAGCATTCAATGCTTAACTACAGAACAGAGAAGAATCATATTAGAAGCTTGCTGTTTGTATGACGTGGTCCTATTTCATATTCAGTGATTCATCTTAACTGATAAAACAAAACTTAACTGATGGAACAAAAAGGTTACACTAAGTCATAGGTTTTAAAGATCCCAGAAGCTGTGATGGGACAACTGGGTCTGGTCTTGATTTGGTAAGTCTTTCTGAATGAGTCCTCTTAGTGAAATCCAGCATTGCATAATGGGCCCGTTTGTAGAGCCCGTTTGTAGAGCTAAATCTGTACAGCTGGATATTTGTTTTAGCAACTTATTAAATGCTATGAGTGTCTTCACGATGAAAATGACCAAGCAGGCATATTATTTCATGACAAAAAATGAGAAAAAAAATCTTAATGATCCCGTGTCTCTATGTTGAATCTCAAAAACATTAACCTGAATCTGTGGTTAGCTTTTGGAATTGATGTTTTTTTTATTAAACACTCATTGATTATGCAGTATGATCCTTCACAAGTTATTCCAAACTTCCCAAATGTATTGCGGATTCTCTCCCTAAAGAAAGTTTTTGCCTTGCTGACAAGGTGATACAAAACCCTCTTTCTTTTATTGAGGAAGAGGTGAAGTCCCTCTGATTTTACTGTTAGTAAAACATGATTGATATAGACAGTGCTATAGCACTTCCCAGTGCTATCCAGGCACTTGTAACATTACCACAGGAGTCCCCTGTATACTTGAATGATGAGCAACTCAACAGGGCTGCACAATACTTTAAGCTGTAGTAAACTTCATTCTTGACGTAGGGATGCTATTATTAAAGTTAACTCTGCTTTAAATTTTGTGCATAGCTGTGTTTTCTTTCTTGAGAAAGAATCAGTCTTATTCCTTGTAAGACTTTAAGTGACTCCCCAGTCAGTCTCAGCTCTTATGCTTGTATCTTTCAAGAGACACAGTTTAGGGCCACTTAGGCATCTTTCAAGATGAGATGATCCTTTCTGCAGTCTTACCAGACTTTGTGAATTTAGGTTATTTCTGATTTGGCAGTAAATTTAGGCAGCAAAAGCCCAAGCAGCTGTATGGACAGAATGATTGCATCACACAATCAGGATCTTCATCTCTGCATCCAATTTCAATTAGTGGTTTGAAGCAGTGTCAGGGTGACCCATTATATCTGAAACAGTTGTGACAGATGAGTTAGCTTATCAATACTTGTGTGAAAACTAGGTGGATCTGGCAATTCAGTATCCTTGTCAAATATACAGTACTTTTTTTTTCCTTTTTCTTTTTTGTTTTTTTTTTATAAGGTTTGATAAAAAGACATGGTCAAAATTGAGAAATGGTCAAAGTTGAGAAATGCTCTATGTGAGGATTTCCAGTAACATCTTCAGAGAAAAATCTTTCAAGGGTAAAAGTGGAAGTTGTTTGGGTTCCTTGAGGTTTCAATAAATACATCTTAAAAGATGTATTCAGTAAGATGTTTCACTAAGTATGTCTTATGGCTAGCTGGAATGTGGAAATCCACAAAATCCAGCATTTAATAACATACCTCTATTTGTAAGCTAAATGAGACTGATGGTCAAGCTGTACAGCCATGTCAGTTATTCCCCTTAACATCAATCTGTCATGAAGTGCTAGAGATTGCCAAAAGTCACAGTCTCTGGAGGCCAGTCATTGTGGCCATCTGCCAAAGACAGTTTCATACCGGAGCTGCCATGGTGATTGAACTCGCAGGTTTAACTTCAGGTATTGTCTTCAAGATCTGAAAGCTATTGAAACACGGGAGCAGGCAACCTCAAAATGTCAGAAGCCAACCTGGCAAAGCAGGAGGCCAGGTTAGCTGAGTAGGGATATTCTTTTTCAGTCCAGGCAGAACATGAGTGTGCTTGGTGAAGCAAGGCCAGGGGAGGAATATGGAGATGGTGCTCCCCACTGTAGGAAGAACATTTGTGGTCAAATCTCAACTGGGGTTGAAGCGTTTAAATATATCAATAGCAAAAGGCAGTGCAGAAAAGACATTGCCCCTCCTCTACAGGATGAGGATGGTCACCTCACCAACAGGGACATAGACAAGTCAGAGATGTTAATGCTTTTTCTTTGCCTCTCTTCAGCATGGGTTATGGGGCATGGGTCCCAGTGTCCTGAGCTGGAGGACCAGGACTGTGAGAATGATCAGCTCCCAGTGGACCTGCAGGATCTGCTGGGTCTGTTTGAAGTGTTTGGGGCTTGATGGAATTCATCCAAGAGTACTCAAAAGAGCTGTCTAATGTCACTGCAAGGTCTCGCAATGATTTTTGAATGGTTTTGGAAATTTGGAGAGGTCCCAGTCAACTGAAATCTGGCTAACATTGTCCCAGTTTTCAAGAAGGGCAAGAAGGATGACCCTGAAAACTATAGACCTGTCATAATTTCACTGACTGGTAAAATAATGGAGCAGGTTATTCTGTGAGTTCATGAAAACACCTGAAGGACAACGCAGGTTTCAGTCAGAACCAGCATGGCTTCATGACAGGAGGGTCCTGCTTGTCAACCTAATTTCCTTTTATCACAAGGTAATACCTGGTTAATCAAGGGAAGACAGAACACATAACCTTTTTGGATTTCAGTAAAGCTGTCTTTAACGGTATCCTCCTGGAAAAAAGTGTCCTATGCACAATGCAGCGAATGCCTCCGGAAATGGGTGAGCAAGTGGCTCATGAGTTGGGCATGGGGGGTTTCAGTGAATGAGGTGACAGCAGACTGGTGACCTGTCCACAGGGCTCCATCCTTGGCTCTGTGCTCTTCATCCTCTTAACAACCTAGATGCAGAACTTGAAGGAATAGTAAGTTTGCCAATGGTATTGAACTGGGAGCAGCTGTTGACTCCGTCAAGGGCAGAGAGGTCTGGCAGAGACTGTCATAAAGTGGGAAGGCTGGACAATCACCAACCATATGAAGTTCAATAAAGAAACCCTGGATGTATGGACAGACTGGGAAATGAGATGCTGGGAAGCAGTGTCAGGGAAAGGGACCTGGGGATCCTGTTTGACAGAAAACTGAACATGAGCCAGCAGTGCCCTGACAGCCAGGAGGGACAACCCTGTCCTGGGGGGCATCAGGCACAGCATCACCAGCGGAGCAAGGGAGGGGACTGTCCTGCTCTGCTCTGAGCTGGGGCAGCCCCACCTCCAGTGCTGGGGGCTGGTTTGGGCATCTCAATATGACAAAGACATGAAGCTGTTAAGATTGTCCAAAGGAGAGCAATGAGGATGGTGAAGAGCCTTAAGGGGAAGCTGTATGAGTGGCAGCTGAGCCCACTTGATCTGTTCAGCCTGGAGGAGACTGAAATGAGACCTCATCAG
Organism: Pseudopodoces humilis; assembly: GCF_049639895.1. Lineage (NCBI taxonomy): Eukaryota > Metazoa > Chordata > Aves > Passeriformes > Paridae > Pseudopodoces > Pseudopodoces humilis. The sequence goes on along the minus strand of NC_142203.1, from coordinate 45,637,356 downwards.
TCTACAACTTATGAGGGGAAGAGGAGGGGCAGGCACAGATCTCTGTGACCAGTGACAGGTCCTGGGGAAAAGGCCTGAAGTTGTGTCAGGGGAGGTTTAGGTTGGATATTCAGTAAAGATTCTTCACCCAGAGAGTTGGGCACTGGAACAGCTCCCCAGGGCAGTGGTGACAGCACCAGCCTGACAGAGCTCAAGAAGCGTTTGGACAGTTTCTCAGGCACATGGTGAGTCTCTTGGGGTGTCCTGTGCAGGGCCAGGATTGGGACTTTGATGATCCTTTTGGGTCCCCTTCAACTCAGCATTGTTCGATGTGTAGTCTTAGAGTCTTAAAATCCTAATTTCTAACCTGGCTGTCCTCTTTCAAATACCACACAGAAGTTGTTCTAATACTTTGAGTGAGTCTGTGTTTCAAGAAACACTCTGCAGAGAGGTTTGTGCCTGTTCTATTCCCTTTCATGCCTCCAGGAATTAAAACACTGTACCAGGCTTCTGTTAAAATTCTAGTTAGAGGTCCCCAAGTTAATGCCAAAGCAGTAAAATCAAAACAGTACTAAAACCAGACTTAGGCTTTTCCTATGAATGGTTCTGTCTATACAAAGATGACTTAGTCAGTTAAAAATTCTTTAATTCCATATATCATTCAAGATGGTGTTTTCCAACCATTCTGCATCAACAGGTTCTGTGAGAACACCACACTTCGTTTCAGTATACTTACTATACCAAAAGCAAACCATAAAAGTCACATTGCAGTAAATTGGCACAACGCGTTTTGCAAGAACAGAACTAAACTTATTTAAAAAAAAAAACAAAGTGACATATACTCATACATTAGCATTATAACAGCTAGAAAAATGCCGCTTTCAACTCCTACAAAACACAGTGAAAAGACATCCCCAACAAGAGTTGAAAAGCTGCACAAACAGAGGTCAGTATCATAGGAAGAGAGGAAATTTTATACAAATGAAGCAACTGGAGTTATAAGTATTTACACTTTTTCCTGCTATTAACTAGACAAACATACAGTAGTAAGTTAAAAATAGACTACAACTCTAAGTCCTGTAACATGTAAGCATTTTCTAACTGGGAATTTCGTCTTCTGAAATGTGTTACCTGTTAATACTGGATATAACTATTGGCAAAAGTGTTTAAATACTTTTAAACCAAGATTAAAGGGGCTTTTATTCCACAAAATTTAACTTCAAAATACTATGCTTATAAAATTATTTAGAATTTCAGCAGTCTATAGATTTCAAATGCAAAACTTAACAATCCTCTTTAATTTGTAATTAAAAAAACCCAAACAACAAGACTCTAGTGATGTCATTTGTTTTCAAAGGCAGAATCGTCTGCTGGCTTTTCAAGCTCTCTGTCTTCACCACATGTCCTAGGAAACAAAATAAAGCAATGTTACTGACCACATACAAAAGCAGCAAGCAAGACTTACTCCAGGTGATTGTACAGTCTGGAGCAAGTGATGCTGATGAACACTCAGCAGCACATGAAGTCTGGAGAACTGAGGCTATTAGCGATGCCAGCTGTCAGGTTACCCCAATGCCCTCAAATCTGAAGCTAAGCTGGCAGTGAGGGGCATCACTATCGATGTATGTTATGGGCTATGATGGGCAGTCATTCAGAGCTCCAACAACAGTTAGTCTGTATCTGTACTCTATGTCAGTTTAGGTGGAAAAGTGCTCTAGCTTCACATGCCTTACCCCCTGCCACTGAAACTCACTGTATCCCAAACACTGAGGTAACCTCATGAAGCACTATGTATTTTTATCAAAAACACCATGAAAAATGTTTCTATGTGCCTATCAGATCAGAAAATTTAAGTTACAGAACTTTTTCCAAAATTCCCGAATTACCTTCAGAAAGGTACAGACATGTCTTGCTCTAGTAGAGGGAGAAATATTCAGAACTAAATATAGTCCTGTGATTTAGGGGCCTTACCAGCTCTTTGCTTAAAGTGAGCCACAGAGGTGTTTTGGACATTATTTATTTTATTTACTTGCTTCTCACTTCCAAGAAACCAAATATTGCAAATAAAAATGTACAAAAAATACTGAATAAAAGGAAGTTTGTATGTCAGAGAGTCTAGAGCTTGAATTCAGACATGTAGATACATTTCTGAACATGCACTCTATTTGCAAGGGGTTTATTTAAAAATCTGGTTTGTTGCTGTTTGCTAACAGTAAGTTCACAAACCCTGCGTTCAAGAAGCCATACAATATTTTTCTGTAAAGTGGGTTTCTTTCCTTATCAAAGTCAAAGATCATTGGAGTATAGAGGTCAAAGCAACAGCAAACACCACACACACTTGACAGAAATGTTTGTTTAATTTGTTTAAGCAGAGGGCTAGAATATAACCTGTATGAGAACCTACACTTGTAACTCCGCTGCGTTCCTGTAGCATGCTGCTTGTTCAGACCAAATGACTATTCAGCCTAACTGGTTGAAAACTCCCAAATCCACTTCACTACTTCTGAGGCTACCTCACAGTAAACACCAGATAAATTTTAATCTTAAGGGCTGTTTGGGGTTTTTTTGCTGTTGTTTTTGTTTTGTTGTGTTTAAGTTTACTTGTAAATATTAGTCAATACTCCACTCTTTTGTGTAATTTTAACTTGGCAGTGAGCAAAAGAATGCCAGGCAGCTGCAGGTTCTCCTGATGTTAATGAAGATAGTGATGAAAAGAGCTTGCTCCAATACATACTGCTGAACAAAAAAAATCTCTGCAAGGTGCAGAGTGCCTGGAGAAAACAAAGTGTATTTCAACAATTCAACTCTAGGATAATTCCGGGCCTTTTCTATATTTGTTATTAAATTCTATTAAGTGTTTCTTTTTCTATAAGTGATTAATTGCTTTTTGTTTCTGTTTACAAAACATTTTTTTCACTGAAACCAGACAAATTCAAGCATTCTTATGGCTTTGTGTTTAAAATGGTAAGTGCATCCACCTCTGTAGAGCATTCAGACTTCTGGAATTTCACAGGTTTCAGTCCTAGCCTGCAGTTTTACCTGCATTTGAGAGATTTTATAGCCGAACTGTAGAAGATTGTTTAAAGTGGCTTGTCTACTGACAGTACATGAATTCACAAAAAAAATAATAAATCTCATTAGTTTCTGTAAGACTTGGCTCAGCCTTCCTTTGCTTCCAACTTAATACCCTAAGACACAGGGAAAAAGCTTTTACTTTGCCCTGGTCCACCACATACTGATTTTCTCCAATAGCACAACATCCTGTAATTGTTTCTCAACTCTCCACCATATCAGCAAGTGAAATAACATTTAAAATATTCATTCACAACTTAAACTGAAGATTTGCACACTGTTACTCTCTAAATATGAGAGCAAACTCTGTGAGGAAAATAGTACCTCAACATGATTAAGTAACTTCAGTCTTCTGCTGTTCCATTTTACATGATTAAGCTAAAGCAGAACAGATCCTCAGCTCAATAAGGTGATTAACTCACTTTTTCTTACTGCCAACTTCATGCCTATCCTTCTTTTCTTCAGCATTTTCTCCATTGTGTTGTGACTGGTTGGTGTCCTGGGCTTCTGACCCTCCATTCAGAATCTTTGAACCTTTAAAATGAAAGAGCAGAAAAGTGGTACTTGCAGTAAATGAAACTATATTATAACAGCTCCAAATAATTTCTTTACTATAATCAAATAAAACATTATAAATATTTTCCCCTCACCTTGATACCCAGGCAGCTGAAACAATAAAGAAGACACTAACTGATATGGCTTCAACTTCTGAACATTTCATGCAATGTCCTCATCCCATGGTTTTAGCAATGGGAATTGTACAGTTATTCTTCATGCAAGTTGAAGTTCTTCCCGTGCTTGCTAGGCTACAGATCATAGGCCTAATGCTTGTTTGTATTCTGAGCAGTGAAAGAATAGACTTCAGCAGTAAATTCTTTTTACCATTCTAACCAGGTCAAGTAATTTTGGGGGATTCTTGTTACTTTAACTGTAGAAATTAATAATGCCATCATATTTCATTTACTCTTGACTCCAACGAATTATGTATAATCAAAACCCAAATTATATAAATGCAAGTGTGTAATGATGGCATGGATTTTTCAAACAGGAAATCAGCACTGGTTGAAGGTGTATTTAGTGAAGTCAGTGAAGAAATATTTAACATCTTTCAGAATTTCTATGATGACTACTGTGACTGACTTGCTGTGGTATTATGAGCAAGTGATTTTGTGTGAATTGTTGAGGAATGTCACTCTCTGAACTAATGGTCCATTTCACTTCAAGTTGCAGATTTATAAAAGAACTCCTCTTATTAAACTACTGAGTTACAGTAAAGAAAAAAATAAAAAATGTATTTATTATACATCTGAATTTTTACAGTTTATCTGTATATACTTTATCAAAATTGGTTCTGAACTCAAAGGCCACAGGAGGTATTTGATAAAACAGTAAATGCTATATTCCCTTGTTACAGAGCAGATAATCTGTACATTTGATAGCAGATAATCTGCTGTACATTAAATACCATTAATTACAGCATCATTCTGTATCATCATTGTGAAGATAGGGTTCAGCAGTTCAGTTCTTAAAAGGGCAAAAGAATGCATGTAAAGATTAGATTTTTTTTACAGCAAATAAAAGAAAAAACTACTTCCATAAAATATCCCTCTACTCTGATAGAACTTTTTCCCATTTTCCACATGGCTGGGCAACAACACGATATTTCAACTGTGTTCTGCTGAAGTTGTGTTAACCTTACCTGGAGTGGCTTCACTAGCCAGACTATGCCCTGGAAGTCTCTCAGTGTAGCTCCTTTGTTGAAGTATTAGTTGGGCTGATCACTCATTTGGAGAAAGATCTGTATGGAACCTCTACTGCATCATACATTCTCTCACCAGAAAATGGTTGGATTTTAAAATCATCCCTGCTTTCTTAGCAATTGCAAGTACAGTGACATTCCTACTATAGTTGTGTTGAATCCTTGGCACCTCAGTTACAGTAATTTGTTTAGTCTTGATCTGGGTGGTGTAACTTCTAAATAGTTTTCTGAAAAAAACCAGTTCTACTCCCAGAATTCAATTTCAAAGTAAATGTAGTTTCTGTGAGGTGCTTGTGGAGATCAAGGATGTAAAAATTTGAATAGATGGGTAGAATTCCTACATTGCAACATAGCTTTCCAGTGTGTCTGTCCCATTTTATTCCTCTATTTAAAAATGTATCTATTTTAGTACTTATTTAAAGTTGTTACTGAACACGCTTACTATGGAAAGCTTTTGATATTCTGCTATACAAGTGTTCATAATTGATGTGGAACTGTACTGTTAAAAGCATAAATACATTCTTCTGCTATAAATTATTATTTCTTTACTGTTACACTGAACTACTAAAGTTGCATCAGGGAAGTAACACAGAAGTGGTTGAAAGTTGCTACATATAGTAGAGCATGCATGATATAGCAAGAAGCTAATGAAGGAAACTAAGTAGTTTCAAGTTCTCCCTCAGTGGCAGAAGCTTAGGTACCAAAAGCTACTGGAGGAATAGAAGATTGTGTTGGTTTCAGCTGGGGTAGAGTTAATTTTCTTCACGGTGGTGAATATGGGGCTGTGTTCTAGATTTGTGCTAATGCAAAGCTGACAATACAGAGATGTTTTTGTAACTTCTGAGTAGGGTTTACACACAGCCAAGGCCTTTTCATGTTCTTACACAGGGGAAGAAGTTGAGGAGTTGCATGGGAGGTGACACAGCTGAGACAGGTGACCCAAACTGACCAAAGGGACATTACAGACCACATGGCATCACAGTGAGTATGTGAAGTAGGGGAGAAGGATGGGAATATATTTGAGTGTGGATGAGAATATATTTAAGTGATAATGTTTGTTTTTCTATTACATTTGATTGGGGCTCTGCTCTCCTGGGGATGGCTGAACACCCGCCTGCCATGGGAAGCACTGAATTAACTCCTTGGTTTGCTTTTAGGTGGGCAGCTTTTGCTTTCCCCATTAACTGTCTTTATTTCAACCCGTAAGTTTTCTTCCTTTTACAATTCTGATTCTCTCCCTGATCCTACTGGTGAAGGAGTGAGTTAAGTGGCTGTGAAGGGCTTTGCTGCTGGTTTGGGTTAAAGTGCAACAACGGTAGTATGCCATTCTACCTCACATTTAATGTTTTGGCGTATTTTAAAATTCTGTAACATTGTAGGACTTATTTTTTGCAAAAGCCTTTAGCCAATTCAGATAAAACAACCATGGTAAATGTTACATTGAATTTGAGAGTTATTTGCAGCAGTACTGTCCTTGAGAACTTCAGATACGGAAAAGCTTTCACAAACTGGTGAAACTCCTACATCAAAGATATTTTGAAGCTGGCTCAAAAATTAATGGAGACTAAGTCTTTTATGTGACAAGAAAATAAAGCCACAGTGACTTACCTGTTTGGTCTTTTTCCTTTTCAGTTTTTTTGTTTGCTCCTTTCTTCCCCTGTTCTTTGGTTTTATTAGCTTCTTCATGCTGCTTTTGCTCAGCAAGTGATTTATTTAGTACTTGGGAAAGAACAGAATCTCCTTCCCCAACCAGAAACATGGTCTTGAACTTGTTATATAGCATTGTAGATTTCTCCATGATAACTTGGCTAATTTTAAATTTCCGTATCTGAAATCAAAGCAATAAAACAGGCTCCACTTAGGTCCTTAAATATCTGTGTAATTTCATCACCCACTAGCTTAAATTCTTCATTTAACCTACAATGAGATCATGGACTTTTGCACTTGAAGTGTCACAGAACCACAGAACTGCTAGGCTGGGAGGGTCCTCAAAAGATCTCCCAGTCCTACTCTTCATGGGAAAGGGAGCCTGGATCACATTATCAAGCACCCTTGATCCCAATACATATTGAAAACCTCTAGTTATGGAACTCCTCCACATCCCTGAGGAGACTGTTACAGTAAAACAACTGTTCTTACTGTAAAAAAAAAAGATTTTTTTTAGTATCAAAATAAAACCTTTCCCAGTGCAACTTGTACCCATTGCCCCTCATCTTCCCCATATGTCTTCTGGCGAAGACAAAAGCCTCAACCCTCTCTTTGCAGCAACTCTTTAAACTGCTGGAATAATGTGATGACTGTTCCAGGAAGAAAGGAAATAAACCCTTTAGTCTTTGGTTATAGGGCAGGTTCTCCAACCATTTGATCTCCTTGATGGCCCTCCCTCTGGGCCCTTTCCAATCTGTCTGCATCATTATTGATCTGTAGGGATCCAGACTGGACAGAGTACTCCAACAGTAAATAAAGCTGGTAGCAATTTAAGAACACATACACTTGAACTAACATTGAAAATCTTACCTTCTTGAGAGTTAAGATCATCTCTGTATGTTTCTGAGCTTGTTGCATTGTGACTTGAAGGGATGCGAGCTCATCAAGAGCCTCAATACACCTGTTTACATCCTGTATAGAAACAAGAAATCAGTCTGAAAACTTACATATTAGTAATCTTTAATTAGTCATACTAATCTAACTTCTGTGCTCAGTGACACCTTCCTATAATATCCTTAATTTGACTATGTACTTAATTTTAGAACAATTTATATAGCCAAACTTGCCAACAAAAATTTAACACCCAGTTGTCCCGTAGCTACTCCCATAAAAAGATTATATTTGACTAAATTGTAATATTTACCAAGAACTTTATGCTTTCAACATACATAAAGCAAGCTTTATTCTGCTTTCATGATTCTAGTACTTCTATGCTCAAAGCTGTTTACCACAGTCAGGCTTTACCATGCATAGTTTTTCACAAGTGATTAACCACTGAGAAGGCAAGGAAGCACCTTAAGTGCACTGTAGTTAATACAGAGAACTGTCCTTATACATTCCCTATGCCCCAGTATGCTTTGCCTTCTTTTTAAGTTTTCAGAGAGGTATCACCATTCAGCCATGCCTTTAGTGGTTCCTCCACTGTATCAGGCTGGAGCTGATTAAGTCCAGCACAAGGCAGCCTCCCCTCTCCCACCACTACCAGAACCTTGCCTCCAACACACAGAACAACTCTGTTTCCCTAGCTGGAACGGCTTGCTGCTCCTCATGCTGTCATAATTCTTCACTCATGCTTATTTTCTTATCTTTGTATTTTCTCCAGACTGAACACTCCCAGCTCTCTTGGCCTCCTTTTCCAACACATGCTCCAAGTCTTTAATCCATCTTTGTGAACCTTTACTGGGCACCCTACAGTAGGTCCATACCTCTATTGTTCTAGGCAGACCAAAATACAGTTCAGTGTCTCATCAGTGCCAAGTAGAGGGCAACCACCACATTCCTTCCATGTTCTGGCAACTCTCTCTCTCAGAGAGAGAATGCAGCCCAGAAAGCTGTTGGCCACTTTAGCCTTCACTTTAGTGTATTGGTGGCTCATGCTAAGCTCAGTGTCCACCAATACCCCCCAGGGCATTTTCTGAAAAGCTGCTATTCAGCCACTCAGTCCCCATCCCATGCTGGAGGCACAGGGTTATTGCTCCACAGGTGCAGTACTGGAACTGAAGCTGGTGAAGTTCCCATTGGCCCATTTCTCCAGCCTGTTCAAGTCTCTCTGGATGGCAACAGTCCCATCAAACCTTTGATGATTTCAGTCTTGCATCATTTGCAAACTTGCTATAGGTGTGGTTTGTATCATCATCGTCCCAGTCTTCAATGACATGTTATAATAGTATTGACTACTAGTAGTGACTGGCCTGTAGCTGGACTCTGCCACTGATTAGTGTTTTGTGGCTTGCTGTTCAGCCAGTTTTCAGTCTACTTTTCTATCCACCTCTTTAGTTCAGACTTCATAAATTTGTCTTAGAAGCTGTCCTGAGAGACAGTGTGCCTTTTTAATCTTAATAGAAACAATATACACTCATCCACCAAGCTAGTCATCTCACAAAAAGACATCATATTTATCAAGCATAATTTAATCTTCATTAACCTATGCTGACAACTCTCATAGCTCTTACTGTACTTCATATCACCGGAAACAATTTCCACAAGGATCTGTCCCATCACATTTCAAAGGATCAGTGTGAGACTGAATGGCGTATAGTAGTAATCTAGATCTTCCTTCTGCAAGATAAGTGTGACACTTGCTTTCTTCCAGTCCTCAGGAACCAGCCCCTCATCACCATGACTTTTCGAAAACAAAACTGAGTGGATGGACAATGACACCATCCAGCTCCTCCAGTACTTTCCTGCTTATTCTGTGTTGGGTCTCCATCTAACTGTTCTCTGATTTGATCTTTGTCCTCTGAGCAACAACATTTTCTTGTTTTAATCTTCCCATGGTCTCAGGGGCCTAGGATTCCTGAACAGAATTGTAAAGGCAAACTGAGGTCAAGATGACACTGGTTACCTTACCCATCTCCTTTTTCACTAGAGTGCCTATCTGCCTATCCCATACAGCAGCAGGCACACACTTTCCTAGACTTTAAAATGAATAAACATTAAGAAGGAGGTAATCCCTAAAAGTGAGGCAGACCTCCTTGTCCTCTCTTCCCTCTAGCATGGTCTCTCAAGAGATGCTTCCAAGCAGATCCCTGTAGAGGTCAAAGTCTGCTCTCCTAAGTCCAGGGCTGTGATCCTTTTCATCCTGCTCCCTTCTCCCTGAACTTCAATATGACAGTCACTGCAGCCAAGGTTGCCCCTGACGTTCATACACCTGACCAGATCTTTGCTGTCTGGAGGATCAGGTCTAACAGAGTGTCTTGCCTTATCAGCTCCTTCATCACCTGTGTTAGGCAATTTCCGAACTCCAGAAGCTTCCTGCATTGCTGTGTTATCCACATGTCCCTTCAGCAAATACTAGGATGTTTTAAGCTTCCAGTTAGAATCAAAGGTGTCTACCCACTGTCTTTAAGATTACTTAATTCTCTGCTTCTCCTTGACAAGGTGATCTGTAGTAGACAGTCTCAGGATGTCACTCATTTTGGTTTGCCCATTAATCCCGATCCATAAGCTCACAGCTGGCTTATCAGCTGTCCCAGTACAAAGCTTCACACATTTCAACTGGTTTCTCACAAAGTTATCCTTCATCTTGTTTTCCCAGCACCCATCTTTCCTAAAGAGCCTGTAAAAATATAAGGCAAGGCTCACCTCACTTCTACCCGAATCTCTGATACCAATGAAACCACAGCCCTGCTACTGCAGAGAGATGTCCTGTTCCCCATGGTTGCTCCTCACACTACATGTATTAGTGTACAACCATCCCTAAGAGAAACATAGTTGTGCTGATGTCCACAAAGGTTATGAGAGTTTTCCTTATTATGCTGGGCTGCCAGCAGCTCCTCATTCAGTGTGCTGATGCTTGTGGTCATGCTACTTCAGACCTGTTCTGCAAAGAAATTCTGTTGATTACAAGGTCACTTTATATCACCCTGCTGACATCTGTTTACATCTGATTGCCATCCTGCTCCACCATTTGCCCCTCTGCTACCATTCCTAGTTTGATGCTCTTTAACCAGGCTGGTCAGCCCCTTGGCAACACTACTTTTAGCACACTGATCCACTCCTTTGCAAGACTTTTCCTCAATAAAGGGATCACCTTCTGGGTGGTCCCCATGTCTTTACAATTACCCTCAGAGTCACAGAGTCATGTTTGATACTGTCCAAGTGTCCCGTACTCCCCACTGGTGCCCAACCTGAAAACCTGCAGCAGCAAATGGTCATTAAGACCAGAAAGCCTCAATCTATCAGTAACATTCCAAATCCAAACCCCTGACAAGCAGCAGATTTCCCTTGACAGTGAATGGAGTCAGTGAACTGGAGCCCTAATCACTTGCATCCTGCTACTGCATCCAGTGTCCTGGTGTTTCTATGTGGCTCAGCAGGCTGATCTGGCACCAGATGTTCTATTTGACGTAATTCTATCTGAATGTTTCTGGTAAATAATTTATAATGTAGCATTTTCAAACAAAACAGATTTCATTTGCTGACACTATCTTTTACTGCCCATAGTAACTACATTTAAGCAGAAGTTATCTTTTATATGGAAAAAAATCCTTTCATTTTCAGAGTATTAATTAAAAACAAGAACACATGCCAAGTATTTCCTACTGGAATTTGAAACACGAGTCAGTTTAAAAAATATATACTTACAAGATTATCAATTTTCAGGGAATTCTTTATTTCTGCATGTATCCTTTGAAGCCTAGAATCCACTGAAGTTTCTGAAGATTAAAACAACACTCATGAACATTTGTTAATACCATCAGGTTTGCTTTTGCAGAAATGATTCCACAAGTATGAACCTCATACAGAAGAAAGCAGGCAGGCATCCTACATGCAGGTGCACACATAAATACAATCAGAAAAAAAGTACACAGCTTTTTAAAACTGAACATTATTGGCAACCCACACAATTTTCTCCTTAGGAGGTACAACTGGAAAAAATTTTCTATTCCAAAACACAGCTGTTGCCCTCTAATTGTAGGCCAGCTGAACAAAAAGTTATAATAAATATTAAGAGTTACAAAGCTGGAAGACCTTCCATGACAGGACACCTGGAAATTGATGGTTTGTTTTCAGTAAACTGGTCATGATTCAAGTTACAGTCCAAATCCATCCAAATAAAATGTTCCCAGTACACATGCTTCAGAAGTGTGAAAGATGAATGGACATGGCATTCCCTAATTCACATGATGAATGCCTGCTTGGATTTGGTACGTATTTTGAACAATAATGCAAGCAAACAATTTCCTTTAAGTCTAATCCATCTTGGATGGGTTTTTATCTGCCCTCTTGCTGCAATGCTGGGTTGGATGGAGTCCATGACACTGGATCTGTATTATACTACAAATTACAGATTAGAAACAGTGGTTTGGATTGACCTCAAAGATGGGAATACTGAAAAAATAATTACTTGTCCCTATGAAGGTCAGTCTGCAGGCATAGGTTAGCAGGCAAGACCATAGTAATCTGAATCTAAGCCTCCTACTTCGTGAGAGATAGTATCTAGATAGTTTCAAGAGGTCCCTCAGAGTATTGTGTTATGAGAAGATACAAAGGAAAAAATGATGGGAATAACTGAAGTGATTGATATCAAAGAATAAAATCTTTTTTCTCATGCTCACAAACAGAAGAGATTGAGGTTTAAAAGCTAAAATGACAGTGCAGTCAGAACAGCAAAGACCTGTTCTACTGTACTGCAGAAAGAACACGGCAAAAATGCACTGTTTCACAAACCTGAAAGTAGAATCATGGATCAAACATCTCACACTGAGACCACACAACCACCCTCAGCAGTATATTAATCTTATCCAGGAATAAATTCCGCTCAAAATATAAAAAGACAAAAAAGTACTGTTTAGATTCTTTAAACTAACCTCTCTTCTTCTCAATCTTCTTAACTTCTGTTTTCTTGCCTTCTTCTTTGTTCTGCCTATCAAAAATGTTTAAATGTTTTTACAATGTTGTAAAGTCTGCTTTTTACCCCCAGTTTTTGGATGAGATGCAATATTTTGAAGTACTACCTCACTACAACATTAGCATGCAAAAACCACAGAGCCAAACCCTGATTTTCAAGGACAAACAATTTAAGATAAATTAATTAGCTAAGATACTGTTAATAAATCCTCTATACACAAAGCCATGTTTTTCTAGAAGCTGCAAATTAAAGGATTTTGAAAACTCGTAATATCCAAACTGTATTTTGGATTTTGTTGCATATTAACACAACATATTAACTGGTAAAATGGCATTATATGGAACTAACTTAAGAAATTTTTTTAATTATCATGACAAAATAAATGAAATTACCATTACCACAGGGAATTTATGGAGAGATCAATTAATCATAACCAGTTCCTATATGACTATTTTCTCAAATAATTAATTCTATCCGTATATATATCTTAAAACTGGCCATAATTGTATCAGTAATAATTCAAAAGTTCTTGAAGGAAGTTGTAATACAGAAAAAGAAATTTATTAAAAGTGCAGTGAAACCTCCTTGATCTTTCCCCATTTGTGTCACTGAAAATAAAGCTGAGACTCAAGAAAAACAACAAAAAAATTGTCTCCATTTCAGTTACAGGATGAAGACAAATCTTTGAAATAAGCTTTTGAGCTCGTGATGCAGAGAAGATCATGAACTTCTGTTTAACAATCCCTGAGTTTTGTTTGAGGGATTTAAAAGGCTACTTTTAGAATTTGCATATTTCAGCATATGTCCTGTGACTATTTTCTTCCTGTCATACTAATATGCATACCTAAAATATGTAGGCATGCATGTCTTATCTTCCATGTTTCTTTCATAAAGAACATGAAACTTGTCTGCTTCAACTGGCAGCACAATCTCAACATTACAGATAAACTTTGTATATCTACAGAATGGTGTACACAAAGCACCTTAACTAAATAAATACTAATAAAGTAGCTACCAGAAAATGGAAACTACACTGATAAGCAAAATAATCAAAACACAGATCCAGCTTATACTTAGTTTTACTTTTTATCAGTATTGAGTTTTGTGGTATTAGTCATCAACTGTAATTAAATTCATTATGCATTCACTACTTCTTTATCTCACAGAAATAAAACTCTGTCTACCCTCCAATGCATAAAATATGACAGCGATTTAGAAGTAGAAATTTGGTTGTTAGAAGTAAATCAGTATATGACAGTTTGATTCCCAAAATCAAATCCAAGCTGCTAAGATGTTAAGGCAATTTAATATCTCCAAAACTGGAAATGCTTAGGTTTGCCACAATTAGGTAGAGTATTTATGTTAGGTCTCCAGAGGAGTGATATGAAGAAGAGGAAAAAGAGCTGGACCACACGAAAAGAAATACCCAAACAAACTACATTTTTGTTAGTGGATGTGAAAAAGAAAGGATTTTTTTGTTACAGGTGAAGGGGACCTTTATTCTCTTCCTTTCCTCCAAATTTTTACCTTGTTCTCTTCCTTTCTTCTGCCCTCCCACCAATGGTGGAGATGATAACATCAAGCTCTTGTGGTGCAGCTTCTTCATTCATTTGCAGAAAAGCAAATGAGTCAGGTTTCTTCTTACTGCCCTACTCTATAAATTCTTGGTGGGATCTTCTATCTATTCTTATGTTTGATTCAAGTAATCTTCTAAATGCAGTCTGTTCTTGGTATCAGTTAACCAGCTTTGCAGTACTAGATTATTTTTTTCCTTGTTCTATCTGACAGCATGTGCTCCAACAGTCAGACAGAGAAGGAATATCGTAGCAGAGACGGACAATGGTACCCGTTTATCCTTCCATCATAGCCCAATCTTTATTACACGCAGCTTATATTTATATAATTATCAGAAGGCACCATGTTTAATTCCAACTGGTTAGGAAATCAATTTACTGGTTGGTAATGGTGAGTGTACAGGTCAATAAAAACTTCTCTCTAACAATGTTTACGTACTTTTTCTACTGATTCTCATGGAACAGATCACTTGTTTCTACATGTGCACTTATTTTTCTCTCCAAGAATAGTTCCTTATGTTAACAAACTTTTCATTCTCAAGATGTTTTTGCATGGGAACTTATCAGGCTAGCTGCTAGCTATACTTAGCCAAAGTAACAAGGCCTGAAGCATGATTTTACAAGGCCTTTCTTTTGTAAAGTTTTACATATATGAGACAAAGGAAATGCTTTCCTGATAACCTAGGCATTCCATATCTCATCAAATATCCATAACCATGGATTAAGAGGATCTACTAGGTCCTACCAATTTGATCTAAAAATTTTAAGAAAAATACATGGCTGTCCTGAACAGTTTTTCAGACTGATCCCCCTTTACATGGATATTCTTAAATTAGTTCTAAAAAGAACACACCAGATGTCTTCTCCTAGAGATTCTACATCACTGTAAGACTGACATCACTGAATTTCTATGTTCCATTCTTCCTATTCTCCCACAACAGGAATTTTGAATTCAATTCAAAATTGAAGAATTTTGGTTCAAGGAGCTTTTCACCCTCCCAGGAAAAAGAAGTTAAGATAGAAAACCAAAATAGGCAGCAGGAGAGAACAGTAGAACACAGTGCAAACCAGTTTGGAAGTTTTTCAGAAGTTTTACCTCCTGTTAGGTTCAACATATTTCTACAACTTGCGGGCATCATATATTAAAATATACTCACGATTCAGATTCTGTCTGTTCCTCTTGCTTGCGCTTTCTATCTGTTACTTCTCTCTCATGTTGGCTTCTTACAGTGTTTCTTCTGTGAGCTGCAGGAAAGCTTCTTCCCCCTTTTTTCTTCTGTTTTCATTTGGCATTTTATGATTGGAAAGAGAAAAGTAACATTATTAAATCATTGATTCTGCAAACAGATGAAACAAAGTATCTTTGAAACAACTCTACTCCATGAAGCAACCCAACAAATACCAGCTTTCCCTGAAGCTAAACACAATTTCATTAGTCTTTTCTCCTTGTTTTCTTTTCAATACTGAGCACCAGAAAAATGAAGACATTATATACTGTTGGCTAGAGACAGTTTTGTACCTTTCAAAAATGTCATTTCAAGCCACAGGTTCTCCAGATAAAGCCAAGGAAAACAACACCTGTCTTCCAAAGAACATAGGTTAAAAAAAGGCCCATAAGCTTCTTGACATTTAAATCCTTTGTTAAAAAGGTATCTTAGAAAATACATTTTTCTTAGAAAATACTAGAAGTTCCTGAAATAATTATTTGAGAAAACTATCGTTCTGAAAATTTTATTCTATCTATCTGTACAATAGCCACGCCAGACTCCTACCACCATTAAGATCTTGCATTAACTTGAAGAAAGATCTCCAGTGATACTACTTTCCTCTATCATAAATTTATCAGGAAAGCAAAATTATACCTTGTCACCTTCTTGTTCTTCTCCTTCATCTTCAGAATCAGAAGCTGATGCAGAACCCACTTTTGCAACATTTTTCCTTTTTGGTTCAGCTTCCTTCTTTCCTTCCTTTTTATCAAATTCCTTCTTTGATTTCTCCTCTTCCTTCTGACTTTCCTCATCCTTTTTCCCTTGCTTTTTGGGCTTTTCTTCTGGTCCTTTTTTCTTTCCCTTCTCTTCCTCACTAACAC
Organism: Pseudopodoces humilis; assembly: GCF_049639895.1. Classification (NCBI taxonomy): domain Eukaryota; kingdom Metazoa; phylum Chordata; class Aves; order Passeriformes; family Paridae; genus Pseudopodoces; species Pseudopodoces humilis. The sequence continues at coordinate 45,621,322 of NC_142203.1, read as the reverse complement.
TAAAACAAAAAGAGTATTTAGTCATCACATCCATTATCTACAGTGACTTAAAAGAACAACATTCTAACTTAGGAAGCTGGGTCTTTTTAAGCACAGAATAGTAAAATTAAGAAGTTAATTCACTTAATGACTCTTCAAAAATATTCTTTCTCTAAAATTTTTTACCTGTGGGAGGAAAAAAGCCTAGCAAATAAATATCAGTATGGAGGGCCAACTGAAGGCAACATTACCAGAAGTGCATAAATCCTAACCCAAGAAGTTCTCAGTGGACTCCTGAGACACAGATGGGTCTGTAGGACTCAAGAGTGCATACACTGTAAACTAGGTTTATAAAGTATACTTATTTAAGTTGTTCCTATTCCAAAACTGTGCATGTGCCAGTTTATAGAAAACTAAACCTATGTTCAACTTTTCCATGGGTTACTAGAAGCACTAGACTTGACAGAAGAACATTAGAACATAAGAAGATGACAAAACCAAAATTCAGGTAACTAACAGTGTTTCAATTTCATCTGAAGAGATTTCTGAAACAAAAATGTACAAAAAAAACACTATTTTATTTTTGTGTGATACTGTATTTTCTCTTAATAAATATATTTCTTCTTTACTCAACATACAATCATATAAGGAATTTTGTATAGATTAAACAAGTTCAGAAGATTAAGATGTTCTCTCTCATGTTTCAGAAATATCCTTCTTTGAATTACTCTGTATTATAAAAAAGTCTATACAAATAGTCACTTACAGTGAACACTAAAGGGGAAAAAGCCTGTCAGGAGTAATAATTTTCAAGTCTTAACATAAGGAGCAACACAGCAATGAAGAATATTTACATTAAGAAAAAACTCACAAGTCACCCTCTGAAAGACACGATGGTTTCACCAACTTGGGTCTCCCTCTTGGTTTTGGAACTTTCAGTTCAGAAGCTAGTGTTTATTCAGAAATAGCAGGTTAGTCCACAGCCACCATCTTTGTCTATGTGTCAAGATACTTACTCAACAGACATAAGCCATGGTTACATCAAAATATACACCCTAACTTTGTTACTGTACAGGATTCAAGTTAATTGAATACCAAACTTAATCAAGATCTCTTTGCAAAGTTGAAGTATTGGCAATTTTTTTTGCTGACTCTTGTGCTTTTTGCAATCTATGCAGTTGCAATTTGTTTCACATGTTGCACAACTAAGATGAGTCTGAAATTAGATAATGAGAAACCTGACATTAGAGAATGAAAAACAGTCACTAATGCCTACATTTATACAGTTTGCTGTCCACTAGTTTTACTCATATGCTGGGATTTCCATCACTCTTCAGGCTAACAAACCACTGTCAGGAAGTTCTACCACCACACTACAGTGCAGACCAAACATCTTCATTTCCTCAGATTCACCATACTGTTAGCAGTAAGACAAACAGCCTGCCTTCTTGGCACTTATGCACCTCAAATGCTTGTCCAGTACCATGACGAATATGTTGTCAGGAAACCTAATATTCAGTGTTTAGACTCTTGTTGGTCTTAGCACTGAGCATTTTTAAGCATCCTATCAACAACAGAAAAGGCTGCATAGCGTATTTTCCAAAAAGGTTTTTTATATAAGAGGCCAAAGCATCTCTTACAGAACCTTTTCTGCTCTTACTGACTGAAATTAGTGAAAACCAGCAAAAATTGTAAAGACAAAACCACAAACATTAAAAATGCATACTTAGTGCATGTAATGAAATGGCAGAGGGGGATTAATTAATACTTAATTTCTTCACAGCTTCCACGGCAAAAGTTAAGTCTATTTCATTGTGGTTCCATGTTTTTTTTTTATTGTCAGCAGATACAGAGGACTGTAAATTATTTGTCTCACTGACTAGGTGCTCATACGATTTACTTAACTGCTGCAAGAACTGTCTTCCAAAGCAGTAATTAGCAATCAAAAATATTTGCAAGCTTACCATTAAAGTGACTGACAATAGATCATCGCTAATTTGGAAGAAACAGGCACTACAGAATTATCACCAAATACTTCTAATAAAACATTCCAAAAAAATCAATTATATTTTCTTTTTATTTGTCTACCAATCAACACAGACTATCTTAAACATCTTTTTGAGCATGTCTCTTCAGCTCTTATTTTTTCTTGTCCTCTGAACTCCACCTACAGGCTCCTTGTTCCCCCACTACTCATCTTTGTGTTTTATGGATCTTCTAACTCTATCGAAGTATTTTATAGACCTTTAATGAATACAATGCAGCAAACCTGCCAAAGAGCTCCTACCATATATATACACATAAGCAGTATTCTGCAAAAGTTGATACTTGTACCCCAAACCAACCAGTATTTAATTCAGAAGACTAAACATTAATATTAAACAATTTAAATCCATTCATGTCTTAAACACATCATTTTGAGATGTTTTCTCTCTACAATCTATTAGCAAAATCTGCCTTTAGCATGGAAAAATACCCTATAGTACTTCTGGGGAAGGTGATGACTCTCTAACTAATTCTACTGAAATATTTCTGTGGTGAAAAAAATTAAATCGTTCTTCTGAAGTTACCTGATGGTCTTCCTCTTTTGGGGCTTACTTTTGGAGACACTGGCCCAGTAGTTGTTGCTGCCCCTGCTGCTGCTTCCTCAGCTTCAGGTTGTTTTTCAGACTAGTTTAAAAAATTAATTTCACCAGTGAAAAAACACATGGAGCCAGTATCTCAAATTATTTCAATTACTTTCTCAAACAAACACCTTTCAGCTTCTGGATATATGTTATTCTGTGATTGCTTGTACACACAAAAGGTCTCTAAACTTCACAGGTTATACTTAAGTATCACTAATTTCACCCTCTCCAATGCCAAAAGGAAAAAACAGTCAAGAACTTTAGTGACCAGGATAAAGGACAAGAATACAGATACAGCATGCTACTTTTCTGTGACAAACATACTAAAGTCACAAATACTTCATACTCATCCCCCATCCCTGCTGTCAGCTGTAACTTTGGAAGGTAAGGTCTCAAACACAAAATTACAATCTCCCCTACTTATTTCTAGTTTTCGGTTGGGTCAGAGCCCTGATTGCTGAGTGACCACATGAGCATTAAGGCTAGTGTATGCTGAGCAAGTAGTTGGAACTGTATCTTTCAAAGTAACTCTCTATCCTTCCAGGTCCTAGAGACCACAAAAATCACAAATTTGTGAAAAAGGGGAGTATTTCAGGTGTTAGTTCAATATGATGAAGATGTTAAAAGAAATTTTTCAGAGCTTCAATGCAGGTTATTTTATTAGTAGTTTAGCAACAGTTTCTGTCTTGTTTTTTTCTTATTTGTAATGAGATATCTGGGGAAAATAGGGACTCTATATTCCACATCAAGTTAAAAAATAATTAAGACTTGTAAAACACTCTGGAAAACTTTTGTTCCTGCCAAAATTTCAGGCACTTGAAATGGGGGAGTAGAGTGTCAAACACATAAATTTATGCATAATCTGACAATAAAGGAAATAACATCCAGTATTATCACATCCAAAAAATTCCAGTAACATGAAGTAATTAAACATATTGTTACCTTTCTTTTTCTTCCTCTTCTAGCAGCTTTAGGAATAGAAGCATCATTTGTTTTCACCACATCCTGTGAAGATTAAAAGTGTTCCTAAGAATCTTAATAAAACAAAGATACATTTCATTTATTCTAATTTTTTTACACTACTGAAGCATTTGGCACACAATTTAGACAAGAATCTTGAAATTTACATGAAGACACTGCATGCTTTTAAATTATTAAAAATCTAAAAATATTAGACATTAGGAAGAAATTCTTTACTGTGAGGGTGGTGAGGCACTGGAACAAGTTGCCCACAGGGGTTGTGTGTCTGCCCCATCCCTGGCAGTGTTCAAAGGACAGCTGAATGGGGCTTTGAGTAACCTGGTCTAGGAAAAGGTGTACCTTCCAGCAAGGGGGTGGGGGGGGTTGGAACTAGGTAATTTTTAAGGTCTGTTCCAACCCAAACCATTCTATGATTCTGTGATTATCTGATACTTAGGACTTTTTCCTGAGAGATAAAAAACAAGTTAAGTACTAAATAACATTCTGTTCTAAATAAAGATGCTATGCAGTGATGTTTTAGTCTGTCTGGACTCTTTATCTAGTCTTTAAAAGAAGTACATTTGCAATACAGTAAGTGGTAAGTGATAAAATACACAGTCTTCCAACTGTTTTAATTGATCTTATTGACAAAACAGACTAGAAGTTTCCCCTCTGAGGAAAACTTCAGTTTCTAGGAACTTCAGTGAGAGATATAAATATGAGTGAACACAAAGAAAATTTTACATAATTAAACAGCTTCTGAAACTGCCACAGTAGTAATAACTATAGTGTCTTAGTACTCAGTAATAGATTTATACCAATAAACATAATATTACAATGCTCTCTGTTACATATAAGAAAAGCTCTCACGTACTTCTTTGCTGTTTTTGTCAGAAGGTAGATCATCTTCCTTTGAAGTATCCATCTCCTTTTCTTCTGTTTCAGCTTCTGTAGATAAGTTATTATCCCCTTTAGGGGATAACTGCAAAGCAAGTCAACAGAGAATAAAAAAATGCATTAGAAAGTATTTTATAGTAAAAAGAGAACATGCTAATTACCATCAGGTTGCTCATGACTTTAAGTAGTTTAAATCTGTACGTACGCTCATTTCTTAGGTACCCATTAAAAGCCTAAACATACTGGACTACTTCTTTTGAGGAAAGGCCAAGGGAGCTGGGCTTGTTCAGCCTCAGAAAGAGATGACTGAGAGGGGGCCTCATCAATGTGTAAACATGTCTGGAGAGTGGGTGGCAAGAGAATGGATCCAGGCTCTGCTTGGTGGTGCCAAGCAACAGCACAAAAGGCAACAGGCACAAACTGATGCACTAAAGTTCCACCTCAACATGAGGAAGACTGTGAAATGACCAAACACTGCAAAAGATTGCTCAGATAGGTTCTAGAGTCTCCCTCCCTGGAGATATTCAAGAACAATCTGAACACAACCTTGTTCAATGTCCTCTGGGATGACTCTGTTTGAGCAGAAAGGCAAGTTACACTAGGTTCCTTCCAGCCTGACCCATTCAGTGATTCTGTGTGAATAACCCTTCAGCCAGTTAAGGATACCTACCACGGCTGTACTTCTTCACAGGTTCTTGTGCACCTGCTCACTGATAGAACATGGGAAATGGAAAAGTCCTTGTTTTAGGACTTCCCCAAGACTTTTCCAAGACTACTTGGCAAAAGCTAAAACATCAGTGTGTTAACAACATTCTTCTCATACTAAATCCAAAACACAGCACTGAGCCAGCTATGAAGAAGAAAACCAACTGTATCTATCCTAGCTGAAACCAGACCAAATAGTAAACAAACCACAAGTAAGCTGCTTAATCATGCGTGAGATTGTAATATATGCCCTTTCTCTTGTTCTGTTGGGTTTTTTCAAATCTTTAAAATACTGGTTTCAGTTTTGGAAAAACAGTTAGAACTTGAAAAATTAAGAGTTTGTAATTATTTACTTGAAAGCAATCAACATTTCATTGCAGCCTATATATCTGCATGTCTTTAAGATTATCAGTCCTCTCAATTTGAATACTATTGGTTTGTCCCAACTTTAAGAACCTATTTTAAAATGCCATTTTTAAGCACTTAACTTTTAAAATTTTAACACTGAACAAAGCAACTATCACACAGTATTTCTAATTACATGAAGATACATAACATCACTGAGTCTTTTTACAGAGTACAATTTTAAGACAGAAGAATTATTGGTTCACTAAAACCAAAAGAAACCAGAGTACAAGGACTGGTTAATGGAATGTTATAGCTACGTTAGTATAAAAAAAGAAATTTGCTCTGTATTTTGCCTTAAGATGATAATTAGGCAAATCTATACAAAAGGACACAGTCATGATCTTCCATTCCATCTTATGTTTAAATGGCTCTGTCTTCCTGTTTCTCTTACACTGTGGCAGCATTGAACAGCCTAAAACCACTTTCGATGAGAAACATGAAGCTTAAGTCATCCCTACTAGCAAATGCTGCTTGAGGCATAAACTCAGAGTGAAGCATCCTGATTAATCAGTAAGGCCAGTTTAAAAGAAGCTTCCCCCTCACAGTAGTAAAGACTAAGAACAAATACTTTTATAGGAAGCATGCACAGGGAAGAGCACCACTGGTTTGCTAACACAATCAGGAAGTCATGTGTTTCAAAGCACTGCTAAGGTATAGCAACTAGAACCCAAATCACCCTCACATTCCACACTTGCAAGTACTAAAATAAGGAACTCTAGGCAGTAAGAAGTTAGCAGAAGTAATCTGTCAGTAATTCTTCAGGCTCCAATTCACCAAAAGGATTCTCAACATCATCTATCAGCATACAGCCAGTAGACTAATTTTTTTTTTTTTCCCCTCCAATCAAAGGACTTTTTAACTCTTGAATAACCAAGCTACTGGACACTATTCACACACCGCAAATTCTTTAGTTGCAATTGTGAATCAGTATACTGAAGAACAGCCTACAGAACAGCAACACCTACAGAAAAACTACATTAAATCTTGGCAAATAATCCAAATGGAAACAGAGGTCAAGAATAAAGGCAAGTCTACTCAAAACAGACTGACATTTAATTTAAGGGCACTGTGCATCCTGTTGAGTAGTAATTTCCAGAAATGAGTTACAAATAAATTATATACCATAAATGTGAAACCCACCTACACAGGACAATTTTTGTAATTTTAGAATTCTATTCTTAAAACACGGAGAAGAGCTGACAACACACAGTAGTCCCAATCCATATGAAAAATTTCCCTATTTGAACAAAATATTAAAGAATAGAGAAAAGTTCGAAGTGGTATACTACTGAATCATTAAACGTACAGTAAGCTAGGAAGCTTCACCTCTTACAGTATAAACTATGTACTGCACCAGAAAATTGAAACAAAGGTGTTTCAGACCAAAATTAATTTTGTTTTGGAAGGTTTCTTAGATAGGCACACATTTACAAAACAAAGAATCTGAACTCTGTATAAACTACTGTGTACTGATTTCTGGCTTGAAAGTTGAATTGATACAGCTATGAGATTCTCTATATCCTAAGTAGTTTATTAAGAGTATGGTCTAATTCTAGCTGATTCTTATAAATCTTTTCTGGCAAACACACTTAAGTACCCTTTCACCCATGACAGACCCTATCTCTGCTTTTCAATATAAATTATAACAATTGAAAGTGAATCATAGCTGTCTATAATATTAAAAAATCTTCAAAAACAGAAAGGGAAAAGTTAACCTAATTCTTGATGATAATTATAATTTCCAACTTCTCCTGCCTAGGAAGTACTGTATGAATTTAGTTTAAGTGTATTATGATATAGAAATACAGACTGGTAAAAACATAGAGAGCACTGTAAAAGAAAAACAGAAGGACAAAAGTATTACTGTAAATATATCTGAAAAGAAGCAAAGGCAAGTTACAACACTAAACCTCTGTTAGTTTAAAGTACTTAAGCAAAGACTTGGCAGTATAGTTTTAACTTGAAAATGTTTCTGGCAGAACAAAGCGGAAATTCAATCACTTACTTTTGGGACAGAAGACTTTTTTCTTTTGGCTCCTGCTTTTTCTTCACTCCCCTCAGCAGGCTCCTGACTGCTTTCTTCAACAGCTTCACTGATAGGAGTGTTAATGGCTGGATGGGGCTTCAATTAAAAAAAACATTAAAAATGAGATCTAAATCCCCTCCTCACCGGAAGTTTATTCTCCCACATACATTACTGAAGAAAGTGTTATGTCAAGGAAGTCCTTACTAGAAGGACAAGAATATTAAATGCATGTAATTTCATTAATTTCCACTGTTTTCAATTTAATTTGCAGTTTATTTATTGAACTTTCAAACTCTAATGCTGTAAACAACTCATTTTCACATTATCATACTGCAATGTAAGTCTCTTCTTATGCATAATAAAACATAACACAGCTGAAAGATAAGAAATAAAAAAAAAATGGTTTTGGTCAAATATGACATCTGATGCTACTAGAAAGAAGTGCATTCTTATAAATCCTAAGTGATTCAACTACTTGTTCCTCAAAAGATGCAGAAAAAGGATTACAGTAAGATAATTAATGAATTAAAAGTTAAAACCTAGTAACAGAGGAGATAAAGCTTAAATTACTCTTTTTCTTCCATTACATTGCGTATCAGTTTCTCCCTCTTACTGGCAGAACTCCACTGCCTCCTTTTTTCCTCCACTGAAGAAGTGGGCTTGTGTTGAAGCCCAACCTACAATCTCCTTTATGCCCTCCAACTCCTTTACTAGCAGTTACAAGCAACATCTGCAAAGTATCAATACTGCTCTTGGAACATTCCAGTTCTGGCAATGAAACAGAAAACACAGCTCTCAGAAGGCCTTACTAAGACAAAAAATGCAGTGGAGAAGTGCTAGCATACAACCCATTTTGCCACTGCTTGGGTCCATCAGAAGGAATAGTGGCATTTACAAAGCAGAAGCAGATTGCAGCTTCTCAAGCCTAGACTGCCAACAGTGCGAACCGCAACATCCAGGTGGCCAGATGCTCTGCAGCTGAAGATGTGGTGTGGCAAATGGGCCATGACCATCCACAGCAGCATCACCACCAGGGACCAGGGTGAATCCTGGGAATGCCATGAACCTCGATGCGTGTGCCATTGTCATAGCCCCCACGCTGCAGTCAAACTGCTGAGTCAGTGCCACAAAGCACCGCTCAGCCAAGACAGAAATGAGTGGATGGCAAGTCCCAGCAGAGCTCTACCCACCAACAGAGGAAAGAAGGATCTTCACAGGATGCTGCAGATTCCTGGTGGTGGCTACCTTTCTCACCTTTTGTAATTCTTCACTTTTCCCTACTTTATTATTTTTCTCTCTTGCTCAGTTTTTTGGCATGTGAATAAAGGTGTATTACTGTTTAGTTCACCATCATTTAACCTCTTTTGTCACTTAATCTCACTCTGGTGTATTTGAATTTCCCCACCTCCATGTTAGGGTGGTACACAACTTAAGGCACACTCCCAGACTGGGACATAAACCCAGTAAGAGGACAAAAAAGGAGGAAAAAAATTTCAAGTGATTGTCTCTATACTAAGTGCTGACAAGTTCACCCCTTTAATATCATTTTGTATCCAGATTAAAAGCTCAATTTTGCCTAAACCTTCACGTGATCACCCACTTCCCTCTGACCATACATGCTTCAAGCCTGAACACAAAACTTCCTACTCATCTTGAATTTTTAAGCTCTGACTCCTGAAATGTCTTCCCTGCTAAATGTGTTTTTAAGTGTGTAGCTGAGCTCTAAGAATCTTTAAAACCAAAGAGTTCTATGTAGATAAAACAAAGAGATCAAGGAATATCTTAAGATACATTCACAACCAAGACTGCAGCTAAAGAAATATGTCCATTCACCTATGCACGTATTAGCAGACCATAATCCATTATTCCACTTTAAAATATTGTTGGGAAAATGTATTTATTCATCAGTATCTACATTAACTTTCCTCTCGTTTTTCATAAGCAACTACTTGCCGTCACTTTCAAGATCCCTCACTGCCTACACTCATCCCTCATGCTTGTTGGCAGGTACTGGTGACATGGGTGGAACCAAGTCCATCACTGCCCTGAGCCAATCACAATTGGTCCTGGGGAGGTGGCTGGCAAGGGGTGAACTGACTCACTTCAGCATCCCATCTCACCTGCAAACAGATGGTGCCTTCAGTCAAGCAGCAATGGGAGAAGGGGGAAAGGGGATGGAAGGACAGTCATGCACAGAATATGCCTGCACAGGGGACATCGGGTTCTGAGGCAAAAGAGATGCCAGAGTCAAGGAGGGACACTGAAAGAGGAGACACGTAAGCCACTGCCCAAGCCAAACTTCAGCCCAGAGGAGTTGCTTCAAGATGAGAGTACATTTATTGAAAGTAGCTCATGTCATTGTGGACTGTGCTGTGAACAGCAGGAGCCGGAGGCAAGAGATCTTGAACTCTGCCATATAAAGGGCATAGCAGCCAGCCAGGTCAGTGGACACTCACAGACATCAGGAGCCAAGGACTCAGCTGGAAGACCCAACAGTTTCCAAGCTTTGCCTGTGAGGTTATAAATATCCAGGGCTTCCTTTGTCCAGGGTCCCTCCCAGGAAATACCCTGTTCAAGCTGCTATTCTGTGGTTGCATCATGATTAAATTATTTTATGGACCCAGCCAGTAAACAAAACTCAGGGTCTGACCAGAAAGGAAACTTTGTCTGACTGTGTGAGTTTGATCTGTGCAGGGAGCCAGCAGGGCACCCAATGGGACCACTGGAGCTGTCTGCTGGGAAGGGCATCAGCCCCAGCTCAGGCTGGTGGTGAATGTGACTGTCATAGTGGCTCCAGGATGGTCAGACATGGAAGCTCCCTGAATACCAAGCACTGGCAGAGGGGAGACAGAAGGTGCATGTCTGGGTAGGGCTGCAGGCCATGGAGGAGGCCACACTGCACCTGCTGAGTAAGAAACAAGGAACAACAAAAACAAAGTAACCACTTCACACCTGACAGTCTCCCACACCACCAGTGTCTTACCCTGGGGACACAATGAAATGTGCAGAGAGGACTCTGGGGACCAATGAAGCTAGAGCAGAGGCAGCTGGAGGAAGCATTTTTCTCCAACTATCTTTTTTTGTTCTTGTTTCTTATTACCAGAACTAGTAACAAAAAGCATGTATCAACTGACTAAAGTGCACCAAATTGAATGTTGTGTTCCCTATACAGTACCCCCTTTTGGCAAAGATGGTGGAGCTTCAGAAACTGGTATCAAGTGTAGCATATAGGTAAAACCTTACAAAAGAAAAGCCTTGTAAAATTATGGCTCAGGCCTGCGCATTAGCCTGTTCCTGTGGAAACCAATTTGCACCTCTGTGAAAAGGGACTTGTACCCATGAGAACTGGCTCTATACCCACAAGACAAGAATGTAAATATCTTCAAAAAAGAAAACCTTTAGCGAGCAAACACTAACCAATGAACTGAGCAGCAAACAATTACTAACTAATTAAACATGATGCTTTTGGAAACCATATAAATATATGCTGTGAACAATAAATTAGAGCTGTTCATTGGATGAAGGTGTCTTGTCCATCTCTACTGTGACATTCAAGCACTCTGCCACCCTTAAAACAAATACCAGCTTCCCCATAAAATTTCTAGTAGTCCCAGGTTCAGCTGAGATAGAGGTAATTCTTCATAGCTGGTACAGTGCTGCTTTTGATTTAGTATAAGAATTATGTTCAAAACTCACAGGTTTTTTAGTTGTTGCTAAATAGTGTTTACTCTAAGGAAAACACTACTTAATAAAAACTGAAACAGTGTTATCAGCAAGCTTCTCATACTAAATGCAAAGCATAGCAATGCACCAGCTACTAAGACGAAAACTAACCCTATCCCAAGGGAAATTGGGATGTTACACACTTAAACATCCATTCCTTCCCTGACTAAAATATCCAGAAGTCGTACTCCTCAAAAAAGCCTCAGCTGTTAAATAAAGCCTTTTATAGATATACCCACAAGTAAAAACAGAAGCTGGCTAAAGGGCTTGATTTGCTCCAAGTAAAACTTGCTTTTAATAATGCCTAGCACAGAGTACAAGAAAAAGATTATCAAAAGGAAAGCTTTCTACAGTTAAAGGACAAATTCAGAAGCAAATTTGCATGAATCTACTGCTTAATTTCATTTTTTCTGTATTTCAAACTGATCCAACCTTTGGTCAAGCAGGGAAACCCAGAGTTGGCTGACCAGGACCATGTCCAGATGACTTGTAGGTATCTCCACGAATGGCAACTTCACAACCTCACTGAGCAACCTGTAGCAGTGCTCGGTGAGGAAGCAGTCAGAGAGAGAAAAAAAAAAAAAAAGCTTCCTCATATTCAGAGAGAACCTCCCACATTTCAGTCTGTGCTCTCTGGTCATGTCACTGTAAACCCCTAAAAAGGGTCTGACCAAGTCCCTTTGTAGCCTTGCTTCACATATTTGTATAGATTGAGGAGAACCCACGTAAGTTCACCAGAGCTGAGCAATCACAGTTGTCTGAGCATCTCCTCACAGCAGAAATGCTCCAGTCCATCACATTCATGGTCTTTCACGAGTCTCTCTGTCCAGTACCTTTATGTTCCTCTGTTTGTATTGAGTAGCCCAGAACTAGATGCAGGACTCCAATTAAAACATCCCTGCTAAGAAAAGTTTCTTCTTCCAGTAGTTGTACTGCTCACTTAGAAGAACAAGACTTAAATATGACCTTGGAAAAAAAATTTTTCTTTCTTTTCAGTAAAGAAATAGGGAAAAAAACTGCAAAGAACAACCCAATGTCTCTAGACAGAACCTGAGCAAGAAAGGCTGTGTAGAAAGTGCAGCTGAAGCATAGGAATGGAGAAAAGCAGTTATACTAAGAAAACAGTGTGCATCTATCTCTTGGCAACATGTTTTGTTTCTTTTCCCAACTGGAGATGTATCTAGGAATGTCTCAGATGCTACTGAAAGCACTGGTTAACTGAACTGACTGATTTCTGGAGTGAAACAAAGTATTAGACAAAGTTTTTGCTGTTGATTATTTATACCCACATTTTATGTTACAATGAGTTAGAATGACGCACAGCATCCGCAGAGCATCTCTTTTCAAGTGCCACAATAAGGACAGTGAAAAGGTGTATCAATTTGTATCTTACAGTACCAGAAAGAATCTGCCTCTTATTACTACAGTCCTTCCACTGTGATGTGGGGATTAGCATCTCTCCATATCCCAAAGAAGAAACTGTACACCTGAAATACAGTTTCTGTCAATACTTCGGAAACTCCTTAAATCTTGATTCATGTTCTCCTTCAAACTAGAAACATACTAACATGGGATATCTTACAAAGCAGGAATTAATTACTCCTGAAATGGTAACCCGGCATGTTGTGCAAAAACAGCAAAAAAAAACAGAAAGCAATTTTTTTTTGTTATTGCAGCATTGCCTAGAAGACCCAATGTAACCCAATGTTTTGGGGCAGTTACTTGAGACACCAAAAAACCCACCACTTTTCAAGCACAGTGGCACAGTTACAAAGGCATTTCAGGAACACACATAGTTGTAAGTATGTATCTATCTACAGTTAAACAACCCTCATCTCTCCTTATTCTATCAACGTTAGACACCAATTATAAACAGTATTTAAAATTTTTAAAATACATGAAATTTTGTCTAACCTGCAGTTAAACAGGAACAATGAATCATTACTATGTGTCAGGAAAACATTTCCCCTTCTCCCCCAAAGCAACAAAGATTTGTGGAGTCTGCATAGCTTACCTGCTGATGAGAGAATTTCACTTTGGGATTATTGTCAATTTCCCACAAGCCTTCATTAAAACCCTTTCTTTTATTTGGTTTGCCATATTTATCTTTATTTTCTGAGTAAGGGAATATGTCCTTTGGCCCCAGAAATGCCCTTAAGGAAAGGAAGAACAAAATTCACATTTTAATTAGTCTTTTCAAAGAAGCAAGCACCAAATACTATTAAATATTAAATTCATTTGTACTGTAATAACTATTCTACTAGAGTCCTTAGTTTTCTAAATTTTGGCCTGCAATAGCCCAAGGTTTCCATTACTACCACCACACACAGAGACTTCCCTCCTTCCCAGAGCATTGCATATCTGGGCAAGAAATGCTCAGCACTGCACCTTAAGATTGCAGGTAAACAAGTCAACCAGCTACTGTGAACCAGATCAATTAAAAACTCACAAACTAATAGAAAGAGCAATTGCTTTCTTGAGGAAGAAAACCATGCTTAAATGTTAAGAATAAAGCATCCTTGAATATTTTGGGTTGAATGTGAAAAAGCATCACCTGAATATACTGACTGCCCACATATTTTTAAGAATGCTGTGTAAGATGTAATTAATTCTGCATTAATTCAGATTTTTTTCAGGATCTGACAATAGGACCTCACAACTTGATTTATGAAATTTAAACAATAAAGACTTTCTTATTTTAAGCTTCTCCCCCAGTCATTTTCTTGATGAAGTAAACATGACAATTATTTTATTTTAAGACTCTTGGAACAGTCTTGATGCTGCCTGTGTTTCTTTTCCAGACAAACCAAAACCACTCTTATTCCTACTGTAAGCTGTCAAACTAAAGCTTTTACCTATTAGCTTTTCTCATATGACAAAGTCACAGTATTCACTACTAGCACCTCCAAGTTCAGACTTGGGAAAATGAGGTACCATGTTACTGAGAAGTAATATTATGGTTTATGCTGAAGAGCATCAAAGACTACTCCATTTCTGCTTTAGCTTCATGGCCTTTTGAAGTTAGGATTTCACTGTACCAATCTACCTGCTGCTAACAGAAAAATGTACAATTTGGTGGTACCTTCTCAATTTCAATCCATGCCTGGACTTTGTGTTATTGCAATTATATTACATCCAACTATTTGAAAAGTTGCTTGATACTTGCTTTCTGAAGTACCAGCTCATAGTAAAGTTAAACAGATATTTCCAACCTCCACTCCACTATTTCCTTCACTATGCTTAAAAAAACCACAACAGCTACTTCAGACATACACCCCACTAAAAGGAGGAGAGAAAAAAGAAAAGCCACAGAATCTCAGTGAAAACTTAAGCATTATCTACTCCAGCAGTAAATACTCATCTATGTCCACAAAGTAGACAACTGTCAGCTCGGACTGCTCATCACCCACCTCTTGGCAAGAGATAGTTAAGAGAGGATTCAGCCAGTGTGGGAAGCATGCACCTGCAAAGCTTATTCACCCAGACCAAAAAGATAGGGAGGGATACAGAGCAACTGGGAGAGACCAAAATAGGGAAAAAATTGCTTCTCCCCTATTTTCTGAAAGCAAGCATTTTTTCCAGTCTCTAAGCCTTTGTCCATATTATAAGGCATTGAAAAACAACTGCGAACAGCTACTGTGAAAAGGTTATGAGGCTTACTAGGCTGCTGCAACCCTCGTGTACCAATAAATAAAAAGGAACAAGAAAAACTGAATAAAAGGAGATTACCCTAATACAGAAAGTCCAGAAACTAAAGTTCAGTGTGACCTGTTCATCTGTGACCAAACAAAACTTGTACTGATATGATCTGCTGCCACAACATATCCAAATAAAGTGTTTATTAAAATAGTATTCATTTTATTGCTCTCCAACACAATAAGTTGGGTTTTTAAAAAAAACAAACTTAAGAGAAAACAAAATCCTGCAAAGTACAGGTTAATACTTATTTACAGTAATTTCATAAACCCAATTACTATTATTTCTATAAGTCAAGTAAGAATTATTCTGAAGACAATCTTGCTTTCCTTTTCCCCCATGGCTCCTTTTTCCTGCTGTAACCATCCATGCAGTCTAAAATCCTGTCATGCTTTATACAGGATGTTTTAGCAGAATAAACTGATTATGTGGGTTTTCAAAGTTGCCATATTTTTTATTTTTATTTTATTTTTTATTATTACAGTAGACTGTACATACACAGCCTACTAAAATGCTGAAGGTAGAGTGTCTAACTTTGTACAATGTGTAAGTCTTAACTGTGAGAAGCATACCACAGAACAAGTTTACCTAATATATTTTAATTCCCATTAAAAAAGTACAAGAAATTATTAATTCTACATAATTCCTGATGCATCACTGAAGTCACTATTTACAGCTAAAAACCTAAACAAAATTACATGCTATGGAACATCAATCTCCTTTGTCACCTGATCAGTTCCTTCCTATTGTAATTTACAGGTATCTGCTGTAAAGGAGTGAGACCAAGAATTATAAAAGTTTCACTGATTATCACTCTACAGATGTTAAGATAAGCACCATGTTTAACAAACACCAGGAGACAGCTGGGTCATGGAACACCCTGTACATTGCAACATGTGTGAAACAGACACAAGAAGTTTCTCTAGTATTCTAGTAACCTGCGACCTAGAGCCTAACAAAAAACAGATCCCAGCAAAACTTTATTTTGTAACTACACCAGAGTGAGGAACAAACATTTCAAATTAGTCATGCAAACTAGAAAAAAGCCCCCAGTTACCAAACCTTTCAAACCCAAACATCTCTTAAGAGTCCTAAACTAAATCTGAAGTAGGATATAAAACTTCTCAAAAGTTGCACAGGTATTTTTAAAGCTTGATATGAGGAGTTATTTTTGTCTCCCTTACATTCAACCTGCATTCCCAAACTTATTTACAACTGCACAAAACCCCAGTGCAATCCACAATTACGCATACTTCACCAACAGCAGAACCAAAGCAGAATTGCATTGCAGTTGCCAAAGTTCAGTTGTGTAAAAAATTTAAGAAAAAAAGGTAACCAAACACATTTAAAATGACAATTAAAACAATGGACAAGACAAACCTCGCAACCTGGAATCAAATTGCACATACTCTTCATTACCCGCTAAATTACGCACACACAAAAACTCCAACCAAACTAAAAAAAATTAGTCATTGAAAAATTTATTGAAAGATGAGATTAGCTAAAAAAAATACATGGGCCAAGCATATAGGCATCTTTTTCATCACAGACATTGCTTTTTAAGAAAAGTAATAGCAAGTAATGCCAACAGGAGGGGATGCTTACTCTTTAACTCAACAGGACAATGTATCTTATCTGAGCAAGGCTTACTAAAAGGCAGATATAAAGTACCAGATTAAAGCAATTCCAATGCATATAATAAAATGATAAAAAGAAAGATCCTTCCAGAAAATGTTGAGAAACGGACAACTTCCTCACACTATTTCAATCTACCATTTCATTAAGAAAAACATAAGAATTAAAAGCATACCAATACAGGTTTAAATTGCTTGGGTTTCTTTTCACAACTCAAACAACAAATGGAGCACTGGATTTGATGATGCCTTAAATCTATACTAACCCAACCAGTCATGCTGAAAAGTAAACAGTAATTCTCAAAAACACAGAACTACATAAGCCCCAGAACAGAATATTTTCTATTAAATTCATCAGTGGAAGACATACAGCCTCTCAAAGCAAATACTGTATGACTGCAAAACACTGCTCTAAGTACCCAAAGGTCAGTATTTTGATAGATATGAAACTAACTGCACTTCCTTGTCTCTCTCCAGAGCCCATAGACATAACACCACCCACAACCCAAAACCCTGTCAGAAAAAAAACAAAAAAACAAGCAATAAAAACAACCCCAGCACATGATAACCTGCCTATTTCACTTTCTTTGTGAATACAGCATTGAGAATTTTGAGGATATACGGGGCTATAATTAAATTCATTACAGAAAAAAAGAAAAAACAATCAGCCACATCACTGTGGGCACAAGTTTTTTTTTTTCTGATGAACAAAGTGTACATGTTATGGTTATGGTCTACCATTCACTTGAACAGCTTAAGTAAATGTTAGAGAAGCATGTCTTGACAAAAGAGATCAGGAATTAGGATTAAGATTAGGAAGACATGCTAATAAATACAATAGCTTGAAATACACTACATTCAGAGAACGTAACTTTGTATCACAGCATTTCAAAATGAAAAAACCGCAACCCTGAAATGTAAAGGACTTACGTCTCATGGGTGCCAAAAAAGAAAATAGGCATTTTATTCATAGGAGGTTTTACTGCTCCATCAGGAACTTCATCCACCTAAGAAAAACACAGCCTATTATATTTCAAATCAAGTAACAGGGTTTAGGGGGAAATAGGTAAAAATTAAGCATTAAAATGGGAATAAAAAAAGCTACAGAGAAGTAAAGCAGGAACTGAGATCTAACAGTATGTCAAAAAAATATAGCAGAATCAAAACCTGTATTAACAACAATAGAAAATTACATTATTTTCAGTTTACAGAGATACTTTTCATATGATCACTTCTTTTAAAAGCAGAAATTGCAATGTGTTAGAGGTAAAAGGCACAATACAATTTCATTCACATCTTGCCCGTCCTAAAGGAAAAGCAACAGCAAGACTTCCTACCCTTATACTAACCTCGTAAGTTGTGGAAGCCCAAATGTGAATTTCTACCAAAAGGATAATAAACTTTAAAAGAAACCAAATTCCTAAATCAGCATCTTAGCTAAATACTTTTAAACCTCCATTCCCTCATCCAACAAATGACCTACAGCAGTCTCAGAACTTGGCATGCCTTTTCCACGGGAGCACAGAGAACACAAAAAAGGACTGGACAAGTTACCACATACACTTAGCCTATTTAACAGAGAGCACAGTAGACCTAGCCCACTTAAGAGTAATCTTGCCATAAATTACTGTTTTTCTTTTGCAAAGAGCAGTCATTTGATAACTGATATGACAGGGGACATCATTTTTGTACAGCTCCAGGAGCCTGCACAAGCTCCAGTGTCACGCCATCAATACAGCAGTCTTCATTCCGTAAAGCCGCGTTACACAAATTAGCACAACTAATGACTACTTGAGAGGGCTACTTGTTACGGATCTGCAATGTGACTGCAAAGCCGCTTCTACACACGGGAGCCCAGCCATGTCCTCTCTCACAGGAGGCGAAGCTGAAGGCGCTGCGCAGCACAGGTGTGTGAGCGCACCCCGCAGAGAACGAGTCAGGGGGAGGAGAGGAAGCCTTACCCTAGCCGGCCAATGGGGGTAACCTTTCATCTTGGCGAAGATCAAGTCTCCGGGTTTGAAATCTCGGCTCATGTTTTCTTACCGACGAGAAGCCCTGTTGCCGCCAGGAGAGCCGGGCCGAAAGAAGGAAAGGCTCTGCGCCTCCAGCAACCACGGAGGCACTGTCAGCCACACGAGGTGCCTGCCACTCGCTGCCGGGATAAACACACCGCGGCGGGGGAGCGCAGAGAAGGGCAACACAAGAAGGCACGTCAGCAAGGGCGGGTGGCTCCTGGCTGGGGCACGCTGTGCCGTGCCCGCCTTTCACCCCTGCAAACAGACCCCCCTGGGCACTCCGCAGCTTCAGCCCCCGCCCGCGGGCAGGGCCAGGCCGCCCCCGGCCAGGAGAGCCACTCGCCACCTTGTCCCGATCTCCCCCGCCCCCGACCGGCCACTCGCCCCCTCACGCACGCGGGCACGATGGCGCGAGAGCGCTGCAGGGGGGCAAGAGGGGGAAGGGAGGGGGCGCGCGGAAAAGAAACTCCGCCCGGCCGCCCTCCTCTCCTCCATCCATCCCTCCATCCCTTTTTCTCTCGCTCTCTCTCTCCCTCTTCCCCCTGACCCCCCCCCCTTCCGCTCTCTGTCTCCCCCCAACCCGCCCGCCCGCCGCTTCACCAGCGTTGGTGCAGCACCCCACTACCAATAGCGCTGGCGCCCGGCCCGCCGCCCGCCGCCGGAAACACCGCCGCGCCGCCTCCTCCCGCCAGAGCGCCGCTACCACCCGGCACACCCCACCGGGACGGCCAGGGAGCTCCGGAGCGCCTGCGGGAACTCGGCCAGCGCCCCGCCGTCAGACAGACGGCTTGGCTCCCGCCTCCACACCTGGGGGAATCCGGACAGCCACGAGAGGAAAGAGCCCGCCGGACTGAAGCAGAGTTGGTGAAAGGAATGGGAAAACCCTCCTTCGCTCTCCCCGCAGGCGGAAAGGTGGTTTGTTCCTCCCCCTGTGGGGGCGGAGCGGCCGCGGCGCCGGGGGTGGAAGCGGAGGAGGACGGGGAGGAAGAAAAGAGGAGGAGGAAGAGGAGGAGGAGGAGGAGCTGCGGCGGGGGCGCGGCTGTGGGACCACCCTCGGCCGCGGCGGGAGCCGAGCCGAGCCGAGCTTAGCCGAGCCGAGCCGAGCCGAGCTGAGCTGAGGCAGCCGCGCGCGCGGGCGGATGGGCCGTGCGCAGACACTGATCGGCTGGCGTGGTTAATGAGCACCAGCCTCCTATGCAAAGCGGGCGAGTGCCACTGTCCCCGCGGGGCCCTTTGTGTGTCTCACGCCTCACGAACCCTGGTAGAGGGCCGTCCCCTTGCCGGGCTTCTCATCCCTTTCTGCTGCCGGCCCCAAAGCTGCCCCTGTTTGCCGGGTACTCCCCGTCCACTTGCTTGATGTCTTGACTTCCCCCAGCATGCAACAACCCAAGGCCGATTTATTTTCTTAAGTCTACAACAGAGTCCTTACCTGCTACTTATCGCCCTAAACTTCTGGGTTTGGTCGAGGTTTTCTGGTCGACTGGTTTTGTTTTCTAGGATTTGTTTTCTAGGATTACTAATTTAGACTATGTTACTCTCCTTGTCCTCTCCGTATCTGTTCTCTCCTGGTTTGTTTATCGATCCGCAGTAAGCTTCCTCTTCCCCTAGCATTTCAAGCCACTGTGCCTTCCCCTCCTGTTTCTATCAGCTGATCTCCTTAATGAGTGCATCAGCCACTGCCAGCCTCCCCACAAATACCTTTCTTCAAAGTGAAGACCTCAAAACCAGATATAAACACACAACCTTCCTTCCTTCCTTCTGATAGTCTGCCTGTCCTGTTGTATATAATTCTAAATCTGCATCAAAAATTAGCTGGCCTGTCTGCTCTCTGTGACTTTAGTCCTGTGTGATGGCCCCACACAACACCACCTGCAAGTCATAGTATGTCTGTGCTGTACAATGGGTGCCCAATCCAACAGAAAGCTGTAGGGGGGCAGAAAAAATTACTCCTTACACTCTTTTACCGGAGCAGACCTAGCCATTTAGTGCTCAAGTTTTCATCCTTGATGTGTGGTCTGATGCACAAGTTTTACAGGTCAGTTTTCTGCTGGCTGCCCTCTGTGCTACTTGAACATAAAGGTAAGTCCTTGTGAGAAGAATCATCTTAACCCTTTCAATTTTGATACTGAAATTCGAGTCAGGGCCGAAACACCCACTGCAGTTGCCACAGAACAGGTTGTGATTTGTTCTAGGCTCTCTCCTCCTTAAATTAAAAATGTTGCTTTATAAACTTTATCTGTAGAATTTCACACCATCTGTGTCAAGCAATATCAGACTACAATTTTCTGATGGCTTAAGTAAAATATTTTTTATTTCCTTGGAGGTAGCAAAGTTCATATCCCTGACATCAATTTTCTCATACAAAAATAGAAAATTATCAGTATATTAAGACAGATATAAAACTTTCTTCCTATGTAAAAATGAATGATCATTTGGGGTGAAAGTCCCCATCCCTGGAGGTATTTAAAAGATATATAGATGCAGCACTTAGGGACATGGTTTAGCAATGGCCTTGGCAGTGCTGGGCTAATGGTAGGACTTAATGATCTTAGATGTCTTTTCCAACCTAAATAATGTTCTATGGTTCTGTATATGCAATATATTTTTCAGTGTGGGAGGAAGGAAAGGTGTTTGTTTAACTACATGCATGCAGCTGCACTAATGTTGTTAGAGTAATTTTTGTTTATCAGTGTAAAAAAGAGTGTGTGGAACATTTTGGGCTGATAAGCTAATATTACAAGTTAATAATTTCTAAGTTTTTATACTGCCAAAGCCCATCACATAATTAAAATATGATGCTAAGTCTCTGTTTCCTTTCATATTATCACATAATTTATATATTTCAATTTGCTGAGGCCATTTTTCATATTAATTTTTGACTACTCATCAGACAACAGGAGAGGACATCCCCTTCACTCTGTATTTTTTATCAGAAAAACCCCAACCATGCTGTTATTAAGATAAATTAATCAGATCTATTTTCGTGAATCTGGGCAAAGAACTTATTTGATTTTGCACAAGACATTTAAAATAATTGCATGATGGAGAAGCAGAAAAACCCAGTATCAGTAAAAGCCAATTATAGAAATCAAGTCAGAAACTATAAATTAAATTTGGAGACTTTATCTCAGAGGGTGAAAATATTACAGAGTTTTTTTTTCCTTTCATTAAAACTTCATTTTTTTACCTTGAAGGATATACTACTGACATGTTACTGCTATTGTCCACTTTTCTAGGGTATGGTGGGGTGGATTTTATTCGCTCACTCTCTTATGCTGTTGTTGTTTGACATCATATGTTTACATCTGGGTCTTGAAATCTCTCAGTTGGGATGTTTCAAAGAACCTTTCCCTTTGCGCAGCGGTAACCTTGTAACCAGTCTCCCTCATCCACCCTGCTGTGATTTTTGTCTCACGGTCTCCCAAAACATATTTTTTTCCCCTCAGAATCAAGATAAACATTCAGTTTGCTTCTCTTGACAAGCTCACTAAAGAATGTGCTGCCCCGAATCCGAGGACATGCACATCTCAATCTGGCGCTCATGTCAATCGGTCATTTTAATTTCCCACACGCATTTCATATTTTCGGAGGTGAGAAGGCCCAGGACGCGCCCGGGGCCGGCGGTGCGGGCGCTGTGCGCGGGCCTGCGCGCGCCGCCGCGCCGCCCGCTGATGACGTTGCGCCGCGGCCGGAAGTTGCCGTTGGGAAGGCGCTCCGCGCCGGCCGCGTCCCTGCTGGCGGCACCTGGAAACGGCGCGGCGCTTCCCGGCGCTTCCCGGCTGCCCGGAGCGGCCTCCGAGTGCTGCTGCTGGAGCTCTGTTCTGACCTTGTTCCCTCAGCCCTTCCTGCCAGGTAAAGCGCCGAAGCCGCCGACACAGCGTGCGCTCAGGCAGCGCCGCTCCGGCGCCAGCGGAGCGAAGGGATGCTGCTACTTTGGTTTTCTGCTTGCTTAAAATTTTTCAGCCTGCGTTAGTGAAAAGCTAGTGGTTCGTTCAGCCGAAACTGGTGAACTTTTATAGGTTGCAGCGCAGGTGTGGTAGTTCCGCCTGGCTTTGCGTGTTTTAAATTAGCGCATCTTAGTTAGATTTAGTTTGCTGGAGGGGACTTTAGAGATCCTCCAGTTGCATTCCTTTACCGTGGGCAGGGTCACCTCCCGACAGACCAGGTTGCTCAGAGTTCCATCCAGCCTGGCCTTGAACACTGCCGGGGGTGGGGCATCCACAGTTTCTCTGAGCAGCCTGTTCCAGTGCCTCACCACCCTCACAGTAAAAAATTCCTTCTCCACATCCAGTCTAAATCAATGGCCTTCATAAAGTTAGTTAAGCATATTCAGAACTTCGTGGGGAGAATATGACACAAATTTTGTAGGTAACATCCATCGAATGTATTACCTCCTCAAGCAAAAACTTAACTATTTTGTTTGATTTGTTTGATTGTGGAACTCTTACGAGCCACTCCATGCCCAGTAATTTTTTTTTTCCCTAACTGAAATGGCATGCTTTTGGAGTGTATACATTTGTGTTCTAATAAACTACGTATGTGCATCTTAGCAGAGAAATGTTGTATATTCAAAATCATTAGCATTCCCACAAAACAGTCATTAGATATTCCCTGTTTCCCTTCCCCCCTCCCAAGGTTATTAAAAGACTTAGAAGTAATTTCAGAAGGTTCTAAAACTTCTAGGTGGTGTGGATGTGTCAGAGGAGGTTTTGCTTATGTTTTGAGATAGATTTTTTTTCTGCTGCATTTAGTTGCACCATTTTTTTTTCCTACTGTTCAGATTTTGGTATAAAGCCAAATATATTTTTTTGGCAATCAATATTAAGAAAAGGGTGGTATGAAAAACTAGTTTCTTAGTTTTCAGAGCTATGTTTTAATGTGAAAATTTGGCACAACTGATAGAGGTATAGTTTTCTATACCAGGATACCTCATTTTCTTTTTTATCAAAGCAATTAATCTTTGTTGAGTATAGTATTACAAGTACTTTATCAAGATTTTCTTCTCTCACGTAAAGTTAAAGCTTTCAGTGTGCAAGTCCCCAATAATTTAATGGAACTTAATATGTGCCTAGAAATTATACCATAGTCTATACGCTGAAAATGAGGTTTTCAACTATTTTCTTATTTGAGATGGAAAGAAAGCTATGTTGTTTTCTTTAGGAGTGTGAGTGACTGTTGCATGGCAATTATTGTGTTTTGAGTCTTATGAACACATGCACTATGGTGAATTCAAATACATAGATGTTAACAATCACAAAGGCTCCATCTAGCTATTCTATATGAATATACTGCTTCTCTGTAAAAGCAAAACAAAGAGAAAACCCCAAACCAAAAAACTCAGAGTTTTTAGAAATAATTGTTTTTTGCTTCATTTTCTGTTAAAATTATAGACTGAAGTAGAAATGTATTTTTTTCTTCTCCATATTTCTAGTGCAGCAACTGGAATGAGTAAAATCAGTTTATATTAATATGTTATGCCAACTGCTGCCATTGGACACCACAATATAAAAAACACATTAGAGTTTTAGCTTTGAAAAGAGAGCCACAAGGTTGGTGAAAGCCTTATGAGGAATGGCTGAGGTAATTTGGTCTGTTCAGCCTACAGGAGACTGAGGGGAGACCTCATTGCAGTTACAACTTCCTCATAAGGTGAAGTGAAGGGGCAGGCACTGATCGTTTTTATCTGGTGACCACTGACAGGAGTTGGGAGAATGGTCTGAAATTGTGTCAGGGGAGGTTTAGGTTGGATATTCAGAAATGTTTCTTCATCCAGAGGGTGGTTGGGCACTGGAACAGACTCTCAGGGAACTGGTGTCAGCACAGCCTGACAGAGTTCCAGAAGCATTTGGACAATGCCCTCAGGCACATGGTGACTCTTGGGGTGTCCTTTGCAGGGCCAGGACTGGGACTTGATAATTCTAATGGATGCCTTCCAACTCAGCTTATTCTATGATTCTGTGAACATGTGGCTGCAAATGAGGGATGGCAAAATGGAGTCCAGGCAAGTTTCCTGTTTTGGCCTTTAATATGGATGTCCATCTGCTGTCATGTTCAAAAACAAACCCTTATGGCTCATTAATATTGACTGTTGAATACAGCTTATGTTTCATGTTACCTTGCTTTAATTAATGAAAAGAGGTCATTAAAGAGTTTGCTGTGCAACTTGATGTAAACAATGGATTTTTTTAAGGTCTGCATTATAAATATGTTGATTTCTTTTTTATTGTAACACTTCATTCTAAAGGTGAGAGGAGTTATAGTTCAATGTAGTGTTCCTCCTGTATAGCCCTATTACAATAAACAATAAAAATATGTTCAAATAGAAAATTCCAGGTTTGTAAAACACTTGGAAGACTTGCTGTGTTAAAGGCTGTTACCAGACAGTAAACCTAGTACATGCAATCATGGTATATGCATTTCAATAGAATTTAAGAGAAATAAATTTAAGAGAGTTTGTAATATTCTTACAAGACAGAGGATCAATGTATGTAAACAAAATATTTTTTACTGATATTCTGTAAACCTTGGCAGGGGATATTCTGCTATGTTACTATATATGTATATGTTAATCTACAGTATTAAAGCTTAAAGGACTTGAAGTACAATTCTCATAGTTGTCTGAAACTGTAAAATTATAGTTGGTAATTGTTCACATGACATAGTAGTAACACTGTTTTCTAATTGCTTGTGAGTATTAACAAACTATTATTTCACTATGTTGCCAAATAAACAAAAGCATGTCTCTCTTACAGATTTTAATGTTTTTATGATACGGGAGAATCATCCTGGAGGCTTGCTAAGTAAATGTATATATAGTCAACGATTCATTCTCCAGAGTTTATAGTTTATGTAGCTTAAAAAGCTGCCTATTGGCCATCATGAGTTCATCCTCTCCAGTCAGCTGCACCGTTACAGAAGCTAGAAGGTAAGCTTCATTTCTGTATTTTTAAGTCCAGTAATATAGTTCTTGATTTTTGTGGTTTATTTTCTAGATCCCTGAAATTATGTAACTCAGGCTGAAAAATAACCAGATACAGTGTGATATACGCAAGCTATGCCATGTCAATACAGTTACTAGATCTTAGAGTTATGGAATGGCCAGAGTTGGAACAGACCTCAAAGATCATTGAAGTCCAACCCTTTGCTCTGGACAGGGTCACCTTCCACTAGATGAGATTGCTCAGACCCCCATTCACCTTGGCCTTGAGCCAACTGCAAGGAATATGGCAACCATAGCTTGTCTGGGCAATCTGTTTCAGTGCCTCACCACACTCACAGTAAAGGATTTTTCTAATATCTAATCTAAATCTACTCTTTTTACTTACAGCCTTTCTCTCTTGTCCTGTCACTTCCTGCTCTTGTAAGTAGTCTCTCTCCATCACTCTTGTAGGCTCCCTTCAGGTACTGGAAGGCCACAATTAGCTCACTCTGGAGCATTCTCTTTTCCAGGCTGAACAAACCCATCTCCCTCAGCCTTTCACCAGTTCACCTCAGGAAAAGTGCTCTATCCTGCAAATCAACTTCTTGGGCATGCTCTGGTCATGCTCCAACAGTTCCATGTCCTTCCTGTGCTCGGGACTGCAGAGCTGATGCAGCACTGCAGGTGAGGTCTCAGCAGAGCAGAGGGGCAGAATCCCCTCCCTGGCCCTGCTGCCCACGCTGCTCTGGATGCAGCCCAGGACACATTTGGCTCTCTGGGCTGGGAGTGCCCATGGCTGGGTCATGTCCAGCCTCTCCTCCACCAGCACTCCCAAGTCCTTCTGAGTCAGGCTATTCTGATCTGTCCATCCCCAGCCTGTGCTGGGGGCTTGCCCTGACCCAGGTGCAGTGCCTTGTACTGGGTCTTGGTATGCCTCCTGAGATTCCCATGGGCCCACTTCTTGAGCTTGTTCAGATCCCCCTGGATGGCATCCCATCCTTCAGGTGTGTCAACTGCACCACTCAGCTTGGTGTCACCTGCAAACCTGTTAAGAAAGTAGCTGATCCCTTTGTATCATTAATGAAGATACTAAATAATACTGGTCCCAGTATGGATGCTGAGGGACACCACTTGTCACTGATGTCCTTTGGGACTCTGAGCTATCACTTTCCTGTGGATGTTACTGTCCAACTGTTCTCATATCCACCAGTGATGAGTCCACTCATCAAATCCATCTCTCCAATTTAGAGAGAAGGGTGTTGTCAGAGGCTTTACAGAAGCCCAGATAAATGCCATCTGTAGCCCTTCCTTTGTCCATTGATGTTGTCATGTTACCAGATGATTAATTGTCTACACCTGGTGAGCTAACACAATGCTTGTTCTCCTAAAACCATTGGCCTGTGGAACTGCACAATGCCCATTGTGTAAGAAGAACTGGAAGTTCACCAGCCCCAGTGCCCTGACAGCTTGACTATGTTAGCTCTAGCACTGGACCACTATGGACTACCGGAGGGACCCCCAGGACAGAAGAATACATGTATAAAGGAGAGGGAAAATACTTAAATGATAGTGGGGAAACGATTATAATGTGTATTTTTATTCTGGGACAATCAATGACCATGCATGTAAAATACAGTATATAAACAGGAACTTTCCTACACTCAACATCCAAGACTGTAGGAGGAGCTACTGCCTTGTGTGTCTGGCTGAAAAAAGAATGCCTGCTTCTTAATGCTACATTGCTTTTAAGGAGTTTTTCATTTTATTGAATTTTTGGTAGCAGTCACTTCATCATTGCATGCGTGCTTACTGGCCATCTCATGTGCAAGAATTCTCACGTGGGCATAGGAGACATACTGAGGTAGTTTCTGTCTCCATTTGGGAGCAATGTCATGGGGTTCCAGGAGGGCTTTCTGCAATGGCTGTGGGGGGGGAAAGGTCGGTTGTAAGTCTTGCACATGGCTCTTATTTTGTTTAACCTGATACATGTTTGATCTTTGGCACAATTAAAGTCAACTTTAATTCATTCTGTTTATCTTAGCTGTGAGAGCTATTTGTCACTGTTTAAAATCTGACTGTAAAAACCTGCTGGTTGTATAGAAATAGCAAAATTCAGTGATTATTATTATTCTTATTTGTGTTCTTATTTTTATGCAGTTTACAGGTGCTCGTAAAACAAAATTTATTTTTGCCTTTTTTTTTCTTTTATGTTTCCTATATTCTTTACACATATATTTGTAGCTGTGTAGCCTATCATAGTATTTGCAGCTAGCATTTTATGTTCTCTGTTAGACAGAAAGACAAAATAAATTCCCCAGTGTCTGCAACCTGGGTGTCCAGGGTTAGATTTTGGACACACCAAGGTTGAAACTAGCTCTCTGAGACACATTTTCATAAACAAAGTTTAGTTCCTATCTAAAAGGGGGGAATTCAAGGAAGGTTGAACTGGGAGTAAACTACGTTACTACTTATGTATGTAATTGGGGATTTTTGTCAGATATGCTAATTTGCTAAACATTGCTAAAAATTGTATGGGTGTTATGCTATGTCCACATCTTAAGTGTTTTTCACCTGGCAAATTACGCACCTAAGGATCCTTAGAAAGGTAATCCCTTTTTATCACCTGACTGTGGGTGGCTCATGACTTTAGGACAAGTGAAAAGGCTTCACTCTTGCTGTTCAGATTCTTCTTATTTCCTTAATGACTTACCACCGTATTTTCTTATTGCATTAGCTAAGGGTTGCTTAAAATAATGATATGTGGTTTTACTTACCTGGGTACTGATTGTTTGCCCTTTGGGACAGTGTTGGTTCCTCTGGGTATGGGTATCATAGTAAGAACTATGATAGATGGAAATCTAGTAATGTGCCAGTGGTTTACTTGTTAATACTTGTGGGTTTTAATGATCCTTATCTCTTACGTTAAAAAAAAGAAACAGAAAATGTGTTAAGTACATGGCACCCTGTGGAACAATTACTGATGACATTCAATTATTCAGATCACACAGATGAAGTCCATCTTGTTTTTAAATGAAGATTTGACAGAATTTATTAAATTACAAAATATTTATAGGCTGTAGCTAAAAACCTGAAATTTCATAATTTTTTGTTATTAATGTCTTTAAAGGCTATTATTTAATCTAGAATACTGTTCCCCTTGTTGATGACATATGTATTAGTCAGCTTGTGTGATAAAACATATCATCAGGTAAAGGTTTTAGTTGTGAAACATGTTAATGGTGCCTGTACATAAATCTAGGAGTAAAGTAACATTTTTTTTTTATTTAGAGAAACCCAGTATACTGGAATTTGTTATTTTTTTCTGTAAAATGTATTAATTTTTTCTGTAATTTTCTGTGGGTTTTTTCTGTAATTAATACTTAAGACTTAATGTGGACCAAGGTAAGCTCTTTTAGTACTTTCAGCTCTGCATGAAATGATGCCAATTTTTTGTTTAATTTAACCGTGTTTCTTTTTACAATTTAGTTGATATTTAGTGGCCCTGTTCACTTTTGTGTGGAGCAACTGATTATTACAGCCATTCATACACAGTTCTATTAATTTGAAAAGCAACTTATATCAAATAATGTGAACACTGAGTTTCAGCTCCTGAAATCCTCTGAGTTGTCTACTTTGAAGTTATAATACTTGATTGTAAGATTATTAAACTAGTTAATTTAATATGTATTTTCATACTAATTTTTCACTCCCTACATAAAAGCTTTTTTTGATTATTTTGGTATTACTAGTGATGCTCAGAGGCAACTCATTTACCTGCCAGGTAGATTTTCTTTAGGCTGAAAAAATAATGGAAATAACACAGTATTTTGAAGGACTAGATCTTTAGTTTGTATTTTATTTGTCATCAACTGTTTATCTGTAATTTAGATGCATATATTTTTAAAAACAAAGTGTGAGTGAGACTTACTATTTTTTTCCACATTTATGCATTTGTGACAGTGATGTTTTTAAGACAGCAATCCATGTTAAAAAATGAGCCTTACTGAAGAGACAAACAGAAACTTGTTAGTCATTTTAATATATAGTATTGGAATGATGTTTTTAAGCATCCTGGAAGTTTATTGTATTAATAAAACTAATGAAAAATAATTAAAAGCATGCTTAAATCAACCAAGGGAAATTCAAAGTTCATATCCGATTGAGTTACTCCTTCTACATCTCTCATAGTTTTGCATAATAAGTTACAGTTGGTGTAGTTTTACGTAAGAGAATGTATAGAGCTTTGGACCCACAATCTGATAATTGAAATAAAGGAGCATTAAAACTTAAAAGGAATGCTTGTGTTTTTTTTAAAACAAGAATATTTTGCAGCTTACATAATGAGGAATGTGAGTTACTACTGAAGAGCAATGAATCGGAATTGGATGCTGTTTTATGTCTGAGATGGAAACTTCTTCAAGCTAAAAAAGAAAATTTGGACTTAACTATTCAACATAATCAAGAAGTAAGGACTTGTTTTCCATTTGCCTTATTTTACTCTTGGAATGTCATATTTCAATACTCTCACATGGTGGATCAAAATCATAGTCAGAAGCTGGAAAATACCAAGAAACGTATCACTCTAGGGACCTCTCATACCTGTTCATAGATACTGTTACCACCTCTGCTGTCACTGTTAATAGTTAAAGGTGGGTAGGTAACTCAAGCACTTCTCAACAGCAAAATGCATAAGAATCTTATGTACCCCAAGCTCAATGTAAGAGATGGTTTGTTTGTTTGGTTTTAATCCAGATAGTTCCATGTATCCATTTTTTGCAATCACACTACAGTTGATAAGCCAATTATAAAATAAAAATGAGCAAGTCATTGTGGGAGAAGCAGGCATCTCAATTTGGGTACATACCCAGATAATAAATATATTATTATTAATATATTTATTAATATATATTATTAAGATAAATAAATATATCATGGGACAACAAACTTGATTTATTGGCTGTATTTAGCCAAAACCAGATGAATGAGCACCCACATCAACTGCTCCTGGCAGACTGTGTAGAGCAGAGTGCTACCTATAGTAGTAATAATAGTTCCTCAGCAGCATAGTTCAAACCAGATTAGCATTAGCAAATATGGGAAGTGTGCCTAGCAGCAATGTACTGAAACTGATTACAACTTAGTACCAACCTTTTCCTGTGGGGAAACTGATATTCATATTAAAGAAAATATTAATTCAGTATATTCTTAATGCTACTTCATTTCAACACTAGTTTGCTACAACATCATAGAGGAAATCCTTTGTAATGTGGGTGATTTCCCACGTGTGAAGTTCTCATTAACAAGAATATTGCTACTTTGTGGATGTTTTGAAGGAATATGTATTTTACGTTCCACCTTCTTGTGTTGAAATATCTTGAACTTGATTTTCTGAATCCAGTTTTTGGCAGCAAATATTGATTCTCAGCCTATATAAGATTCCTTTTGGAAGTGTTTTCTATTCTTTGTTTGTTGTGTGTTAACATTAATGGCATCTGATTGATTATTGAGCATTATTGGACTGAATTTTATGCTTGTATGTATATTTGTGAGTTACTATGTGTCTGATATCCCAGTATGACTTTTTCTGAATGTTACCAGAAAATTGTCCAGAATATAATGTTTCTCTTGTGGCATTTTCTCATTCGAGGTGCAGAAGATGGCAGTAACATATGGTTAATTTTTTTAAGGTAGTGTATTTTTTGAAAAATTGAGGGGTATGTTAGAAAGTACATGAAATTCATGTAGGAAAAGGATCACTTTGCAAAAACCAATGAAGTATTGAAATGTGCATAGACATGCAGTTGTAAGACTGGATTTCAAATTCAAGTGGAATAAGAAGGCAGTTGTGAATGGGATTCCAAGTACCTTCTAAAAATATTCTGTAGATGTATTTCTGTAATGTGTTGCACTTTTTCAAGAGAACATTATTAGCAGCTTTGTGAAATTTAATTTCTAGGTGTCCAACTATGAAAAACAGATAATCAAATTACGGTCAGAAATTGAGAGAGGAGAAGCTGTTCGACAAGGTCTGGAGTATGAGTTGGCAGTTGCCAGAAAAGGTGCCCATCTGAAAATGTGTACTGCAGAAGAAGAATTAAGTGATGCAAGGAACAAACTTGTGGAACTGCAAGGTAGGTTTCAAAAGAGTAAAGATGGAATAAAGGCTAGGTCTCTTTCATGTCACTAAGGTAAGTCGGAAGCAGGGACTTAATTAAATTTTCTAGTTACTGCTGGTTTTTTTTAATCTGTCTTATGTTCCCATCTCTTATCCATCTACTTTTGAGAGCTCTTACTGTTTCATGTGTGGGTTGGAACTAGGTGGCTAATCTTCCAACCTTCTTTCCTCTTATCCATCACCTTTTGTTATTTCTTCCTGTCTGTGTATAGAGTTGTAATCATGGTGGCCATCTTCACATCCAGTTTATCTCTGTGGCCAGTAGTTCTTTTCCATTTCAGAAGGAAAAAAAAAAAAAAAAATAGAAGAAAAAAGACTAGCAAAAATTAATTTCTGCTCATTTGTTTGCTCTATTTCCAGCAGCTTTTTTCTAGAAGTTCTCATCACATGTCTATTTTCTTTCATATTTTCAAATGTTTCAAGCTTTTCATTGTTCATGTGTGGTTTATTTTTTTCTCATTGTGTTTGTTTCTTTTTTTATAATGTGTGTTGTGGTAGTAGTAGGTGGAAGGGAAGGTTTTAACCTTTTTATTTCCTACTAATTTTGTATTCAGAAACTTACATCCTTTATATTCCTCAGAGAGATTTTTCATACTTGCAAGAAGTGAGGTGCATTTTTAGTTACCTAAACTAGTATATCTATTTAATCTAGTACAGAAGATGTATCTATGATTTTGATGAGCCATTGATATTCAATGAAGAGTTTGGAGTACTTCATGAAGATTTTAACCTTCCAAGAACCAAAATGGAGTCTGGATCTTGCAAGTACTTAAAGTAACAAGTATTTTTAAGATATTTTGAAAGCTGAACTTTCACTCCTTTGGAGAACACATGAATAATCAAAAATCTAAAGGGTTGCAAGCACATGAAAAATGACACATCTTTGTATATAGATTGCAATCTGGAAGAAGGCATTTTTTCCCCCCTTGGAAATTTCTCTGTGATTACAAATGGAAGATTTGATTTGTTAGTTTCTCACCTAGAGTAAAGTTATGTTTCTTTCCATGAGTGCTAGTTTCCTTGCCAGTGTAAGAGTCATGCCATGCAGATACCAAGAGGCAGGACCCAAGAGGTGTTGATGCTGATGGAACCACAGCACAGAGAACCCAGTCTGCTGGGATGCCTGTGACTTTCCTGAATGAACTAACATGTGGTGAGGGGGCTGGAGAGCAAAAAAGAATAGGAGTCTTTACAGAAGCAAGGGATGTCTTAAATGCACATAGGTGTTAGTTTCTTTCAATACCATAGTCAATAATTAGTAGTCTGTCAATTGACAATGAATTCCATTGCCTGAAATTTCTCAAACTTTTTTGTCTGTGACAAGTGCCAAAGAAACCAAATTATTTTGCTGCTTAATTTTTTAGCAATTAATAATATCCGGATTCTTTTCCTTTGCCCCTTGGAGCATTTCTCACCTCACATGGTGCTTTGATATAACCCCAGCATATCTCCTGAGACAGAATACTTCATTTGTGCCTTGTACTCTTCAGTGTTTTCTCCAGATTTTTTTCTGCTATTCTTATTCAGGGCTGATTTTCTTCCATCTGACAGTCCTTTCCTGTCATTGTGTCCACTGATTCTCTGTGTCATCTTATTGTGTTCTCTTCATTTAATTATTTTCTGACTAGGAAGAAATGCCAGAAAATTGGGATGGATTTGAAATAAAATCCTGTTACAAAGAGGTGATGACTTAAGTGCTAATGCAGCTAGTTGTATTCAGTAAAATGGAAAGCCGTTGTGAAATATTTTCTCCTATAAAGCTGCTTACATGTTATGAAGGCTTCTATGGCATTTAAGCTTTCACAGAAGAGTGTATACAATGTTCCCCATCTCAGGTCATTTGTTGGCTGAAGATTTAAATCTCTTGAGGAGCAGTTAAGTTTCCTTGGAAAAGCTAAATCTTTGCATGGTAACCTAACCTGCCTTAGGTTTATCTACAGTCTCTTTCATGGAAGAGGTGCCTATCTTCAATGTCATTTAAACTGAGCTCAAATTTAATTGATACAGACTAATAGCCGTATCAAAAATGACATTTAGAAATAAACTGGCAAAATGTAGCAATTTGAAAATAAGTCCTCCATTCTATAAAGATATAATTTCACAGAATCACAGAATATGGTGATTTGGAACTGATCCACAAAGAGTTATCTCATGTTTTTATTCTTTTCTAAGAGAAAAAAAGTGTTTTAATTTTTAAAAATCTCTCATACATTCCTATGTTCTTGTGGGAAAGATGTGATAGGAGCTATCACAAAATCTGATAGTGTCTTCTTAGTGAAGATGGTGCTCTCCAGTGCTGGAGAGTTAATGTTGCAGTGTTTCACAGGATATTAAAATAAACTGAAGAACTGATGATCATTATGTGTTTGGCTTTTTTTTTTTTCCTTGGTAAATTTTGCCATGCTACTTCTACCTTTTTTCTTTCTTTTTCTTTAAACAATAGTATTCAATGAAAACCTTCAGCAGAAAGTGGCAGAGACTGAGAAAACATTTCATAATGCTCAACAGAAGTGGGAAGAAGAACAGCAAAGACTGGCAAGGGCGAAGGATGATATCAGCAGAATTTATAACGATGAATATATATTCCTTCTTAAGGAAAGAAATGAAGTAGAAACGATTTTACTGGTATGGTGTGTTAGTAGTTGTGAAGTTGTGTGAGATAATGGCTGGAACCATAATTTTTTGGTGTGAAGTGTGTAGTGGGTTGAGGTTTTTCTGATTTAGAAAAAAATCCCCAAAGTAGCTAAATGCTGCAGAGTATTTCTGAAGAACATAGCCTTATGAAGTTACACCTAGTGTGCCACTGTGTTTCTTGCTTTGATGAAATGAATTATGGCTGGTTTTGATGGCAAATGCCTAAATGAAGTTAACCAGTGCACAGTCCATTTGCACTGTCATGCAATACTGAGTTAGTAAAATCAGGGATACCTAACCACCTACTGATTCAATTTCCTTGTTACTTCCCCCAGTCTGACATCCAATAGTGTGTGAATATGAAAATAATTTGTATAATATGAAGACCACATACTTTCAGGGGACCTGAACAGTGGTGATGGGATTTCCAGCTGTGCATTGTATGTTACTCACTCCTTACCACATTTGAAAAGTAAGCATTGCTAGGAATTCTGCCATTTGGTTAGATAAAAAACACCTAATATTAAGAGATGGCCTTATAATCTACTTTAGAGTGTGGGGTTTGGTTCTTTAGTAATTAATTTCATCATTTTTCCTGATTTATACTGATACTTATATATCCTTTGGGTGTTAAACATGTAAAAAATAATAGAAGTACAAACTTGTTTCTACAAGTTTTTACTTGTTTTTTAGACAGCCAAACTAATCAAAACTAAAATATGTTTAGAAGAAATCATGTAGCATTATGGTGTGGAAGTGCTGAGTGAACATAAGTTACCTTTTGCCTGCTCCAGAGAGACACAATTACACCACTGTACTTCAATGATACTTTTGTCTTTTTAAATGACAAGTTACGTATGTTGTATCTTAGCTGGGTAAGAAACACTGATGCAAAACCAGAATGTATTGAGCTGTAGTTAATAAAAAAAAGTGTATTCATAAGGCTGATAGACATTTGCACTGCATGATGTATGGAGAAAGCAGATTGCTGCTATAAAATTAGCATGTTAATATATATTCTTCTTTTGTAGTCCCTTCTAAGATGTAACAGACTTGTCTCAGTTGGGATGGGCATTGGTCAAGCAGTAGAAAATTTTCTGGTTACTTTTTTCCAACCCAGTCAGCTCCAAGCCTGGGACAGTCTTCTCAAATGACACTAAACTTACCTGGCAGCTTGACAGCCAATTTCTGACAGTAAACCTACCTGTGGTACTATGTATGGTGCTGTTGGTCAGATTCTATATGGCACCTGTAGAAGCAGTTTGCAAAACAAAACAGGGCAGAGACACTCCTTTAATTACATATATTTCAGAAGTACTATGTACTGACTCTTGAGCTGTTTGAAGGCAAGATCTGGAAGGAGTGGTGCAGTAATGACACCTGTACTAGAAACCAGGTAGTGTGTGGGTAAGTAGTGTTTCTGTGCATGGACTGCAAAAGTAGTTGTGTGTTGTTTATCTTAATGACAAAGAGACCTGATGGAAAAGGATCCCACTGATTTCAATTTTCTCAAAGTCAATTCTTAAAAAAATAAGGTTAGGCTTAGGCATTGAGGAAACTTACTCTTAGACACAGTTTTCTTATTAAGTTGCCAGGTAAAGCAAGCTAAAAGTGGTGCTTTGGCTCTGTGTTCTGGCTAACAGTAGACAGAGTTAAGTTGAGGAGGATTTGGAATGGACTTGTCATCTCTTGTATGTAGTGTTTAGAGGTGTTTATTCAGTGTGTTTAATACTGTGTAAAAGAATGATGTTTTAAGTATACTATGCTCTTAGAAGTAATGTTTATCCTCATATCAAAAGGAACAGTGGATTGCTTGGGTCATTGTGTTCTTTGTCAATATATGTTGATTTGGAAGGGGAGGGTGATTTGTAGAAGCAGGGGTTTGGTTGGAGGAGTGTACTAAAGCTACGTAATTGTTTGTTGCTAAAGTAAATGTGATTCACTACTAGGTGTCAACTACCAGTGTGTGTGCTTTGAATAGTAAAATTTTCAAATTTCTTCAATTGAAAATAGTTTAGTTTTTCTGCTTTGTTTTTGTAGTGTTCCCTTGGCCATTACCCTAGTTATAGTTACATAAAGTTATAAAATGCTGGGAAATAAAAAAAATACATAAATCTTGAATCTGGACTTGACTATCTTAGTTGTTGTTTGAAAGCTCAACTGATTTAACTTGGCAGATAAATATCAGATGGGTCTAAGTTTGTAAACTAAAACTTCAGCATTTCAGTCTTTTGTGTTGTGTATTTACAGTCTCATTTTAAATAATTTGTAGTTATTTTGAGTTCTGAAATGGAAGCTAAATAAAGTGGTCATAATATGTAAGTAGAAGCAAGATTCTAAGCATGTATGGCAAATCCTGAGTTCCAAGATTCTAAGCATGTATGGCAAATCCTGTAGCACTTTGTGAACTACAAATCTGAACTTAGCTATGAAAATGCTAAGGTAGGCATAGAAATAAAATCAGTTGAATCTACTAAACTGTATCTCTGTGATATGGAGTAAAAGTAATCCTTTCTGCTTTCTAACAGAGAAGGGTTTGCATTGTGCTATGTTGAGTGTGCTTAGCATAGCGTTTGGTACACAGTAAAAGACGTTAGAGTTCAATAGTAAGTGCAATAGCATCATCTTGTGGTGAGTCAGAATATAGTATTCCTTCACAGAAGCACTCAGTTTTTCCATAGACTATTTGTGAAAATGTGTTGTTTATACACACTTTAAACCAACCAACCAGCCATGTTTTTGATAAGCAAATATGTATAGTGAGTGTGTATATGACATGCTAATACGCATGTATATATAAAGGTGTTTTCTTTTTTAGCATGGTGAAATATGCTAATGGTGAAGGTCTTTCTGACCTTCCAAGGGAAGGTAACTGCTGGAACAATCTGACATAGTCATACCATGTCTGAAAAATTCAGAGATTTCAAGATTCTGAAGTCATGTTGACCTGTTTAACAAGCTTGATGTATTATTCATGTCAGTCTTTGTCTGCTAGTGTTAACTACATTTCCAGCATAAAATATTTTGAAGTCTTGATGTAGTATTTTTCCAGGAAACTATGTATTGCTTAGTTCATATGTACTTTTCACAGTTCACTGCTGTTAATACGTGGAAGCTAAATCTCAAGAGAAATATTTCTATATCTTTCCAATATGGAGAAGATGAGAGTAGTTGTAAATTTGAGTAAAAGTAATTTTTTTTTTGCATGCTGGTGGGAAGAAACCTCTTAATTGTCTTGGTATTACAGTCAAAGTTAGAGAATTACCTTAAATTTAATCCATATCCAGGTAGACTGTTTTTGCAATATTTTGATTTACTGAGTTTACTATTTTTTAATTCACTTGTTTCACAGGCATGCTCCTTATTCCCTTGTTCCCTTGTTCCCTTTTCAGAGAATGCCAAAAACAGTGTCATAGTGCCTCCACATGAAAAAAGAGAAAATTAATTATTTTTTTCAGTTACTAGTTGGTAATAATGGAGTGGCACTAGGTGTTAATAAGGGAGTCATGAATCTCTTAGTGTTGTGTTTAAGTGGCTAAGACTTTATACCTTCAGTCATGAAGAGCTTCTAAAATTTGTTTTAAACTTTTGAGAAGACTCATATTTCTTTGATCTTCATGTATAAACATGTTTCTGTCAAATTTCAATCTTCTGAAGAATCATTCTTTATGAATAATGCATTTTTCTTTTCCTTCTCCTCACTGCTCTGCAGATGCCATATGATTAGTAATCTTCAGGAACAAGATTATGTGATATAAGAGTAATAGCAGAATTTGTAGACCAGGTTTATTTTCACAAAATGTCTCTTGCCACGATAAACGATAGGAATAAATGAACAGGAGGACTTAAAAGTAATCTTTCTGTGTTTTGCGCAAAACGTAATTGGCTCTCCAAAGGTCCTCCAGCTAAGTCACTGGATTTGTAACTTGTTTCTGATGCTAATTATGGAAAACCTTACTCCTGTCCACTAGACCAAAGCTATTCTTTTTTGATTTCTTCTGGAATCTCCAGCTTAAGTAGGAACTAGGCTACTGGGGGCTCATTATTTGGCTACTTTGCTCTGTGTCTGGTGTGGCATGAATGAGGATTTTGTAGTAGTGACTCCACAGAGCTGCTGAGTCCAATAGTATTAGCAATTACACCAACCTGTAGCTTGGTTCAGCTTTCAAAGGCAGAAATTTTGGTGGAGAACAGCTTAGTTATTTTATCTTTCCAAGAACTTCATAGTTCATATAGCTAATTTTTAAATTCAGTTTCTAGACAGAAAAGTCCTCAGAATAGTAGAAATTATGCATATTTAATCTATGGGAGTAATTTTCAACAAATGTCTGATTATTTGTTTTGAAGTTCTAACAGTAAAAATAATAACAAAGTAAAACTTCTGTCTATGTATCATTTCATCAAATGCACTTAACTTTGTTTCCCTCTCCACCATTGACATTGAGCTCTGAGAGAGAACAAATTGGAGGAGCAGCCTTGTACCACTTTGGAGAAAGATTTCCTGTGGAGAATTGGCTCTGACTTTAGTATTACTGCAGAAGGTCGTGTTTGTAGTGAGTTGTGAGCCAACACATGTTATCCGGTAGCAAATGAAGAACATGTCTGTTGTTGGGTAAATGGTTGACATGTGCTGATGTATTAGATTTTAATAACCTATTCTGATGCAGTCTTTCCTCTTTGATCACTCTACTTTACCTTAGCAAAAGTAACTCTTAATGCCTTATTTTTTTTTCTAGGAGCTGAATAATGAACTACAAAATACACGCAAGAAATTGAGAGATGTGGAGGTGGAACACAGTGGCTGTAATGAGATGCTGAGATCTCAGGCCAATGAACTTAAATACAGCACTGAACGAGAGAAGAAACTTAAAAAGGAACTTGAAGTAAGGCTTTTTTACTATTGCTATTAGTCTCAACAAGCACTGACACTGAACAATTTAATTTTTGAGTGATGTAACCTTCCACTTGGGCTGGAATTCTGTGTACTTGATGAACAAAATACTGAACATCTGTTTTGCCTAAAAGGCTGAACAGGTGAATGCCACTTTTATTGTCTGCCTGGCTTGAGACTTGTCTTTAAATAGCAGATGGGAAGAGGTTTATATAAGTGTGACAATGAGGCTAACTTTACTTTAGGAACTCCAAAGTCTTAATTTGTCTATCTTCTTATATTTTTGGATTATTTGATTTCTGGTGGAGAATCTGCTGGAGGCGCAGAAATTGCCAGATGTTGTGCTAGGTGAGGGAGTAGAATGTTGGAAGATCACAATGGTCTTACAGCAGCTTCCTCCTGTCTCGAGTTAGTTACTGAAGGTTTAGTTTTCCTCTCTGTTGAGTGACATCTATGGCTGAGAAGTCTCTAGTCTTTTAAGTATGCTCTTTACACTAAACAGCTAGTTTCCTCCTAAGTTTCAATATTTTATTTGTCCACTGGTAGGCTTCGTAGTAGTTATGTTATCTGTTTGTACAGTCTGGACCAAGACTTTCTTGAATATTTCTCATTGCAGAAAAGCATAGTGAGTGGACAATTCTTTATCCCAACATATGTTTACTACCAAAGGCATCTTTAAATATTTTCTGCAGTGAATTTAGAAGAACTGCCACTTCTTAAATGTTGTATAACCTTAAAGGAACAAGTGACATAGTTTTCAGCTGTGTTTTTTTTCTGTTGTTTTTCTCTTAAAGGCAAAATTAATATTTTAAGCGTTGATTTTTAGGTAGGTAGAGTCCTGCATTAAGGATGAAGCACAAAAGAAAATTTCTACAGGGAAAATCAAAGCTCATCAACTAAAAACACTGACTTATTGACCAACAAGGTAGACTTTTGTTCCCTCAAAGAATTCTACAGGAAATCCATTGTCATGTATTTTGAGCTGCACTTACTGGCCTAGGTGGAATTGCCTTCAGTTGGGAAGTGTTGCATACTGTGAAGCTCCAATAGCCCTTTTAAAATAACGCCAAGTTTTGCTTCCCAGTACTTGAATAAGGACTCTTCTTGTGACTTCATAGTTTTTGTATACTAGCAGAGAAGTCATGAGCTGAAAGGAGGAGAAGCAAGGCAGCAAATAATTTATATTTTTGAATATTTTGATTTTATATACCCACCATCTGTAATTGAAAAGAAAGAGTGCAATTTGTTGAAAATGTGCAGTTGCTGTACCCTAATGATGGTCTTACTAGGGTAATGCTACCTACTGACCACAATCAGAAAAAAATATTATTGTTGCTTCTAAATTTATGTTATTTTGTTATTTTAACTTTCTGAATATTTTAATAATGTAAGAAAACATATTCAGTTTACAGAAAAAATGAGTCTCATGGTACTTATTGATAAGGATAGCTATTTTTAGCAGTGGTTAAGGAAAAGTATATGATGAAAACATTTGCATTTGAAAGTTAAAGAAAATTAGCACAGGTCCTTGAATCAAAAAAACCAAACTAGGTTAGTCTTCAATTCATGTCCTGTTGGCTGCTTGCATCTCACTCTACATCCTAAAAGTAAATTGTATATGTGTAATTATCTGAAAGGGCCTATAATAACCTTGTAGATGGTGATTCTACCACGTCCCTGGGCAGCCTCCTCCTATGCTTTGCAACCCTTTCCATGAGGAATTTTTTCCTCATATCTGATCTAAACTTCCACTGGTACAAGTTGAGGCCATTTCCTCTCGTTCCATCATCTTGCTACCTGCAGAAAGAGACTGACCCTCAGCTGGCTACAGCTTCCTTTCGAGCAGTTGTAGAGAGTAATAAGGTCACCCCTGAGCCTCCTTTTCTTCAGGCTAAAGACTCCCAGATCCCTCAGCCACTCTTCACAGGAGTGAAGAGTCTCCACTTCACTTCCCATGTGTTCCAGACCCTTCACCAGTTTTGCTGACCTGCTCTGGACATGCTCCAGCACCTTGACGTTCTTTCTGAATTGAGAGCCCCACAACTGGACGCAGGATTGGAGGAGTGGCCTCACCAGTGCCAGGTACAGGGGGACAGCCCCTGCTCTGCTCCTGCTGGCCACACCATTGCCGGTACAGGCCAGGATGCCATTGGTACAGTCACTGTCACCAGTACCCCAGGTCCTTTTCTGCTGGGCCACTTTTCAGTCACTCTGCCCCCAGACTGTGGCACTGCCTGGGGCTGCTGTGGCCAAAGTGCAGGACCCAGCACTGGGCCTTGTTGAATGTCATGGCATTGGTCTTGGCCCATCTCTCCAGACATTCCAGCTCCCTCTGCAGAGCCTTCCCACCCTACAGCAGATCAACACTTCTGCCCAGCTTGGTGTCATCTGCAAATGCAGGTGCATTTAATCCCCTCATCCAGATTACCAATAAGGATAGTAAACAAGACTGGCCCAAATACTGAGCCTTGGGGAACCTCACTGGTGCCAGCTGGATGTACCGCCATTCCCACCACTCCTGGGGCCTGGCCATCCAGCAAACAGTGTACCTGTTCACACCATAAACAGCAACTTTCTCCAGGAGTATGCTGTGGGAAATAGTTTAAAAGCCTTTGTTAAAGACTAGATCTATAACATCCATAACTTTTTTCATCCACTAAGTGCATTATGGTATCAGTATCCAAGCTGAATTTCTGTTAAGATATAAAAGCGTTAGAGTAGTATGCCTCAGACAGAATGATCTAGTTTTTTTCATGAAGTAGATCTGTATTTCTTTTTACTCTCTTTATACATTTTTTAGCTTATGGATTGAAGCTGGTAGATACAGGATACATATCTTTAATTTCCATGCCTCATGTTAATGATCATTTGGTTAATAAATGTGTAGTTGAGTTCTTGATGAACTTAAGAAACTTCTTAAGGTGATTGTGTGAGGAGTAGTGTAATTCTACTTAAACCTCAATCTTAAAATATTTTATTATATGCTAGTTCTCGAAAAGCAATGAATTTGAACATTTTCTGGAGTTCACAAATCTGTTCTTTTGCTAGCCTCTGCTAGACATAAGGGAGAAATCCATGGGAAAATACTTGGGTTTTGGTAATGGAAGGAAATGTTAAATTTAAATTTTTTTACTTTAGTACAATGACACTTGTTTGAAGGATTATATCCAAAGACTTACAAAGAAAGGAATGTACAAAAAACCTTTCTGCCACCCGTTTTGGAGTTTTTTTACTTATCTTTTTTCTTCAAATATTAGTCTGGTTTTATCTTTGACTAATTACTTTGATCATGGTTGAAAAGAGGAATTTTCTCGTTTCCAAAGTTAGAAACTGAGAGAAAGAATAATGGTAAGTTTCCGTGAAGTTTTCAGTTGAAAGATAGCTGTTGCACTGTCTAATTTGCTAGCTTTCCAATTTGCAGTGATAACAGTAAGTTGCATAGATTTGGAGTGCTTCTGAAGTATGAAACACACTGTGCCAGAAAAATTGAGATTGAGAACCTCAGATACCATTCTGCCTCTTCAGCCTGAGAATCAGTAGCCAAAAAAATTATTGATCTATTGCTATTGAACTCATCAAGATAATACTATTTATGATAATCAATTTTCCAGAACCAGTCTTCTGTTTTTGCTTTAGTTCAATTGCTAGTGAGGATTCTTGGGGAATACTTGAAAAAGACAAGAAAACTTATCATATAAAAATAATGTTTCTTGTGATATATCCAGCCAAAAAGTGGGTGGGAAGGTGGTTTTGCAATGAGAATGTAGACTTTACCACAAGAAACAAAATTATTAGCTTATAAATTTCAAACTCTTTGCCTTGTTCCTATAAATGTAATGATTTTCTGTTTTTTTTTTTAATGTGTCTGAGGCTGCCAACTCTTAGTAAGCTGAAGCTCAAGGTCTCTCAAATTTTTTAAGTCTTATGAGGCCTGAAGAATGTTCTATAACTTGGTCTGTTCAATTTCTGAGAATGAGTATATTGTCATATTTCTGAGACCTCTAGTTTCTATTTAAAGACTATTCCTTTAGCTTTCCTTTTCTACTTCTGTTTCCTCCATTATGTATATTGACATGAGGTGCTAAACAGGTATGTTTGTATTAGCTTGGTAAGGCTGCTGTGATGCAAAGGGGACTTGGGGAATGGTTAATATCTGTATTTGTATGAGGTATATGTATATGCAATGCTTGAAGGCTGTGGGCTTATTTCTCACTCTTTCTAAGTCAGTGAAACATGACATTTAGATTGCAGCCGAAAACAAAACTAGCCCCTCCCAAATCTGCAAACACACATTTTGCGTGGTGTTTTTTGTTGTTTTTTTTTTTGTTGTTTCTTTGGGTTTTTTTTTGTTTGTTTGTTTTGGTTTTTTTTTCCTGTTTCTGGATTGCACTGTTGGTGCTCATCAGAAAGACTTGCAAAAGCTCCAAGCAGTGCAAGAAAGGACATTCCTCAGTCTGCTGACTGTTAAACTGTTTGCCTATGACTACACACTTCTTGACAGCT
The DNA here is from genome assembly GCF_049639895.1 of Pseudopodoces humilis. NCBI lineage: Eukaryota > Metazoa > Chordata > Aves > Passeriformes > Paridae > Pseudopodoces > Pseudopodoces humilis. The sequence goes on along the minus strand of NC_142203.1, from coordinate 45,577,530 downwards.
TAATCTTCTGCTTTCTAGAGTCTCCACAATGCATAGCTGTCATCCAGGAATTCTAGCTGCTGTGACTGTCATATATTAGTTACTACATGCTTAGTAGTATGTAATATACTTATGTGTGTATATATGTATATATATATGTGTGTGTGTATATATATATATGTCTAAAGAGGTATACTTTAGATAAAAATATATAGTACCACATACTTAGAGGATTCTATGCGCTGCAGGTTGCTCAGTAGTGGGAACTCTCTGGTGGCTTCGAAGTTATATTTCTTGAGTGACAAGCTCACTGACATAATGACTTCTGCAAAGGATTTGAGTGTCCTGTACAACATCCTTGTCTCTGAAATGGAAAGACATGGATTTGATGACTGCAACACTTGATAATAAGGAGTTGGCTGGATGGTTGCCCTCAAACAGTTATGGTTGATTGCTTGATATCCAAATGGAGAGCAGTCATCAACCAAGGATTGATACTGGGACCAGTGCTTTTTAGCACCTGTCAGTGACATGGAGAGTGGCATCAAATGCACACACAAGTTTGCTGACAGCATGGAGCTGTGTGGGGCAGTTGACACACTGGAGGGCCAGTATGTCATTCAGGGAGACCTTGACAGGCTTGAGAGGTGGGTCTGTGCAAATCTCTTGAAGTTCAGCAAGGCCAAGTAACAGTGTCCTATTGCCCCAGGGAAATTCCAAGCACCAGTGCAGGCTGGGCAGAGAATATGGAGTGAGAGCCCTATGGGGAAAGACCTGGAGAGTGCTGATGGGGATGAGAAGCTGGACATGACCCAGCAGTGTGTGCTCACAGCCCAGAGACCCATCTGCATCCTGGGCTGCAATCAAAGCAGCATGGCTGCCAGGGTGAGGGAGGGTATTCTGCCTCTCTGCTCACTCTGGTCAGAGACCCCACCTGCAGTGCTGCATCTGGCACTAGGGTCCCAACATAAGCACATGGACCTGTTGGAGTGAGTCCATAGGAGGGAGAGCCACAAAGGTGATCAGGGGGCTGGGAGTACTGCACCTGTCCAGTAATGACTGACTGAGAGAGTTGGGACTGTTCAGCCTGGAGAGGGCTTTGGGGACACCTTACAGTAGCATTCCAGTGACAAAAGGAGCCTACAAAAAAGCTGGAAAAAAGACTTTATACAAGGTCATGTAGTTATAGAACAAAGGGGAATGGCTTTAAACTGAGTAGATTTAGATTAGATGTTAGAAGAATTTCCCTACTATGAGGGTGGTGAGGCACTGGAGCTAGTTGCCTGCGGAAGTGGTAAGTGCCCCATCCCTGGCAGGGTTCAAGGCCAGGTTGGATGGGGCTTTGAGCAAGATATCTTAGTGGAAGGTGATGTTTATTGTTCTTTTGCACACAAACTATTTTATACTTCTATGCTAATGGACTTCATCTCAGAGAAGAACTTCCTCTTCATAGAGCCCTGTGTCATGATTTATTGAAGTTCTGTTTGAAGACTGGTTAGTCTTCAAAAAAAAGTCCCTCAGACCAAAGTTGTTTCAACAGTGTTTTATGTAGCCCTCACAAGTATTTAGCAGTAAGTCACATGAGTCTTGTCTATGTGCTTGTATAGAGTAACAGTGTCAGTTCATGTAAAGGTCTTTACTATCTACTGAGCATGAAAACCAAAAGAGACATCTTTTCCCCACAAGGGACTTTAGAAAGGGAGTGCAGCTCAGACGGCTTCTCCAGCTGCAGCCCGGTAGCAGATTGGAATGGACTTGGACTTTATCCAAAGGCAGCCAAGCTGTATCAGCTTAGCAGTCCTAGTTAGTTGTTTTTACCCTTTCTTTAACCTTAAGTCAAGCATATGGCTTATCTTGTATCTCCCATGCCACTGTAATCGTTTATCCAGTGTCATGCAAGTCAAGCGTGGCTATTTTCTCTAGAAGCGTGACACGTTTCTCTAGACTTTCAGTACAGGAAATATGTACTTAATAAGTGAGGGTTAGCCACACTGTCAGGCGGAAGGATCGTTTACTTCAGTGGTTAAGAATTGTTGTTGTATTTAAGTAACTTTATAGTTACTAAAGGTTGTTTATTTTCTGGACAGGAGATGGCTCCACCTTACCATGATCAAGAGGTAGCAGCATTTCTAACACTAGGTGGAAGTGGTCAGTACATCTCCCATAGAAGTGTTTAGACCCCCTGGTTTGAGCTTTGAGCCATAGGGAAATGCTTTTAAGTAGGAAAAATATCTGAGTCTGAATATGGAAATGCACAAACAGAATGGTTGAATGGTGATCCAGATATGAGGTACATGTGTATCCTTTTCACTTAAAACTCTCTTGGCTAACCTTTTCAGATAGTGGTTGGACCTAAGCCTTTGATAAGTGTAAGTATCCTGGAAACTGAAACATGTTGCAGAAGGGGTTTAAATAGAAACAGAAAAGAGAGAAAATACTTCCATTAAGTATCTAAGCTTAGTAAGTGTTGCGAATGTGTATTTCTCTCCCCCCCCCCCCCCCCCCCCCCACTGCTTGCTTATCTGACAAAGGGGTTGTTTTTGTAAGTGTAAATGTCAAACAGGAAACATGGTATTGCACAATGTGTCATGTAGGATACTAAATTAAGGCTTTTAGTTTTGAATACACCAGTGCTTACAAATATTGCAGTACTTCAAACAAGTATGAAGGACAAAAAAATGAAAGCCACAAAGGACAGTTTGGAAAATAGTATTGCCAACTGTAAGCATGCAGAAAATGTCTCCACATCAGAATTGATATCCAATGTTACACTGAAAAAAGTGACTGAGCCCTAAGAGAGTAAACATAAAGCCTGTTTGCCCACAAGTCTAAATGCTGGCATTGAATTTTTCTTAGTCACTTTTATTTACTGTTTCTCAGAAGTCAAAATTCTCTCTGTGCTATCATGGAAACTGATCCCAGCAACATTTGTTCTTTAAATTAAGGCTGAAGTCAATCACCTTGAATATCTAAGGAAACCAAAAATTCCATGAGTTTGTGTCTGCTATGTTTAATAAGATGTCTGCTTTCATATGTCTTGTTAGGTGCACATGAAAGTAACAAGTGACTGGATCTTTTTGAATAACCAATATTTTCTATGTTGGATGAGCAAATGCTTTGTAATCAGTGGAGAACTCGCTTTTTGGTCCATCTTTGAGATGGATTTGGATCTGACAGGAAGCTTCCCATGTTAAACCAGTTATGTATTCCGTTTTGATTCCCAGATACAAGCCTATGATCTGGATATCTGTGGTCTGCAAGCTTACTCTAGATGGTTTTCACACAGCTTCTTTTTTGTTGAAAGGCATTATGTAAAATTTTCAGGCACATGATTCAGTAAGGATACTGATTCTCACCTTTAATTTGATTCAGAGAGGTTTGCTTGTCTAACAGTGTTTCTGATGCCAGTGTCTTTCTGTTTGTCAGACAGGAAAACAAAACTCCTTCCTGTTTCTCTTTTTGGAATTTTTACCACAGTTTTACAGGTTAGACTCATCCCTGACATTTTTTTTCTACTCATAGAATGTGTAATAGATTGTTCTCACCAGTGGAGTATGCAGCTTCTTACTGTGAAGGGAAGTGCATATACGTATCAGTAGAGCCTGTTTGAACCTTTATCAGCAAAATAGAATAGATTTTCTGTATGGCATTTTGTTGCAGCTGTGTTCTTTCCAACTGAGTCTTCAGACTCGGTGTTGAATACAGGTGCAAGTTCTATGTCTGATGTACAGTTTCATAGACTGAAATAACAAGATTCTTTCCCTTAGATCAATCTGACCAAATCTGAATTTCTTCCTATTAATAACTCTGTATTGATTAGCCATGCTTAAGTGGTGGTGTCTGGTTTGATGTCTTTCATGAAGTTTGGGGTTTTTTTCAGACTAATTTCTCAATGATTTGCTGACATTTGGCTTGGTTTAAATTTGCTAGAGGTATGGTGAATCATAAGCTTTAACAAGGTATTCATTGAGCAGAGGAAAAAGAATATTCAGTGCTCCACAGTCAGCATCTACATGACTTACCCAATTCATATCTGTAGTTTTTTTTGAAAGCTCTTTTAAGCATCCAGTCTTCTGGGTGTAGTATATAGACTGGTAAAATAAGATTAAGGTTTGCCTGAATAATCTTCTGAGACTTTTGGAAAGAACACAGTTTACTCTTCATCTTTGGCTTCTAATAATATAACAAGTTAGTGGTAGTTCTGTCAGATCTCTAACAGTGACTTATCATGAATGAAAAGATGTTTCTTTCCATGGTTCTTTGTTTTTTGGAGTTACAGTGAACTATTTTAAACAAGATTGTAAAAATCAAAATTGTAACGAGCTTCTGAGGAAAAGCTTTAAAAAATCAGACTCTAGAAGAGGCATTTCAAAAGTAAGACCAGGGCACTGATGTGTTTAGCTTTAGGAAGAAACACCAGTTTTGAGAAAGTCAATTTTTTCATGCCTTTATATATGGATATGATCTGTATGATGATACTTATGTGTCAAAGTTTGATTTCTAGTTTCTAATGACAATATCTGTCAGGTACATCTGGCTCTTCTTTGGTTATGAAGATCATAATTCCTTTCCAGTAGGCTAGATACACTGTCCTGTTTGTAAAAAGGAGCTGTTTCTTGAAGATGAAGATCATCAGAGATGTCTATGTCTGGAATGCCAATTTTTGCCAGTGCTTTTTCTTTACAGGCATGCTGCTTCTACAAGTTAATTTTTCAGTGACTTCTGGCATTGCAAGCAAAGGTAATATCTACAAATGTTACTGTTTAAACAGAATTGCTCCTGCTTCAGACATCAAAAGGGTGATATACTGGCACTTTTTATGGATGTCAGCCGGCTCCTGCCTTCTTTACTTACTGTCCCAGGATTTTCTTAGAGCTAAGGTTTCTGTATTTCCAGGAATTTGTGTTTCCTTTGGACCACATAGTTTGTCCTTGCATTTAGTGTCCATGCTAGCTCAAGAAGATAGCCTTTTCTTGTAAAGAGCTATACCAAGAACTGATTCTTGATGTTCTCTTTGGGAGAATCTTGTTGTTCTGGATTTTAATTCTTGGAGATACCATTGTTCATGCTATTATTTGTCATTTCAATTTTTACTTTTCATCTTGAGACTGAAAAAAACTTATAATTTTAGGGGTGTCCATTTGAGAGGATAAGGTAACCATTTCGATGGTGTTTTGCATCTCTGGTTTCAGCTGGAATCGTTGCCGGTGATACTGGTCTCCTCAGGGCTGAGCCCCTTGGGATACTCCATCAAAGGGGAGATTCCCTTATCTCAGTTCTATTTCAGAAATGATATTCTAAAGGCTGATTTGTTTCTTGTGTTTATTAATATATATCAAAAGACTTGGCAGGTCTTCCCCAGACTTTCTGCTCAACTTCAACTCACCATCGCCTGGCTCAATTTGGCTTGAAGGGCACAAAATGGCCTCGAACTATGCAGCTTTTTTATCTTTATCTTTCTTTATCTTTCTTTATCTTTATACTTATTCTCACCCAATTAACTATAGAAACATAAATTATTTTTCTTAGTGACCCAATGACCCAACACCTGTATGCTGCACTGTGGCATTCTCTACCCAATCACCTAAAAACCTCTAGAAGAAGATGAAGAAGAAATAAGAAGGAAAAGAGACAACACCTTAAACCCTCCATCTTGTCTTCTGTTTTCTAAACTAGCTTAAACTCTAAACTTTAACTTTTTCACCCAGTAACTTAAGAAAACTCACTAAGCTACACACACTTTTAGGTTTTCTATTTAACAGTTGTTTTCATGGTGTTATATGAAATTCAGTGTTTTCTTGGATGTCAGAGCTAGGCATCAGAGACATGGGCACACTCTGTGCCTCAGACTCGGACAGGAATGAGACTGAGATGAAGTTAGGTGCTCAGGAACTAAAATAAGACTTAGAAGTCAAATTCAGTACAGAACTTGTGAATTAGTACGTTGTGCCAGAAAACTTTACTCTTTTTTTTTATTTCAGTATTTGCTGTAAGAATAGACACTTAAACAAGCCAGCCAAAGATGGCACAGTGTTTTTGCTCTTCAGGGTATGCAGTGAAATATTCTCAGTGAAGTTTAAATTTCTTCATTTATTTATTTTTTTTAAATTGCATTTTCCTCTCTGAATGTTGTAATACACACATTCCTTACTGTTTCCTTTGTCTTCTGTCAAAAAAATAATTATTTTCAGTGTTTAAGTGTTTTTAAAAATAATTGAAATCCACATCACTTGTATTTTTTATTGGCTTTTAATAGGCTGGCAGTATTTTTGAAAACTATCCTATTCACAGATGTTCATCTGTGGGAGGATGCTAAGGAGTCCTTCGAAACTGAAGCAGGACCAGTTCTCTATTAATGACAAAGGGGATTAGAAGCTGATGTTTAGAAGGAATAATACCTAGACACTATGAAGTGTCTTAATCAAGCTGTTTTACACAGAGTCACAGAGTGGGCAAGGTTGGAAGGGAGCACAGGGTTCATCTGGTCCAACCTCCCTGCTCAGACAGGGTCATCCCAGAGCACATGGCACAGGATTGCCAACTGTCCAAACAGTTCTTGAATATCCCCAGTGAGTGAGACTCCACACCCTCTCTGTTTGATCTGTTCCAGTGCTCAGTCACTGGAATCATTTTTCATTTATGAAACTGTAGATGCTCTATTGATACCTTAATGTATTTCTGAAAATGCAGAGTATAGTTGTGTTACCTCAAGTGAGCAAAGAGTGGGGCAATAGGAAGAATATTTACGTAGGTTTATTTGCTTTCTGACCCTGGTTGATTATAAAAAATGCAGCAATGACATGATACTACATCAATTTACTTAACTAAATAGAAAATAGTAATTTAATCTAATTTAATTAATTAATTAAATAAAATTAATTTATTTTAATCATCTATATATGTAAAAAATATTGTAATGTCTTTCTTGGTATGAGTTGTCACAGTTCCAAAGTAGTTCAGATATATCACGTTGGTTTATGGAGTCCCAATATACTTAATGAGTTGAAAACACATGGTGTCATCATCTCTCTGAAGGTAAATATCCTCAAAATGCACTTTTAGGCAGCTGCAGCGAGAACAAAGAAACTGGAAGATAACATTGAAGCAGAGAGAGCAGCACATGTAGCATCCAATTTAACTTCGGAGATCATCCAGGTAATCTGGTATTTTGTTTAATATTTCATACAAGTTTACAGTAAAACAGTTGAGGAAGTTAGGAAGGTACAATGCTCCAAAAAATATGAAGGACACTTGCTCCAATGAAAAACCTAAAGAGATTTATTACAACAAGCGTCAAAATCATAAAAACAAATACATAAAAGGACAGAATAGAAGTGTATCTGCTTTTCATAGAACTATAAAGTTATTAGACTAAATAATAAAATAAGATGTCTTGTTTGTAAGTTTGAGAATTCCCACTAGCATTTAAACAGTGAGGGAAAAGGAAATGTTTCACAACAATTAAACACTATACTGCTGTTTAGATACCCTGACCTGTATCTTCTGAATGGCTGCTTAGAGCAATTTGAAGATATAGTGCATATATTCAACTTGTCTAGGAGTGAGAGCATAATGAACCGTGAAACTATAGTTTCAAACACAGTTTCTCAGAGTACATTTCAGCTCCAAAATTATGATACTTGCAATTGCCAGTAAAGATTGATTATATGACTAAATCTACTATATATACTTGAGCATTACATTTTTGTATTCTTAAACGGTACCACCCATTGTTGGGCTCAGTAAAATAATTATGGTTTATTAAAAAAGAGGTTGAAAAAATGAAATGGTAATTGCTTAGTAATATCATATTAGTTAACAAATTTACAAATTTGGAATCTTTTTTTTTCCTATTTTCTGAGTAACAGAAATAAGCATTGCCATTCTTCAGTCAGTTATTCTCTTAATTTCATGATCTTCAATATGTACAGGTATTTAAATTTTACAAATGATAGTTAAACTAGTAGAAAAAATTTAGTTTGCTTAATTTCCTATTTCTGCAACATACAAAGGAACTGAGATGATAACATTCCTTAAACTTAGAGACTTGGGTGTTATGGGTGAATAATTGATAAAGTCTTTTTCCTTGTTCATATATATGAAGAAGCTAGAAGTGTGCTTTGTTCTGAGAGAAAGTGTAGCCTTTATTGTTAATCCCACACTTCATGAGTCTATTTTAAAACTAGAATTTCCATGGGAAGCTTCAGTATTAATAAGAACTGAAAATGTTCAGACACTTCCAAATGAGAACAGAAGGTACTTTTCATCATCATATCTTTTTGTCTCTGGTATTGCTATATTTTTACATGTGTTCAATGTTTTTACATGAGTATATGCTTTTATACTGAATTAATAGAATACACTCTACTGTAAAGCAGAACAGACCATAGAACAGCACTAAAGATCATGCTAGTGTTTCCTAACTTGCTTTAATTGCTTTTTTTATCACTTGGTGTAGTTAAGAATTCGTGAACTTGAAGAAGCTGTGCATGTGGAAAAGGACAGACGAGAAGAAGCTCTTTCAGATTTAGAAATGATCAAGAAAGAGTTCAAAGGGTTAGAAGATGCATATGAGAGAGAAAAACACAATGCCCAAGAGAACTTGGAAAAACTCAATGTGTAAGTTTCCCTTTAAATTCGTTGTAAAATGGCAGTGGGCAGCTTGATTACCACTTACAGTTTACATTTATATAGTTCTCAATCAGTATAAAACAGCTAAATCTGATGCCATTTCCCAAACCAACCTGAAGCTCAGAACCTGGTGTTCCGTTAATAACAGTTCCATATCAGTAACCATATGTGTGGGCAAAGAAAATAACTGGTCTGTTACTGATTATTTGCCAAAGCAAAACTGTTGGAAATGATAGTTATGGCAGGATTCTGTCTCCTGTGTGTTTGGGAGGAGTGTAGTAAAGCACACATGGCAGGATTAGAACAGATTTTTTTTCTTCTGTATACACTTATATTATTATGAAAGTATTATTTTTCACTTCAGTGAGCTAGAGCAATCTTTAAGACTCCTGTTGAGAAGTTGTGTATCATTTATAGTGGTGAATCTTCATTTTCAGCTTTTGAATGATTGTGGAAAGTGTTAACTAGCTAATGACAATAGAAGAAGGGATGAAGTGTAAGAGAGCAGATGAAATTACCAGGGATTACTTTCCTGCTCAGCACAATCTACTGTGTCTGTAGTAACAAATGTTTTTTGGAAGAAAGGTTTTGCTATATTCCCTGGGCAGATATAGGATATACTGTACTGAGTCTTCTTCCTTGGCTGAATGAAGTTTATATTGGGGTGAGAAAATATCAAGTAGAGGAATGGTGTTGGAAGACAGCGAACTGAGGAGTAAGTGAAATAAAGGATAGTAGTTCATAAAATTTAGGGAAAGAGGGGGGTTAAGAAGACATAAAGTGGGTGGCACAGTGTGATTGTGGGGAGAGACTCAAGGTAGTAGGATAGGTTGGAAAAGACAGTTTGCATCTCTCAGTCTGGGATTATGGGGGTCTGTACATTAAAGTATTTGTGACTTGCTCATACAAGCAGTAGAGGGGAAAAAAGAAACTGGTTTCCCTACAAAAAAGGAATTTTGTGACCTAAGTCTTCCTATATTCATGCTTACAGAAATGTTTTCAGTAATATAGTTGAAATTTGTGCTGTATTATAAACTTCTTAGAGCTCTTTGTTAAAATAAAGGTCAAAAGAGGCCTGAATGAACATTTAGGTAAGCCAGAGTCATATTAAAAAATGAAAACTTTATTCTCAAAGAAAATGATATAACCTTTATGATAAATATTTGTGAAATACATTATGATAATAATCTAAAATGGCTCTTCAGAAAGACTGCAGACTTCACAGCTGTGAAACTGAGTAACTGTATTTCAAGATTCTCTACAGTTTTAAAACAACTTCAGTTAATTAAACTGTAATCTTATCCTGCCTGGTTGTTTTTGCTGTGAACATGAGTTGGTTCTTTGTCACTAAATACAAGACACTAGATTGATACTAAGTTGTTTGTCTTTCCTTGAGCTGGAGAAGGCCTACACCATTGATTTGACATTTTACTTAGTTTTTATTGTTTTGTTTTAAAAAAGCTCCTTTGTTTGCAAACCAGCCTTTTTTGAGGATTGGTTTGTTGATAAGTAGTTTTGCACAACAGGCTACTTTGTACTCAAGTTTTTTTTTGTACGTAACTTTTTTATTCTTAAAGAGCATATGGACTGTGGGGTTTTTTTCATCTTGGTTTGGTTTTCTTAGTTTCTAATTTTGTGTAGTGGGTTTTTTCTTTTCTCTCTGGTAGGTTCCCATATTTCAGTGGTCCAGAAAATACGGAAAATTAATTTTACAAAAGTTTTCTTGAACTAGTGTTCTTCCCGTGTATGTTCTTGAACCATTTTTTCACTTGTTTCAAGACCTGATATTCCAGAGTTCATCTTTGTATTGACATTAGACCAGAGAAATTAATCATCCTCAGTGAAATATGGGGCTTTTTAGTTTGGAGGGTTTTTTTTGACTAATGCTTGTTAAGCTGTTGTAGTTTTCAGTTTAGAAAAAACTATCCTGTCTTGTCAACATGGTTGTCATTACATGTCTTTTTGTAATCAGTCTGGGAGCTGTTATTATGAATGTGTTCTTGGGCCCAATAGATTATAATAAAATATTAGCTAATTAGCAGCATTTTTGATGTAACTTAAACAGCTGTTGAGGTATTTCCCAAACCATTAGAATTTTACGAGTTTTACCACAAGATCTGTTTTTAAATTTTTAGATTAGTAAATTCAGTTAAAAAACAGGAACATCTATAAGTAGTAGCTTTCCAGTTAAGTCTCTGATAAACTCTTACAGGTATTTTTCTCTATTAGATTATTTGGACCAACATAACAATAATGGTTAGATGTTGAATTGCACTGTGCATTCAATAATGTTTTGTTCCTTGTGAGGGTCTTTTACCTAGATATTTGAAGATATTTCTTTGAGAATTGAAGGGGTTTGTGTCTAGGATATTTTTGATTCACAAAAGTTACATCTTCGAAAATGTTATCATCAAAAAAAGAAAAATAAGAGGTTTTTTTAGAGAATATATTTCTTTGTTTGGAATTACTGCAAGAAATACCTGAATAAATATATTTTTTGTAATTGAGAGTATGAAATACAATTTTTACAGATACGGTACTATATGCCTTAGGAATTTTAATAGTATTGCTTGCAGAGAAGTAAATACTTGTGTTACTAAAATGCAAGATAAATCTTAAAAAGTCTTCACTTTTTGCTCTAAACAGGCCAGTTATGTTCAGCGTTTCTTCTTCAGGAAGGCAATTTTTCCTATCCTAGAGGTTTTTTTTGGATAAAACAGAATTTATGCCTGCTTGAGGCATCTGTTCTCTGTGTTAATTGAATATGAGAATAAATATTGTCTAATATCCAAACAGCGCTTTTCACTGCTTGCAATCATGTGTTCATTCAGGCAATTACTTCTAGCAGCTTCTGCCAGCTGAGTTTTTGAAAACAAATTATTTTTTGTGATTTCAGAGAATGCAAACCTTTCCATGAAAGTTAAGACAGTTAAAACATAGTTAAAACAGTTGGTGGTTTTTGTTAAGAGATGTTGAAGAAAGATGAACAGCGTATCCTCACAATTTTGTTAGTCCAGATACCTAAATTTCCAGACCTCTATTAGGATAAGTAGCAAAGGTCAAGCATTTTCTGAGGTGGACATCAATCTACTCAGCTCCCTTGAGGTAATTACATGGGGTGGGCAGGTACTACTTCATCTGTTTCCCGTGCCCTTTCTATTCTTTGAAGCATACAAGTGTCAGTAACATTGGTGAATATCAGTGATTGCTTTCACCAGACACCTTCTGAGAGAATACAACAGCCTTTGATCTACTTACCTTTGAAGGGTCTGGTCCTTGGACTTCAGACAATGTCAGGATCTTGGCTTTTTCTTTTAAGACATAGTTCGGCATCCAAACATTTTCTCTTTTTCTAGAGGACTTGAATGAGTTTGTCTTTAAGCCTTAGCCAAATGAAAGTCTTAGAGACTTTCATTTGTTGTGCTAGAACACTTGTATGTCTCTTTTGCTGGACTTGGTGTAGGTAAATAACACCAAAGTTGAAAGCTATATAATGTTGTAAGCATATGTTTTCTCAGAAAAAAACTTAGTTATAATAACTGAAACCAAGCCAACAGGCTTTTCTGGGTGGCATAATTTTTTATTTTCTTAGAAAAAATATAGTTGTAATAACCAAAACCAAGCTAACAGGCTTTTCTGGGTTGCATAATTTATTAATTAGCTCTGAACCCAGTAGCACTATGTAAATTAGAAGCATCATGGGATTTGGGTCTCTGTGTGAACTTACTTTCCTTAAAGAGTGAGAACATGACATAGAATAATTTGGAACTGCTTTTGCTGTGTTTCCAAAAGTTGTGAGAGTAGAAGCTACTTAGGGGGACTGAAACTGGCAGGTTTTGAAGAATAGGAAGTAAACATCTGCAGCTACAGCAAAAAATCAGCCAGGCTGATGCAGAGGCACATAGGTATTTGAAGGACTGCTGAAGTAGTCCTTCAGCTGAAAAGAAACATTAATCTTTAACAGATGAATTAAAGTCAGAAAGTGTCAATATTGGTTCAAAAGCTTCAAAATTCGAAGAACTTTGAGCCCTTTACACTACTTTCAGTTCTAGGGAGACAAGAGTGCTAGGAGAAGAAACAAAGAGATGAATGACACCTGGATGTTTCTACTGCTGAGAGCTGCATCAAAGATTAGTTCAGGTTGAAAGGAATTGCAGGAGATCTATAGTCCAACCTGCTGCTCAAACCAATGTAAGTTTTGAGATCAGGCTCTTCAGGGTTTCTTCCAGCTAGATCTTGAAAATGTGGAGAGTGGAGATGGCACAACCTCTCGGAATCTGTTCCATAAAGTTGGAAAATCCTTGTCTGAACCTCTTTGGATTCAGTACTTGTCTTGTAGACAAACACTGCTCTGATCAACTGCATTTCCTTGATAACCTCCTTTTAGATACTGGGAGGCCCGTTATATACTGTGGAGTTATCTCTTCTCCAGCTTGAACGTACCAAGTTTCCTCAGTTCTTAGATGTGTTTCTGCTGCCGACCATGGTGGTGATCTTTCCCTTAGGCCATCCAGCTTTCTTCCATGTTGTGAGGGATGCATGTAGTTAAAAGTGAGCATTATCCTAGATGTATTGCAATTACTACCAAAAAGAAGGTGATTAATCACCTTCCTTGATCTGGCTATGCTGCTATTAAATACATCCCAGGACACTGTTAGCTGTCTCTGCTCATATGCCACGCTGCTGATTTGTGGCTGTGTGTCATGGTTACCAGGTTCCTTTTGAGCATGACTTCTATCCAGCCAGTTACGAGCCACATCACTTTAGGGTGGTCTTGCTTCCTAAATTCAGGTCTTTGCACATGACATTGTTGAATCTTAGAAGGTTCATTCTGGCCTGTTCTTTCTCCATTACTAGAGAATGGCTGCTCTTCTGTTGAGTGTATCAATTGTATTGTGCCATGATCTACCCACACCCAGTTCACTGTTCACTGCAGGTATTGTGAGACTGCACTCTTGGCTTACTCCACATGATGGATGAAGTTGTAAAACAGATCTTATACCGACCTCTATAGTATTATGGCCATTCCAGCTACTACCATCTGGGCTTTACTATCAAACCGCTTTTACCAATGTTATAATTCACATATGTAGACTTAAGTTGTAACAACTATAAAAATGCTGTGTGAGAAAGTGCTAAAATCCTTGCTAAAATTTAGTTATATTTGACTCCTTTTGTCCACAGCCATTATCATTTTATCATGGAACATAACTGGGTTGGTCAGATTTGATTAAGCTTTGGTAAATCCTCCCTGCGTGTTCCCAATCTCCTTTGTCTCTTTCACAAGCCCAGAAAATTTTCTAGAAGGATTTCTGTCAAAACCTTCCAGTGCCTTATAGTTCCTTGGCTTCTCCTTTTGACCTTTGCCAAATATAAGTGTGACATTTGCCTTTCTTCATTTGCAGGGCTTCTCCTGATTTTTGTGACTTTTCATCATGATGATGAGCAGTGTCACTTTGAACATTAGCCAGCTTTATCAGAACCTTTGAGTGTAGGTGAGCTGACCTCCTCAGTTCTATGGGTTGAGTTTTCCAAAGTTCTCGGACTCAATTGCAGTCAATTGTTCTCAGTCCTCACCTATTGCTGGCAGTTGTTCTCCTTTTGTGCCCTTTTACTGACCATAGAGGTTTGGGAGTAGACCTTTTCAGGAAAGTTGGAGGATAAAAAGACAGGAAGTATATTGTTCTTCTCTCTCTGCTGTTGATAAAATAGCTGTTTTGTGTAGAAGTCTGTTCATGTTTTCTTTCCTACCATAACAGTGGTAAAATACCTTCTCATCTTTGTCATCTTTTGTGAATGGTCATTCTAGGTGCCTTTCCTGAGGCACCTCCTTTTCCATCCCTATATACTTAGGCAGTCCATCAAAATTTTTCCTTGGCTTCCTGTCCCTGGCTGTATCTCCTATTTGCTGTTATTTGGCTTTGTAGTTTTCTCATGACCCACCTTTTAATCCATGCCAGACTTTCTGTGTATTTGTTTTCTTGAATACCAGGAGAACTGATGTAGTACAAGAGCCATTTGAAATTTTGAATTGTCTGCTATTGAAATCATGCCTTTCTGAGTAGAGTTGTCATGGTTTAAGAATGGTATTTCCCAATTTAGTGTTACTACAGAAACACACCAAACCATATGCTACTTGTTTATTCCCCTCTCCTCTTCTTCCTACTTCTGTGAGGAGCTGGAGAAGAGAATTGGAGTCAAAAAAGTAAAGATCATGGGCTGAGATAAGGACACTTTACTGGACACAACGATGAAATAAAACCATGGACTGTAACAGCAACAATACTAGTGACAGTGTGTACAAGATAAAAAACCCAATTGATTCACCTGCGATTGAATGCTGTGGAAACTCCCAATCATACCCAGTCCCTCTGCCATGCTATCCACAAGAGAGCCCTTTCTCTGTCCCCAGGAAATGACATGAGGTGGTACAGAATAATTACCAGGTCCTAGCCATGCCCACTCCTGGGTAGTGCAAAAATTAACCCTGTTCTGGCCAGAATCAGGGTAAGGATATAGTCAGATATGTGGAAACTCAAGGAGAAAGCTTTGTACTTGAAATCAGTGTTGATCATGCAAGATGTGATGTCTTTCTGAAGAGAACTAATGTGTTAATTAAAATACAATGACTTCTGTTTAAACATGTAATCTGGATAATATCCAAATGATCACACTAATTTATGACTGGAAGTCTAACACAAGCCTTGGTAATGGAGAAGAACATAACCATAACTGAAAAGTTTTTCTTAGAAGTAATAGATGTTTCTTCACTTAAAAAATAATAAGACAAGCATCTTCATAAGTCATATGATGTGCTAACATGATGTGATACCCAGATTGTCTTTTAAAAATATGTAGAATTCTTGGCATAAGTATTTTTGATTAAAATGTTCTAATGTTGAAACTTTCCAGATTAGAAAGAGAGTGTTTCTCCTCAAACAATCAAATGAAAGAAGTGATTGAGGAAAAGAAGAAGGTAATTATAGACCTCTCTGCAAGACTAGGGAGTGCTGAAAAAGGCTGCAGAGACTTACAGAGTGAACTTGAAATGGTAAGACAAAAAGCCTATGGCACTTATTGTTTAGGTTTTTTAAAACATATTCTGAACATAATCTGCATTTGATGTCCTGAGCTGTGAAATAAATCTGACTTTGAATTACTCATGCATTAATCAATTAATCAATTGATTAATTAATTAATCAATTAATCAGTTGCATTGATTTTTATATGTATTACTTTGTTTTGTCAAACAGGAGTAAATATAGGTAAGATACTGGAGAAGCTAATTCCAAAATGCATTTTAAGTGATACACCAAGTATTTAATTGAGGAGTTATTTGTAGAAAATAATTATTTCAAAACTATGGCTGTGAGTCAAGAGTAACCAGCCTTTACATTCCTGATGATGAAGGCAATTTGTGGATAAGGATTATGATTTTGTGTGAAGAATGTTCTATCTTCCTATCAAAGCTTTTTTTATCTCAGGCTTGATTAGTTACCACTGTAGCCTTGCTTATTTCTGTTTCATGTAATGTTTCTAGTGCAAGCATGTGACTGCAAAAATTGTTTGAAAATGTCTTCTTTGAAGATGACAAACTTTTTAGTTGATTGGGTTGTTTTTGTTTGGTGTGCATTTGTCATATTGGATTTATTTTACAGGGTTATTTTCTGAAATATTTTTCCTTTTATATGACCAGTTGGTGCCTTCCCAATATTTCTACAAACCTCAACTTTGAATATCAGTTTTGCCATCCTCTTTAAGAACAGGAGGGTCAAGGCAAAAAGCTTAGTATATCTTCATTAGTGGCATAGATGAAGGGATGGGAGCGCACCCTCAGCAAATTTATTGATGACACCAAGCTGAGTGGTGCAGTTGACACACCTGAAGGACAGGATACCATCCAGGGGGATCTGGACAAGCTGTAGAAGTAACATGAGAATCTCATGTTATTTACCAAGACCAAGTGCAAGGTGCTGTGCCTGGGTCAGGACAACCCCTGATACCAGCACAGGCTGGGAGATAAACATATAGAGAGCAGCCCGGCCCAGAAGGACTTGGGGGGGCATCTGGGTGAGAAGTTGGATGTGACTCTGCTGAAAGAAAGCATGCCAAACATGTCCTGGGCTGCATTCAGAGCAGCATGGGCAGCAGGGCCAGGGAGGGGATTCTGCCCCTCTGCTCTGCTGAGACCCCACCTGCAGTGCTGCATCAGCTCTGGGGTCCCAGCACAGGACAGACATGTTGGAGCATGTCCAGAGGAGGCCACCAAGTAATCACAGGGACGGAGCAGCTCTGCTATGAGGCAGTCTGGAGAAGAGAAGGCTTTGGGGTGGCCTAACTGTGACCTGCTAGTACCTGAAAAGAGCTTGCAAGAAAGATGGATGGAGACTTTTTAGAGGGGCATGTCATAACAGGACAAGGGGAATGGCTCCAAACTGAAAGAAGCTTTTCATCAGATATTAGGAAAAAGTTCTTTATTGTTAGAGTTGTGAGGCACTTAAACACAGGTTGTTTTCATAAGAGAGAAGTTGTGAATGCCCTATTCTTGGAAGAGTTCATGGCTGGGTTGGATGGGGCTCTGAGCAACCTGGTCTAGCATTAGAACTAGATGAACTTGAAGGTTTTTTCCAAACCAAGCTATTCTATGATTCTCTGATCTAGAAAACCGTATCTCTCTTCATTGTATAGTAGCATTTACAGTATTTCTATACTTAGCCTTTTTTTTTCTAAGCTTGTAAATTTCTGTTCTTGATTTTTCTTGGACTTACAAGTGTAGGAGATTACCATGATATCTTCCCTGCTACTGGCAGGCATTGTGCTATTCAGTGTATATGAGCAGAGATCTGCCTCAGAGAGTCTTGAGATTTTTTGGTGTCTACTCTTCAGCTCATGGAATTATTCCATACATTGTCCTAGTGTTATCAGCTTCCCAGGTAGATTGGTAATTAATAAATTGAAGAAAAATAAAATGAAAAAACCATTTTTCCCTTGGAAGGCCACAGCTTCTTCAATGCAAGCACTAAAGTATTAGAAGACACTTTCTGCCTTAGTCAACCTGAAAAAATAATTTTCTCAGGCAGAAAACGAATATAAAGAAAAATTCTGTAGTAAAATGTATGTCATACCTGGCAAGAGTGCAGGACAAAATTCTATTCACACTTAATGTTTTTTGGTAATGACAATGGTATTAAATGGTGTACTCAAAATGAATGTTGTGTTACTGAAAGTAAAAGTAAATAGATTGCCCCTCTTGAAAGAACTGTCTTATTCATATAGCAGGTTGTTTTAATTGTTTTACTGGAATGATTTCAAACCACAAGACTGTCTTGAACAGGTAATAAAAATACTCATTTTCTGAAGCGTTGTATTAGTGGTCCCCTGTGGGATTAGATTTTTATCACCTTGGATGGCTTTGTATTTTTCCTGAAGACTTTCGTATTTGATTGGGAAGCAGGAGTGCCTATGTGTGGTCTTGTTTACTCAGTATAGACAGCTTTTTTGTTATTTTCCTCCCAAAATAAAAAAGCAGAAGGCTATAGCAGAAACTAAGTATAAATAACATTCAATATACTGTTATTAGGTTTCACCTTACTTATATTAAAATTGTGTGAAATTGTCAGTGCATTCTCTTCCCTTTATTTCCACCTCCTGCTTTCTTCATCTGTTAATTACTTTCTTACATTTTGTACATCTATTATTAGACATCCTGAATATGTCTTTTCCACTTCAGTCTGAAAATCTTTAGTTTCTCACAGTACTGCTAACATACAAATTAATGTTTTTGTTTGTAAAATTTTTGTAAAATATTTTTAAGATACACAAAGTACATTGTTTTGAAACTTTATAATAAAAAGTACTTTTTTTTCCTTAATGGATCAGTTGAATGTACAGTAAAGTACATTCTGCTCGTAATTTTAAATATCAGCATGTGGCAGAAGTTTGCCAGAAATTTGCATGGGTCAAATGTGATAGGATCTGTTACTATCAAACAAAATTGCTTATGAATGCTCAGCATGAAAAAGTTCTCAATATTTACATTATGTTTACTTGAGGAAATTGGTCTCAAGCTTGTCATTATTTCTAGCTAGGGTTTCTAGAAATTTTTAGTTTCAAGGATAGGCATTTAGAAGAACGGCCATTGTGATTTAACACTTGGTTTAAATTAAAACAGCCCCAGCTGTATTCCTGCCCCATGGAAAGAGTAAAGAGGTTATCTTTAGGAGTTTTAAGTTACTCAGGATATTTACATTTCTAATACCTGGTAGTGGACGACCTTAGAATGGGACAAGCAGGAGATGTTAAACCTTCATTTTATGAAAAATGCAAATTGAAATTTGGAAAACTTGTCAGTTCACCAGAATGCATATTAGGAAAGTGAAATAATTAAAATATTGTATCTTAGTATAAATTCCTTTAGTTTGGAAGACATGTGTATACATTTCCACCCCTTTTTATAGATTCTGTCAGAACTAGCATAATTTGTATATAAGTTGTGTAATAGTCTGCACATAGCTTGTCTTTTTCCCCATGTAAATCTTTCTCTTACAGCCATGCCTGAAGTCATGCTCTGTTTGCATCTCAGCTGTCCATAAAAGCCTTGTAGTTTACCAAATGTCAGAACAGAAATGTTTGAGAATCTAGTTCCAGGACGTACACACTAAGCATTGTTCTTTAACAGAAGTTGCCTAGGTATTGACTGAACAGACAATGAAGTACCCTGAGGATTATGATTCTGTTCTACAGATTCTATGGAGTAGAAATGGGTCCACAATGGCAAAGATGTAAATATCATCTAGGCAATTTAATGTGGACAGTTTATTTCAGTTAGAAAAAAAAAAATCCCTTTTCAGATATACAGTCTTCATTAATTTTGTGCTAATGATTGTTAAGTTTTATTTTACCTTGATTGTTTTTTTTCTTGCCTTAATAAAGGGGGAGAGTGTTTCTTCCCAGATGTTACTTCGATTATTGTCCTAATGTAAGAAGACTAGTTGGTCTGAAGCATATGCTTCAATGATCTTCTGCAAACAAACCAATTTTGTAATTTATTAGGGAAGTGCAGAGGTCACTCAAGCTGTGATGTCCTGGTGTTGGAGGACAGGCATCTAAAATTTAAAGCTGCAGTTCTCAAAAAATTTTCTCTGACTTGGAAAAAAAAATAAACCACAAAACCCAGAGAGAATCATAACATTCTCTCCCACCAAAAGCTGTTACAAATCTCTTTTTATGGGACAAGAATTGTTTCAGTATTTTGATTAATTTCTGAGACCGAAATACTAAATTCCTTGAGATACTGAATTTAATTTACATGTGGCCACACTCTTCTATAGATTTTTGAATATTCTAGCTAATACAAGAAAATAAAATAAGTAGTCAACAATTTGATAGCTTGAGCAAAAATAAATAGTAGCCCAAGGAGAGAGTTTGTCAGTGACAGTTTTGTTTTGTTTTTTATAATACCATTGTGCCACTTTTCTGCTTTACAGAGAATCATTTGAGTAAAACGTGTGTTTTGTGAACTGTGGAGCGGTCTTTTGTATTTCTGTAAATGCTTTGATTTGCTGCCCCTAAGATCATGCCGGGTAAACATTCTGATACTTTTATAAAGAATTTTTACATAAACACTTTTCAAGGAGTATCTGAGCATACTGCTCCTTGGTGGCTATTGCATAATTCTGGATTTGGCTCTAATTCTGCCATCAGCAGTTGGAATTAGACCTGGAGACAAAGTGGGTGAATTAGTCGATGTGCAAGAGAACCCCTCCAGGAACTCCTTGTAACTTTAAATATTAAAGTGTAGAAGGTTCCTCAGGAGTTAAGGCAGTTCATTGTACAGCAGGACCCCAACTCCTTGCCTACTATGGCAGTGGTTTTGTTAAGGTAGGCCTCAAAGTCCTGCCCACATGTTTATTTTTTAAAAGTTACTGAACTTGAGATACAGATACACATTTGCAGCATCAGATTCTGTGGGCTGTCCCAGAACTGTGTATAGAGTTTACATTTATTTTAGTCATCCATGGCTTTTGCAAAATGCTGGAAAAACAATGGGACATAATTTCTTTATGGGAACAGAAACAAAAATCAAATAGTGGTAGTTAAGGGAAATATGTCTACAACCAAGGTAGTAGGAACTTTTCCGGATAAATTAAAATACCCTTCTGGAAGATTAACATAAGTCTGACAGTGAGTGGAAGAATTTTACAAGCAGTCGGTTTTCCGAAAAGTTCAAGTTATTCTTACAGATAAGGATAGAAAGTATTTGGGAAAAGATTTTCTCCTCATTGGTATCTGCAGTATTTTTAATGAAAAATGTTTGGTTCCTCTTTAATTTCTTTGAAAGTTTAATTGTGTTTTGAAATTGGTGATTAAATAAATATGTTGCCAAGCTCATTTTCTACTAAAAAGATTTTGTCCTCAGTAGTTGTTTTATGATAATATGAGCCTTTTTTAAGGATATGAAGTTTGTTTCAAGGAAGCATTTTGTATACTAAAATTCAACGTATGTTCTGGGTTCAGAAAGTATGACTTTTCTCCCCTGTTATTAGGTTTTTAGCGTTCAGTTTGGAATATATTGTGAAGAAGGGAATTGTCTTTGGGGAGTATGGGAAATATTTCTAGTTTATTTTGAGAATTTTAAGTTCTCGAGTGTTCATGGAAATTTCACTGATCTCAGGGACTTGGAATTCCCAAGGGCAGGTTCTTCCAGTGAAGACAGAGGTGAAAAAAGCAAAGAGAAGGCTTTTTCTCTCTCCTAGTCACAGGATCACTGCTGCATTAGCAATGGGCCCGCATTTTGCCTAGTCCTTCTTTTGCAGGTGGTGTACTTCAGAAATCTTTTTCTGTTGCTCTTCACATCCCGTGCCAGATTCAACTTTAGGTGGATTTTGGCATTCCTAAACATATCCTTCTAGGCTTTAACAATGTATCTATATTTTCCCAAGTTTACTATGTCTGAACAAACTTATTTATGCTTTCTGTTAATACTTGAATTTAGTCAGGAGTTCCCTGCATATCCCTCATTTTGCAAATCAATGACATTGCCTTTGATTTTCAAGGCTGTTTTCAAGGACCACAGTCTAGGTCAAGAATGGTCCATTCTGGTCTACAGGAAGTCAAGCAAAGTCAGCAGAAGACTTACTTTACAAATACTCTTTCACCTGTATGTACTAACATTGTCTGTGAAGCAAACTCTCTTTATGTAAAGGCTTTAGCAATTTTGTCAACTGATTTCCCTTTTGAAATAACCTAGGAAACAATTATACCTGTACTTCTCCAGTAGTAATACAGGAATGGCAAAACTTCTTGATGGATGGAGTTGTTGAGAAGGATTGTAATTGCATCTCCTGGAACAGTTGAATCTGTCGGCTGCAGTTGGTTGTGTTTGACTCTATACTCGTGCACTCCATTTTCCTTTTCAAAGTAAAGCATTTTGCATACTCCCTGTGTTTGTTCAGACTGACGAAAACTAAGGAGATAATAGCTACGGCTGTAAACTACCAAGTGGGTGCTTGTGGAGAAGATGGAGCTACACTCTCTTTAGATCTGTGCATTAGAAGTATGAGAGGAAACAGGAGAGTTGTAATTACCAGTAAGGGGAAAACGAAAAACTTCACAATGTAGATTGTGAGATATTGGAACACGTTGCCTGGAGGGTTTGTTGAAACGCCATCTTTGAGGATACTCAAAACTTGACTGAACAATTTCAGAACTGCCTAACCTGACTTCAACCATACCTCTCTGAGTGGGGAGTGGAACCAGATGACCTCCACGTATCCTGTCAGCTTAAATTCATGATTTTCTGACTGTATACATTCTTGTTAGATAACAGTGAGTGAGACATAAGAAATCAGATTAATATTAGATCCTTTTGGATGTGCCTGGATTGCTAACAGTGTAATTTACAGAGGTTTTTTCCTTCAATTTCTGATAATGGGGACAGTGATTGAAAATAGAAGTTAGAAAGGAAAGATACTAAATATTTTGCTGTTCAAGTGTAGAGAGACTGGCTAGTCTAAGTAATTTCCTTTTGATCTTTACTACTGTTGAAAAAGATGCTAAAATTTACTTAGGAAGTGTAGATGCAGTTAGCAAATAAAACACAGAGAAGTGGTGAAGGCTAAATAAACTGGAACACACTGACTAAATTATGGTAAATTCACTAAACAAAATGGGAAAAATTGGATGAAAAGATTGAGAAAAATTCTTACATTTGACTTTTCCACAGGAAAACGTTTTTCTGATAAATTTATTTTCACCTTCTTTGTGCTGCATTATTTTATGTAAAAAGAGTATTTATTTTATTGTGATGTTTTCATATTGTTATATTTTCTTATTTTTAATATGTGAGATTTTTGAGATTATGTCAGTACATGAGAACAAATTACTTTAATGTGCTTGCATCCCATAAAATATTTTTACTGGATCTCCACATTTACAAGTTCTATTTATATAGATAGTTTTATGGAGTAGGAATTAAACCTTGGTTATTTTTCAATATATAGAAGTGATTTGGAAATTCTTTATGAAGTGTAGTACAAGCACTCACACAAGAAAAAGCGTGTAAATGCTACAGGGGACCTAACACTGAAATACACATATGAATAATATATTAGTTGATATACAGTACATATAATTAAAATTGAAAGAGTAAAGCAAAGTTATAAAATATTTAAACTGAATAGTGAAGAAGACTGCAGAGAATTAAATGCATTTCTTGTTTTTTTTTTTATCCTGACAGTTATGTGCTACCAGTATGTAGCAGTTTTCCTGGGGAGGATGTTTCCCACACATAAGAAATTGCCTGGGTTCTTTGACATGCAGTGAAGCATAACTAAAGCAACAGTTTCTAGATATGATAGAAAACAGTAGAATTTTGCTCAGTAAAAAAGGTTAACTTTCCATTACCAAGTAGAAATGGAAATGATGCAAATACGTGTTGCAATTTAGAATGGAAGTAAATTGAGCAGTTAAAAGTCATGAGATGTCTTTGGCCATAACCTTTCTCATAAGAAAATTGTGAAGTTATTTAAATCTAGTTTCCTCTTGAGTTGGGATGGGGGGGTAGGGGTGGTTGGTTTTCATTTATTTTTGCTGGGTTTAGGTTTTCTGAATTGCTGAGGTGTGTTACTTTTTGTCAGTCAGCAGCTAGAATCACATTTTCTTGAGAAGTCAAAAGTACATATACCCAAAAGGACCTTGGTCTTGTCTGGAATTATGGATGCATGTCTTTGATAACTGCATGTTATCAGGTATAAAGTGAAGGCATGATTTGATATAGTCTTCCTATTATAGCGATTTAAAAAATGTGCTGTAGAACTTTTCTGGCCTTGAAAAATTTGGTGTCTTGATTTGAACAATAGGCTGCATTTAGTGAACAGCTTTCTTTAAGAAAATTCAGTGATAGGGGCTAAGAACTCTGTAGCTTTATGTTCCATGCATAAGGATTAGTTTTTGGTGTTGAAGAAATCCCTATCTAGCATGGAACGTATTAACGATTGAAGTCGGCAGGTTTGCAATGAGAATAGGTGTGGGATTTGACTGAGTGCCAAATCATGGATTTCTAGCCTGTCTGCCAGTAGTTTGGTGTCTTTCTGGATGCCCTTGTGGGGCATAACAGTAGATTTCACTGCTTGCATAGATAGACAGAATTTTATGTTCATTAAGATACTTTTAAAGCAGACAATGATGAAGACTTTTTTGTACAACCATCTTTTGTATTGCGTTTGAAATCCCTTAGTTTTGTGTTACAGGGTTTTTATTTGTTATGTCATGTTAGGTCTCTTGGCTCGAGAAAAGACATAAAAAGAAATATAGCAGAAATTTAAATTTAAAGAGGAACAAGTATATCATTGTGATGTGTATTTCTTCTGTTTACTTATTTTAATGTGTTCTTTCCCCGCCTCCTCTTGTCTTGTCTCCTTCTTCCTGTCAAATAAAGGCCAAGAAACACCAGGTCTTTCTAACAGAGACGTATGAAAACAACATGAGAGAGCTGGAGTTACTCTTGGACAGCTTTGCTATGTCAGGCCAGCGGACAGCAGGTTAGTTGAAAGTATAAAATGACAGATGCATCTGTCAATGTTCCAAAGTCACTACATTGTGGGAATTCTGCAGATGCCTCTTGCATTCCCTCTTCTCAACATGCTTTGATTTGATGACATGATAAGAGCAGTTCTCACAGCAGTCAAATGGCCTTGCTAGCTGAGAAAGGGTGACGGATTGTGGACCTGCTGTTGTCAGCCCAGAGCTTGATTTACAAATGCTGGGGTGTATATGATCGGTCAGAAAAGGGCTCACTTGCTGTGCTCTAAATCCAGCTGAGAAAAAAGTCCTTACAGTATACCTGCAAAGGGAACAGATGTTTTGCCTGAACTGAGCCAAATTCTGAGGCAACCTTCAGCAACTTAAAGGTCATATATTCAAAAAGGTTGTGTAGGACACATGATGCAACACAATACTTTTTACAGTTGATTGTGGACCAGGGCTATGTTGCATTCATTTAATCTGATGCAGAACAAATATTTCTCTGTTTTCATTAAAATTAATTGTAAGTCGGTAAGTGTCACTCTGCTACCTGCCTTTGTGTATAATTATTGTATTAGACTTAATAAACTTCTGCCTGGTTAGACATTTGAAACAGTGGCTAACATAAACAAGCTGAACTTTAACATCAAGTTAATGACTTTTTTTAAAGCTGAAAATTGAACACTTTTTAAAACCTTCATTTTAAACTGTAATTCCTGTTAGAAAAATTACGTTCTAGACACAAAGTGATTCCAATTTACAGTGAAAGTAAGCTGGAAGAAAGCAAGTAAAATGTGGCTTACAGAGCAAATGGGTTAATTTTATAAATATCATGTTATGTTTTTGCACTTTTTAGCAACAATATGCATAAATGGGCTGTTAAAAACAATTTTAAATGAAGATACATTTTTTTGTATATTCACAAAATTATTTTTTTTAGGGCCTGGTGCTGTTAAATTCCAACAAAGAAACAACTTCTTGGGATTCCCCTTGTCCTTAAAAATCGAGCTTGGATTCTGTGTTGCATTAATTTCCTTGCACAGGCTATATGCTTTTTTGTTTCAGAACTGGTATCAGTTTTATTCTGTAATTATAAATGTAATTATCATGATAATACCCATAGATTTATGGTTGAAAAGCTCTTTAAGACCGTACATTTTCCACAGTTTTGCGAAGTTCCACATGCTCAGAAGGACTTAAGTAACTCTGAGGGGAGCTGGAAGCTGCTGCCAAAGTGCAGTTTCCTAATTGTCTTTTGCATGGTAAGCTTTGCTGAGAACAGCTTTGACTTGCTTCTATAATATTAGAAATTCAATAATGGTACCTTCAGTATTAATTTCCTTTGTTAGAGTAAACTTTTAAATTAATTTAAATAGATCTGTTTTTTTCAAGCTTTAGTATCTCTGAAGAGGCTCTTGAGGCAGATAGTAGAATTTAGTTTTGCAGTGGATTGACTAAGTCTTTACAGTCAATTACAGTCTTTTAATATTAAAATAGACATTGACTAAGACATTTGTTCTACATATTTGCTATGCTTTTAAGTTTGAAACCTAGTTTTTAATGCTTTTGTGCTATTATTACTCTGATGTACATAAATTTTTTTGTATCTAATAGTATTTATTTAAATTTTTAAACAAATTATTATTAATATATTTGCCTAGATGCCAGTAAAAGTAAAAGTCTTAAATAAATTTTTGTAGTCTAATTACTAGATGAGGGGCTACATGTGCCACAGCTGATGGGGAAGTCTTTCTTGTTCTTGTGGTCAGCACTGAACTCAAGGGGTTGAGAGATGTACTTAAAAATCTGTCAATATTAAAGATCAAACACTAAAGATCCAGCCCCTTAATTCGAGCACTGATTAGTCTGTGATTATTAAGCTATACAGTAAAGATAATACTATATTTTTAAGTTTATGTCATGGGTTGACGGTGGGCTAATGCTAGGCACCTATGAAAGCTGCTAACTCATGCAGCTGGACAGAGGAGAGGAAATTTAATGAAGGTTTCATGGGTTGGGGTTAGGTTCTGGAGAGTTCACTCATCAAATGCCATCATAGGCAAAACAGGCTCAGTTTACAGATATGAAGTGAACTTACTACTAACAAATCAGGGCAGGATAAAGAGAAGTAAAACAAACCCTTGAAAAAACAGCTTCCCACCACCCCTCCCTCCTTGCCTGCTCTACCTCCTACCCCAGTGGCACAAGGAGACAGGGAATGGGGATTGTGGTCAGTTCATCACCCGAGGCTTCTCCCACTGCTCGGGGAGAGAAGTCGCTCCCCTGCTGCACCGTGGGGTCCCTCCCACAGGAGACAGTTCTCCATGGACTTCTCCAACGTGGCTCTATCTGATGAGCAGCAGCTCCCTGCAAACTGCTGCAATGCGAGTCCATCCCACAGGCAGCAGTCCTCCCAAAACTGCTTCAGCCTGGGTCACATACAACTGGGTATGTTCTTAGGGATCTTTGTCTTCAAGAAAAAAGTAATTGTGGTTGTAATAATCTAAGTAGAAGGTGAAATGAGTGCTAAGATAAAAATAAGTTCTCAGAGTGTTATCTGCTTTGAGTTAGCACCACCATTTAAAACAGGCCACCAGTATTATTTTGGTCAAAAATCTAAAACGTAGCACCATAAGATCAACTATTAAGAAAATGAACTCTTTCCTACCCTGGCCCAGTACAGCTAGGAGAAAGTCTGAAACAGCAGGTTTAAGAGTTTATTCACTTGTGTACTTCCGTAAGACTCACATGGAACTTGGCATTTTCCCCTAAATCTTCCCTCAAACTCTTGCACAATACTGGGCGTACACTTCAAGTACTGGGTTGGGTTTTTTATCTCATTGCTGACATGGTGCTTCTGCCACAAGAGAGTGCATTTGGATTATGTTGTGTGTCTCCTGCACAGCTGTATGAAGGCAGACAACATTTGGGCAGCATTAAAGCCTCAGGTTTGTTCTCAGCTAATGCAGGTAGGCTGAATCTGGTATTTCTATTGGCAGATTGAGCTGCGTAGAAATAGGGTTACAGCCAAGGCAATGAATGATAGCATAGAAAGTTTACTGACTAAATTCTAATTTGAGCAAACATGATATTAAAACAGCATTGCAGGTTGGGACTTAAAATATGAAAATACAATATTTAGACAGCTGGACAAAACCTATGGCATGGAAGATGACTCTTGGATTGACTTAATAGGTATTGTTTTAAACTGAGTGAGACTTGTGTGTTACCACTTCGCTTGAGCTACAAGAATGTGTAAAAAAATAGTGTTTATTTTTCTTGTGCAACAAGTTCAATGCAGAATGTTCCTATAGTGGGTAGTAGTGAGAGGCTGGTCTTGTAATTGAGAAGACTGGGCTGGAGCTCTGTGCATAGCTATAGCTGTGGTTATATGATAAAAATTACAGTAAGGTGACACCTGTCACATTATTCAATATGAAATTGTAACTTCTCAAAAAAGATCAGATTTTATGAATTCTTCTTAGATTGGTTTTAAGTATAAAGTTGCTTGGGATATCTGTAGGATTCACAGGTCTCTGAAGTGTCATTAACTGTCATTGATGAACTCTTGCTTTTCCTTGACTCTATAGACTTTACTCTGGTAAGCAGGTGGAGTGGCTGATAGGACAGAACAGGGGTCTGTCACTGGGGTGTGCATGCTGTAGAACAGATCTTGATCCTATTACTGAAAGCAATCTTGCAAATATGTGTTGCTTTGACTAGCTGGGACTTTGTAAAACCTAGTCCAACCTGAATAGCGCTTTATACTTTCTGGTACTATCAAAAGTTGGGAGAGAAGAGGCTAACTAATTCTTCAGAAAGAATTTTCTGAATGGTAATACATTCTGACTTGTGCACTTAAGTAGCTTTTCCACTGAGTTCTGTTGATGCTTTATGTGAAGCCTACAGGAGAAATGACATAATTTTTATGATGATGACATATTTTTAACAGTAATTTTATAATTTATTTATATTTACAATGCCTTAGTAGAATCTTGTGCTTATTAGATGACACTAATTACGGAATTCTTAAAAAAGTACCCAGCAAGTATGTAAGTGCATCTCCTCTAGCTGATAAAGTTTTATGGGGAGCTAAAGAAAAGGCTTAGATTTTAGTATTTGATTTGACTTTAGGAGCCACTCTGTGAAAATTGCTTAAAGACACTGGTGATAAACACCTGTATCATTGTTTAGTTGTGGTGGTAGTTATGATGATTTAACCTTCCTGGATTTAAAATGCCACAGATACTTTCACTTTTGCAAAATAAGGCTGCTGTTAAGAGTTGGTAAAGATAATTTTGCTCATAGAACATGTTAAAACTTTTGAAAAGTTGATACTGTAATTTGCTACAAAGTGATAAATGCTTCTTAGGAATATAAGTAATGCTGAGAAGAATGATCTGTCAATAACCTAGTATTGTGGTATAACACCAGGAAAAAAAGAAAAGTATGTTCTTGGAAACTGAGTATCAACTGACATCTTGTGACCTCTCAATCAATACAGTGTTATTTTGCTTTCTTGGCACATTGTTCTATGCACTTTGGAATGGTCAGGCTTGTTCATATGTCCCTAATTAGGGCAAGAAGATCAGAAGTCTCAATCTAAAGGTTTAATAAATAAGTTTAGAGTGTATATAATGGATATATCAGATTTATAATTGAAGTATTATGTAGGACTCTGCAGACAGATAATATTTTTTTAGTAATTTCCTTTAGAATAAAATTCAAGATAATTTAAAATGTTTTTAAGTCTTCTCCAAGCATAACATATTCATGTGATCTTTGGCTCAGAAAGGCTTTAGGTAAATGAAGTACTTCATTACCATATGCAGGCTTAGTCACAACAGCAAAATAATGTCAGGAAAAGTGTAACATTCTTAACTTTCAGACAACATGTTTTTCAAAGTATATAATTGTGTGGTTTCAAAGTTGGCTTGTCTGACTGAATGACACATGCGTGACCACAAGAGAAATAATATGTGAGACTGCATACCAAAAGCATTAGCTATAAATGTAATCCAGAATTTACAGTTCTGCACCTAGTATTAAAGCTTTTATACAAGTATCTTTCAGCTATATTTGCTGTGAAAGCATGGCTATACAGCTGTATCTCTCATGGCAAACAAGGCTGCTCTCCTGTGTTCTGTATAGTTACTGAGAGCCCTAAGTAATTCTAATACCTTGTATCCAGGGTGAGTAGTTTTCTCTCTGTGGCTTTAAGGCTTAATTTTTGTTCTGTGTTTTCCTTCAGGCACTTGTGAGGACAAAGATAAACCTCTGAGCTGCTCTGTCGTTGAGACTTTGAGGTGTACCTTGACAGCTTACCAGAACAAGCTGGAAGATACGTCTAATGAGGTAACACTTGCAATGTTTGGCTCTATATGTATTGCATTTGGCCTGCAGCAGTACATAAACTTAGCTTGTAAAAAATAGCAGAAGAGTGGGAATGTTGAGTTGACAGCTTCAAGTATGCCCAAAGAAAAAATCTCTGTCACTACTATTTGTCTAAGCTTGCCCTACAGTAAAGTTTCACATTTGTGGGGACAATTTTTTGTCTTTTTAGATTAATTTGGTTTTCTTGTTCAATCTTTTTGGGTTTTTTTTCCCAAAAACATTTAGGATAACAAGCTGTTCATATATAGGATTTTAATTAAAAGATAATGATCTCAGAGGGTGGCTGCATATACTGCCATGTTCCTAAATACATAATGGCTGAGCCTCATAGTCACTGCTCTCAGTTATGTAAATGATCAGGCTCCCCTGTACTTATGAAACTGTATAATTTTCTGAGGAGAGTGTGTTTTCAATGGATTCTCTTTGGGAGCTATTTTACTGTCATTTCAATTAAAATAGGACTGTTAGAATACTGTCTTTAGGTTATCTAAGCAAATAATGGAATTATTTCAATTTTGAGAAACTTACCCTTGAAAAAATCAGATGTTTTCCATGCAGTCCTACTGTCCTTTTATATCACTGACTAAGAAGTTAGAGTTTTGCATTTATTTTGTTGTGTGTTTTGCTAGTCTGACTAAATTACTCCTCTTGGGTGTAAATGTTTTATTAATTTGTGGCTTTAAAGGCTGTAGAAAGAAGTTAACTGCACCACTGAAATTTTTGTGCAAACTTGTGATTAGTTTTTGAATAAAATTGGCAAATACAGAAAGGCAAGATTGTAAGATTGTAAAGGTGCCAGCACTCTATTTAATTTCTGAGTTTTGTCTTTTGTTTTGACAAATGCGTAGTCTAGCTAGTCACTCAACACATTAAAAAAATTAAAAAATAATAAAAGAAAAGTATATCAGCTTTGCCCCTGTTATTGTGAAAAGAATGGTCTCCCACAAGACCTTTGAGTTTGTTCAAGGGGCACAAAAATAAGTGACCATGGAAACAATTATACTTTTTAAACAGCAAGCACTGTTAAATCTTTCCCAGCGAGATAAGAGAATTGATGTGTATAGTCATTATGAAACTCTTCTGAGACCCAAGTCTGGAAGCTGAAGAGTAACTAGGAACATATTACCCACAGCGAATTGTTATTTGGGAGGAGGAGCATCACGTGATAGGCAGCACAGTTGAAAAGTCGACTCAGCAGGCTTTGGCTTAGTGATGTGCTTTGTTGTGAAACTGTGCCAGAGACAGCAGTGGGGAGACCAAGGGGGTGGCTTCTAAGAAAGCAAAGAGAGTGTTCTGACAGAAAGAAGAATGAACTGTCAAGGAAAATAAATCGCAAGCAGAGCAGGACCAACAGATGACCTGCCACAAGACTTCCCAGTAGGACTGTGTGTGACTGACCCTGAAGTTGTCATATGGAGCCAGAGATCACTGAGCACCTTCATGGTGCACAGAAAGGGCAGTGCTCTGTCCTTCTTGATTACCCCCGCCCCCACAGAGAATGCTGCTTTTGGCTTTTTATGTGTGAGATATGTTTAATAATAAAACTTTTTAATAATACAGTAATGCACAAGGGGACTGTGAAGGGCACTGTGCAATACAATAGAATGTTTTAATACACAGTAAGGAAGGGTTTTTAGTAAGCAATACAATAGTGAGCAAATTTTAGTGGTTCTCTTTATAAAAGTTTTTCAACAAGATCCTACACATTGATGAATTTATTAATGTATGTGTACATCTGTATGTATATATGAAATATGCTGGTAAGCTTGTAATGTGTCATTTTTAACTTACTGTATTAAACATTAAATTAAAAGATCTAGTTAGTTTGTGTGACTGAAAGGTGTAGAAGTGTTTTGGGTTTTGTAGATAACTAGCTTCTGACTTTCTGTATAATGCAGATGCCAGAATATGTTTCAGGAGATGGAAAATACTAGTAAACCAATAAAAAGATGGGAAATATTCCAGTAGCATTCTTTAATTTACTATAATTATTTCTAAGTGTTTTGCCAGATTTCCTGACATCAAAATACAAAAATAAAAAAATTTAAAAGTAATTAATAAATTTTGTAAATGAAGTGTTCTGTTTCTGAGTTGCTCCTTAAATGTCAGGCATTAGTAGTATCATCATACAAACAAAGATACAGATTATTTTGATATGCTGTTATACTTTTTGAGAGTGGAAAGTGATGGTACCTCAGCACACATTAAGCAACCTCTGAGATGGTTACTTTTAACCCTACAGTAGTCACTGTGCCTCTTTGGAGCACTTCTGCTTTTTACTGTATGTGAGTACTATCCAGTGCTCAGAAAAGAATTATGCTTCTAGCTGGATAATTTCTGCAAATGGCCACTGACTTGAAAACTTGTTTTCTCAAACCACTCCCTGGATCATTACCTGAATTTACTGAATGCTTTCAAGCGCATTTCAGAATTTGTGTTTTTGTCAGATATTTTGAGAGTTAATAGGATAGGTAAGAGTGGACTCAGTTTGGGATTCTGCCACTAGTCTTTATTTTAAATCATTATGAAAGAGTTATTTAGGGTTTTTGTAATGACATATTATTTAGATTGTATGGAGTATAAAAGCTTTCCAAGAAATTGAAATACATGTTGGTTTTTTACTTTCATATACAAAATTCTTCCTTTATATTATATTGAATAGATCATTGCAGCCTTTCTATAAAAAGCCTGTTTGTCATATTTTTCACAGCTTGAGAAAACAAAGGCTTTGTGTAAAAAGATGACAAAAGAACTTAATGTATCTGAGGAGAAAATGCGTGCTTTAAGACAAGACCTTAAGGTATGGTTTAATGAATTTAGCTTAAAATTTGAATATTCTGCAAAAGGTATCTTTCTGGATTAAAAGTATATTTTTTTTCTTATCAAAGTCTCTATATCACTGTATTCTGAGCAAACTAGTTTACCTTGCAAGTTTGTGTGAAACCATGCTGCTTTATTCTGGTTACCACTAAGTGCATAATTTCAGTGATTTCACTTCTGAAATAATTAAAATACATTTATAAATTTGCTAAGTATTGTTTTATTGAAATCGGTATCAGTAATCTTTTTTGTTTAACTGTTTCTCTCAAGGAAAGGGAAAGATAAATTAATTACCACTGTGCCTAAGAAGGTATATTTTGTAAAAGATGTCCATTCTTTGGTTAATTTTTTTTGTTTGTGTTTATCAGAAAGGTCAATGCATGTAATGCATCGAGTTGTCTTTAGCAGCTGTCAAGCGTGCGGCCTAAAATTTCTTGGATTTAAAGTTACCTGAGATAAAAACACTTGAGAGCTCTTTCCTTTAGTTTTGGAACAATATTTATTTTTTCTGTTTTTGGCTGACACCAGTTTTGTAATGTCCTGTCTGGTTAAATCAATAGCTGAGGGAGTGAGCAAGTCCTGAGGTTGTATTTTAGCTTACTGTCCCAACGAGCAGTATATTGTATTACTGCAATAATAGAATGTCTGTAAAGCCAGAGTTTTTCAGATTCTTTTGTGGAGGATATGCTGCTTTATGTTTTATGCAGTGTTTTTCTGTAGCATTCATTGAATCTTCACATTAATGGATACTTACACATGATGTGTTGTCACATGTTACGAACTTTCTTTACTAATTTATGTTCAGAAGATTTAGGACTTCTGTTACAGCACCTTTTTAACTCACCTAAAAATTTGGCAACCCTTTGCAAGAGATAAATTGTATTCTTCACTCACAAACTGAGCTTCCTACACAAACAGGGCACTGGTTTTTATGCAATATGCTGGTTTTCAATCTCTCTAAATTTTTGGTAATAATATTGTATAGATGATCAAAATCTAGATCCAAACTGAAAACATTTATATTAGAAATCTAAAATTAATATTTTAATATTTTTATTTAGAAGAATAAAACTTGTCATTTTCTTATGATTTTGGTAGTATCTTTTGTATGATTTTATGAAAAATAAGCAATAGTTTCAGTTTGACCTTTTGCAAACTTTAGCAGTGCTGGACATCCAGTGTAACTGGACAATATTTTGGCTCAAAATGGATAGTGTATTAAGTTCTTTGTTTACCTGGTAAGATTTGGTGCTGGTAACATAATGGTATTTATGACCATTTTTGATTGTTACTTACTTCCCATGCTCAAGCCTCCAAAGTGAGTCCTCACTTTTTTTTATCTTGCATGTAAATAATACAATTGGCAACAGCAGCTATATTGCTTGCAGACTCAGCTCCAACAGATCAGGGATTCACTCAAAAAAATAATGTACCTTTTCAATTGCTCTGAGGGGTTTGCACTCTGTAGAGGATGTGTCCCTATGTTCTGCACCTCATTTGTGGGGGTAGAGGGGACTGTGAAGATCACTGCATCATGGAGCCTTTATTAGCGATAGATTTACAAAGCTGTCTAGCTGCAAGC
Source organism: Pseudopodoces humilis (assembly GCF_049639895.1). Taxonomy (NCBI): domain Eukaryota; kingdom Metazoa; phylum Chordata; class Aves; order Passeriformes; family Paridae; genus Pseudopodoces; species Pseudopodoces humilis. The sequence goes on along the minus strand of NC_142203.1, from coordinate 45,543,101 downwards.
TGTGGAAGAGGCCTATTGTCAATTTGAAATTCAGTTCCTGAAGGAAAAAGTAAGTCCACCTAGCCTGGAGTCTTGTGAATACATGTGGTTATATGACTATTTCTTTCCTCAGGTGATGAACACTTGACTAAGGTAGCAATTTATAGAGTAAAATTTATACCAGCCTTTCTGTTACATTCTTCTGTTTTACAGGAAGCTCAGGATATCATGGCTGATGCCAATAAAGAGTTAAACCATCTGCGTGCTAAGTGTGCAGACAGAGAGACTTTAATAGAAACTTTAAAAATGCAACTACAGGATGTACAGCAATGCTGGGAGAAAGAGCAAGTACGTGCCACAGAATCTGAAAATGAAATCCAGAAGCTTACCAGGGCTTACCAGAAGGATATGGAGGTATTACTAGAGACAAGATGACTGTCAAAGAGTCTTTATTTAATCTCAGCTTTATACATTTACATACATCAGATGGTTACTCTTAGTCTTAACAGATTTATCGCTAAAATATGATTTTAAGATATGTATTTTGAAATATGTGTTTAATATCTACAGGATCTCAGGACATATTGGTTCTACTTTCTTTTGTATCAGAACTAATAGCTTAATCATTCCAGTATTTTGAATTTTTGAAAAACAGAGTTTATTTAAAAAGCTATGCCTGACAAACAATTATTTATTTTTTTCAAATTAAAAGTTAACAAAAATGTTTTGCAGTTGAAACGTGTAATACTGTCATTATCATGTATTAATTACTGATCCACATGGCAAATGATAGATAGCAAATATGGAATTGAGGTAGTTTTGCATGCATGCCACAAAACTTAGAAATTCTTACTTTATCTGTTAACTAATTGTGATGTGCTGTATGTGGGAATGGGCCCACACTGTCTTATTTCAGAAACATTTTCTCTCTATATGTATTAACAGATGTTAATTTTGTTGCTTTTTCTGCCCATTGAAGCGGTTCTGTACTAGCAATGATATACTTGTAGTTGTTGTGCATATTGAGCTCATTACTTCCACAAATTTGGACATGGATGCCAACTGAGTAAAAAGGAAACATTCTTTCCACCTCTTTTACAGTCTGGTATTTAAATGGGGTCCACATGAAGCAGCTGGAATTGTTAGACACATCAGATAATGATTAAAGTGGAGGAAACTAGAAGTCTGGCTATATTGTAAAGTCAGCATGTCTACAACCCTGTGGTTGCATTCAACATGTGTGAATTGATTTGGGGTCCTGGAATCCTGTTTCTTGTGCCAAATGGATAGTTATCCCAGTTTTATCACAGCTCAAGCAAAAAATGTAATGATGGTGGCACACTGGATTTTCCTTGGGGAATTTGTAGATCTGTTAGAAACAAAGTTAAACTAAACTAAACTACAATTTATTTTTAATTACATAAAATACCATTAAATAATTGTGAGAAAATGCACCTAAGTGTAATTGAAAGGATTCAGAAAAACCCTAGTTTCCCATCTATAATTTCTTAATATAATACCTTAACCAAGGCCCCTGGAAAACAATGGGAACCTTTGCAATAGTTTACAGACTTTTTTCTTGTGACTTTTGAGGTACAGCTTTCTATTGTTGTCATAATCAAAGTTGCTAAATTGAATATATGTACTATAAGCACTAAGGATGGAATTTCTATGGCATGCTATTGTTGCTGAAGTCTATTTATAATTTGCATCAATATATTACTGACTAAAATCAGTGTAAATGAATGAGGTGTGGCTTGTGGAATTTAACTGATGAAGCTATAAGCCTATTTTGTCTGGCCATTTAGTCTCATATATAATCCATAAAAAAACAATTTAAAAAAGACTTTAGAGTGATAGTTGTATGAATGGTGTGTTGCACTGCCAAGCCAATCAAAGAATTTTCTGCAGGCTCTGCAGTTGTTGCAAGTGGGTACAGTTTGAATATAACTGAAAATTTTACCATAAATAAATAAATTGCATTTACTACTAACATGGAATTTTTTATCTGTATCAGGTAGTGGTTGTGATGAAAGCAGGACTGTTCTGTATTTATATAAGTTATTTATATATTATGTCTGAATAGACATATTTTGTAAAACCTGTTTTGTTACATTCACTTCAATATGTATGACTGCAAATGTTAGCTGTTGCAGAATTTTGAAAAAGGTTTGAGAATGAACTGTGTGGGCTTTTTTCAATTGCATGTAGTTCATATTACTGCCCATGTGATGCACGTCTTTCAATTGTAACACAGTTCAGATACAACAAGTAATGTTTCCTTTTGTTTCAGGAGAAACTGACCTTCCTTCATAGCTTATACCAGCATTTGATAGCAGGCTGTGTGCTTATAAAACAACAAGAAGGCATGCTAGATAGATTCTCTTGGCCTGAGCTTTGTGTAGTCTTGCAGGAGAATGTTGATGCCCTGATCTCAGACCTCAACAGGGCTAATGAGAAGGTAAGTGTCCTTAGGCACCAGCTACCTCTATTAAATTCAGTGACATTTGTCCACATCGCAGTATCATTAAGAAGGACTGACATTCATCTTATTTCAAAAAGAATTTGGACGTTAATAATTCAATACCATTAATTATAGCTTGTCTACAACTCAGTTTGATGCCATTGCTGTGGGCATGTAAATGTGACTGAAGTCTGTATGAAGTCTCTAAGCTCCACTTTCAGTGCAGGACATGCTAATAGTACTAGCCAATATTAGCCACAGGGACCTAATTAAAAGAAAATAAATTAATCTTACTGATGAAGCAATTCAAAGAACTTAGTCATTTACACTAATAAAGCAAGTCTTTATTTTACCATAAAACTGAAACAAAATACACTTACTCAAGGAATATCGTCTTTGAGTTATATGTTTATTATTCAGATGTACTGTTTGAAAGAATGACAGTGTATTTTTTATATCTAATTGTAACTCATGGATTATAGAATTATATTCAGAAACACTAGTAGAAAATATCCATTTATATAAAACATACCAATATTTGCTATAGGAGGAGCTGTAATTTTCAGGATGTAAGTAACTTATGTGGCCTTTCTCTCCAGAAATCCCTGCATTTTTAGGAAAGAAAAGACCTCCTTTTTAATAAACTGACTCCACAGACTAACATATGACAATCTTTAGGATTTCAGTTCATTTTCTGGCTCCATTGATCAAGTCAGTTCTAAGACTAATACAGCAACTCCAGAACTTGTCTGTGCTGATATTTTTTGAGACATAATAAGGGAAAATCTTTTGACATTTCTCATCTTCAGGAGTGACCACTCTTCTGGCCTGAGTAAGGTGCAGGGCTGGTTACACGGAATTGTTCTAACTCTGTCCATCATTTAACAAATACTCCAGCAGTCAGTTGGATCTACCCCCCTACTAAAGGGGTAGGATAAAATCTGGGTTATGAACATTTGGTGTACTTTTCTATTTTACTTTCAAAGTAAAGGAGGAAAGGGAGTAGAAGAGAAGGGAGTGAACATTATTGGCAGTGTTTGGGGATGTTGTGTCATATATTGACTGTGAGGTCTGTACAGCTCTTTTCATGTACTTACCAGCTTTTCAGGGATTTTGAACAGTATGTAACTTGCGTTGTACCCACTTTGTTGCGAACAAAATTTTTCTCCAAAGTTATCCACAGAGATCATTTGTGCTTGTTGAAAACAACTTTTGTATGCTAAAATGTCCTGAAATTCTTCCCATGTTTAATTGTATCTGGAATGTTTTTGTTTTCCAATAAAACAAAAATTAAATTAAGGACTGTTCTTTTATATTGTGTGCAATTCTTGTGAACTTTTAAGGGACTAGGATACTCAGATTGGTACTTTAGCAACACAAGTTTTAAGCACTTGTGAAAAAAAAAATAGCAGTGTACAGGTTTTCAACAAAGAAAGCAACAAATATCAACATGGTACAACAATAGCAAAACTGAATCCAATTTTTTTCATTTTGTTGCACAGTTCAAGTAAATAATGTCGTAGAAGGCTTTTACTTACATTTAATGAATATATTGAAGAAATCAGTTCAGATTTTATGCTGGGATTGTCTGTGGTTAAACTGATATGCACAATAAAGTACAAAGGTGTTTAGAAAAGTAAAAGAATTTGTTTTTAAATGCTTGTCACACAGATATCTCACCTGGAATATGTTTGTAGAAACAAGTCCAATACTATGAAGGAGCTTCAGCAGAGCCAGGAAGATGCTTTTAACAAAATGGCTGAACAGATGAAAGCAGAGGCATGCTGTTGGCATAATGAAAAAAAGTATCTGGAACAGCAGTACTCAGATCTCCTTGGGGAAGTTCATGCAAGGGCACAGGTATGGTGCTATGAACTTCTGTTTTTTTTCCTTATAAATATTTAATGGACTATTTCAGTAGTTTAAACCCCTAACCTGTTTAAGATTGTTTAAAATAATAAAAAACCCCCCTGCAAACTCTATGCTAGTATTAACTTCATTAATAAAAAGAAATAAATGTCTTTGTTAAAACATTCTAGAAATGAATTGCCTAATTTGGCTTACAGTTGCTGGTGGTTTTTTTGTTTTTTTTTTTGAGAATGTTAAGGCTGTAAGATTGAATTTTCTTTATTTAAGAATCATATAATGCAGCAGTAATTTTTTTCAGTGTCACGCTTTGCAGAGACTGTGTAGACTTACAGTAATATGGTGTCATCTGGGGATAAATTTAGGTATATACGTTCTAACCCTAAAAACCAATTAGTGGTAGATTTCAACAATATTAGAGGAAGCTGTTATACAGATGATATAGTGAGCAGAGGGTCAAAAGTGTAAAACTGTTGGCATTTGTTTTTAGACAAGTTATTTACAATTTAAAATGTTCATTATTATTCTACAATAACCATTGACCATCTTTTCAATCACAGTCATTTACAGGTGTTGCAATTAAAAGTGTTGTGAAATTGAGGAAATAAGGTATGCCTTGTTACTTGTGACTGCCACCTGTGACTTACTTCATCTGAGGAATGCTATATTTGACTCAGATTTTAGTCTTGGAAGTCTTTGTGTGCTGAAAAATACATTTATGAAGTATTCTTTTTACAGAGCTATTTATAGTGAGTTCTTAGGATTGAGTTATAATTTTTTAGATTTTTTTGCTTGATATTTACATTTCACGTTGGATATTGACAAGGCTAAAAACATCACTATGAGTGGAATAAGTGGCATGCAGATTTATATTAAATTTCCTCAAGGTTGTGTAGTTTCAGTTTACGGCTTTCATTTACCAACAAAAAGAATGGTGGAATGAGGAAGCTTAATTTTAATTTTAAAAATGACACTAACTTCATAAAAAAAAAGTGGAGTTACACAATTTAGATTTCTTCCTCCTATGTCATGTCTTTAAAAACTCTATAAGTGTTTTGTGAAAAATAGGTGCTCTGCAGTACCGCACCATTCTTTGGGATGGTACTGAACCTTCCAGTTTCTACAGCTGACTTGTATAGACAGCATGTAAAGCATGTACTGAAAATGTGTCTCTTTTTTTGTGGAGTGCATATTAGGCATGCCTTTTGGAAAAAACTTGATCTATCAGCTTGCTGTACAGCTACTGAATCATTAAAAGGGAAATATTTTCCCTTAGAAACACCTGGGCATGTTTTCTAATGCAGGTTATGTAATGTTGGAGTGCAAGCTGGTAGTTTTGTAATCTAGGTAGTGCAATGTTTGTATATACTTAGATGACTCAACAATTTCTTTTCCATCTCATGTTCCAGTTTGTCTTTTTTACCATTCAGTGTCAAACTGTCAAGAAGACAGTCTAATTTCTTCTCGACTTCTAATTTGTGACTGACTTTCAATTTGCAAATACCAAATTAAGCCTTTCCTTTCCTGGCATCCATAGGGTTAGGGTCCATAAATGTCTACTGTTCGGGCTATCCTAGTCCTTACTGCCCATTTTTCCTGGCTTAACTGTATTTTGCGTATTGCATTTTGAGCCAGTTAGCCATATTCGTCTGCAAGATCAGTGCTTTTTTGATTGGAGGTGTGCAGACAGACTAATATCATAGCCTTATTTCCAAAAGAAACAAGGAAAAATATGCCACAGGTTACAAAATGTCTTCAAAGGATCTTTAAGATTTACTGACTGCCAGTGATTACATAAAAATGCAGAATGCAATATTTTAATTTAATTATTTAGCAAGCTTTATTCATTAAATTTTATAGGAAACATATAATCAATGCAAATAGAATATAATTTGCCAGTATTTCATTGTACAGCTGTGTGTCTCCTCACTCTAGGACACTTATCCTAGCACTACAAGGGAACTGTAGCAATTTGCTACATTTTCCATCCAAAAATCTGAGTGTTAATTGCAAGTGCTTCAGTGAAATAACCCCTTGTAGGGTTTAGTTCCATTCTGGAAAGAGAAGATGAGTGATTTTTGCTGTCCTGCACCAACCTAATGGTACATCATAGGATGCTTCCTTTATTTGTAACTTCATCTTCAACCAGTGTTCCATGACTACTTCTAGGTATTTTCTCCTCAGAGGTCCTGTGTTGAGACTTCTTTAGAAAGTTGTTCAAATTGTTGACATGTGTATGAAAGCAAACCATAGAGTGTCAATTCGCACTCTCAGGAGTTAACAGAGAGCTCTAACTGCACAGCAGTATAAGTAATGTATCTTGAAAATTACTGCTTTGGTTTATTAGAACTGCAGTAGAGAGGGCTTTTCAGAATGGTCTCCTTATAATTAAAACACTGCAAAATCTGGAGGTTTTTGTGGCTGTGACACCTGCTACTGCTTCTGTCCCCAGCCAGTACTGTTCAGGGTCTCTGGTTCCACAATAGGATCCATGAATGTTAATAGTTACTACTTCACAGCTGGTTCTGTAGGTCAGATGGATGGTGTAATCACAAAGCTGTTTTACTGTTTTTCTATAGGTCAGAAATTCCCAGAGTAGCCTTATCACAGATCAGCAATAAACAAGGCACTCTGTAGATACCACTTTTTGTCAGTGGTCTCCATGTTTGGAGAGTCAATGGAGCTTAAAATGCATATCCTTTTTCTTTGCCTTTTGAAGCAGGAGTCTAGTCCACTTGATTTGATAGTGTGCCATTTTGAAAACGTTACTATGCCTTTGCCTTAGCCTCTCACAAATTATTTATTATTTATAGTCTCATAGGAAATGTCCTCTGAATTTTAACTACCAGTTGTTGTTTGTTTATTCTATCAATATTTTTTAATCTGTCCCCATTTTTCGTGGCAGCTACTCAAAATAGAAGGGTTTTGTTCCAATATGCAAAAACATATTGTAAGGGAAAAATACTGTAACTACTTTAAAAATGTCAGTTTTAACAGAAAAATAAAAGGTTTGCTGAATAGGTAAAGGAAAAGGTCCCCTGGGAAGAAAAAAATGTGTTGGGTTTTTTGGTTTTTTTTTTGGTTGGAGGCCTTTTACAGCAAGGCAGGTGAATTAGATAAAGGGTGGGATATATTGCAATTATATGAAAAGTCACTGCAAAGGGTACAAAGGGAAGAAGAGAAGTGTGTGTAACTGTACTGGTCCTGTCCTACCAGGTCTCTTTGGTAGGCACGTCTGGCCCATGTACTTAAAACACAGCAAAGGGAGAAAAGGGCTGTTGATGTTGTTTATAGGTATATATTTGGAAAAATAAAACAGCTTAACTACAGGGATCACTGCCCCACAGAGTCAGAATGGGTTGAGGTGGAAGGGACCACAGTGGGTCATCTGGTCCAACTCCTCTAATCAAGAGGATTGTCCTAGAGCACATTGCACAGAATTCTGTCCAGATTGTTTTAAATATCCCCACTAAGGGAGACTACCACCTCTTTGGGAAATCTGTGCCAGTGCTAGGTCACAGCATGGAAAAGAAGTTCATCTTCTTGTTGAGATGGAAGTTCCTGTGTGTCAGTTTGTGCCCACTGGCTCTTCTCGTATTGCTTGGCACCACTGAGCAGAACCTGAATCCATCCACTCACAGCCTTCCTTTAGATACTTGTAGAAACTGATGAGAATCACAGAATCACCAAATTGTTAGGTTTAGAAGGGACCTTTGGAGATCATCTAGTCCAACCCCCCTGCCAAGGCAAAGTCACCTAGGGCAGGTTACACAGGAATGCATCTAGGAGGTTTTTGAGAGGGAGACTCCATGATCTCCCTGGGTAGCCTGTTCCAGTACTCTGCTACCCTCAGTGTAAGGAAGTTTTTCCTCAGGTTGAGGTAGAACTTCTTGTCCTTTAGCTTTGGCCGTTGCTCCTCATCCAACATCACTGTTGGGCACCACCAAAATGTTGTCTGGCACCATCCTCCTGATACCCACCTTTGGGATGTTTCTATGCATCGATGAGATTCCCTCTCAGTCTTCCCCAGACCAAACAGGCCCAGCTCCTGCAGTCTCTCCTCACAAGAGAGACGCTCCAGACCCCTGACCATCCTTGTGGATCTCCACTGGACCCTCTCCAGCAGCTCCTTGTCTCTCTTGTGCTGAGGAGCCCAGAACTGGACACAGCACTCCAGGTGTGGCCTCACTGGGGCTGAGTAGATGGGGAGAGTCACCTCCCTTGACCTGCTGGCCACACTCTGCACCCCAGGATATCACTGGCCCTCCTGGCCACGGGGACACTGATGGCTCATGGACAACTTGTGATCCACCAGGAGTCCCAGGTCCTTCTCCACAGAGCTGCTCTGCGGGAGGTCAGCCCCAGCCTGTGCTGGCACTTGGGGCTGTTCCTCCCCAGGAGCAGGACCTGACACTTGGCCTTGTTGAGCCTCATTAGGTTTCTCTCTGTCCAACCCTCCAGCTGATCAAGGTCCCAGGGAATGGCAGCAGAGCCTTCAGGTGGATCAGCCACTGCCGCCAGTTTAGCGTCACCTGCAAACCTGCTGAGGGTGCATTTGATCCCCTCCTCCAGGTCACTGATAACAAATTCAGTGAGATTGGACCCTTGGGAGCACCACTGACTTACAGGCCTCTAGCTGGTTTCTAGTCTACTGATCACAACCCACTAAGCTCTGCAATTGTCAGGGTCCATTCAACTAACTCATGTTTCCTGAGCTTACCTGCAAAGATGTTGTGGGAGACAATATATATATGAGATCCCCTCTCAGTCATTTCTAATTAAGTCTTAACAGGCCCAGCCCCCTCATTCTATTGTAAGAAAGATATTTCAGCCCCTTTGTCACCCTCTACTGGACCTGTGCCAGGACTTCCATGTCTCTCTTGTAATCAGGAGCCCAGGATAGAGAAAGCACTCTAGATGTAGCCTCACTAAGGCTGAGTAGAGGGGCAGGATGTTGTTCTTGACATGCTTGGCCACATTTAATTCCAGATACATCTTGACCTTTCTTGTCTCATTTCCACTTCCTCTGAAGAAGGAAATGAAATGAACCTCTCTCTCTTCATTCCAAGTGGCCTGGCCCTGTTTCCATCCATGTGTTTCCTGCCTGGGTAGTGACAGGTCTTCATTTGATCATGCAATTCTGTTACCCGCTTTGGCTGACTTCTTGCGCATCGGGATATATTGCTTTTGAGCTTGGAGGAACTTTTCCTTGAATATCAACCAACTGTCTTGCACCCTTCTTCTCTGCAGGGGCTCTTCCTGTGGGATTCTTCCAAGAAGATCCCCAAAGAGACTAAAGTTAGCTCTCCTGAAGTCTGTGGTGCTGCCCTGCTTCCTCCCCTGATGCTGAAGCCCAAACTTCACATCTCCAACAAGGCCTTCCCTGTTAGTATGAGGTCAAGCAGCACAATATTCCTTGTGAGATCCTCCACTACCTGTGACAGGAAGTTGTCATGACTGCTTTTCAAGAGCTTTCTAGGCTGTTTGTGTTTCATGGTGCTGGTTCTGCAGCAGATGTCACGGTAGTAAAAATCCCCTGCAAGAACCAGTGTCTGTGACTCTGAGGCTGCTTTATGCTGCCTGTAGAAAATGTCATCCACTTTCTCCTGCTCTTTAGATGGTCTGTAGCAAACACCCACAAATGTTATCCCTACTGATCTGCCTTTTTATCCTGACCCATAAGCTCTTGACTCACTCATCATCTACCCCAACACAGAGATCTATACATTCCAGGTGTTGCCTCAAGAGAGTAACTCCACCACCTTGCCTTCTTGGTCTGCCTCTCCTAAATAGCATTTCCTTTATTACAGCATTCCGGTCATGTGAGCTCTTGCACCACATCTCTAATTCCGAAGGTCAGAGTCCTTTGACTGCACACAAGATCCCTAGTTCCTCCTGTTTGTTCCCCATTCTGTGTTCATAGGTGTACATGCACTTCATGGAAGTATTTGGTTGTGTCAAAATCCCAGGGGAGGTGCATAATCTGTCTTCTGGTTATGTCTTTGAATGCTTATACAATCTGGAGGCATTCCTTCTTTTTGGGAGGCAAAGCCTCCTTTTGCTTCTTGGCTGGTCACTGTAGTTCTCCCCTTCCCACACCTTTTCTCTGTCAAGCCTGTCCCTATCCCTGTCCCTCCTTAAATTTAGTTTAAAGCTCTTTCAGTGAACCCTTCTAAGATGCTTTTCCCTCTTTGAGACAGGAGGATCTCGCTTGTTGTCAGCAGACTCAGTGTCATATAAAATGACCCATGATCAAACCCCCACAAATTTTGATGGTAACACCACTCTTGAAGCAATGTTTTCCTCTGTGGGATATTCCTGGGTTTTTCCTCATCACTCCCTGCAGATGGATGGACAGAAGAGAAAACAGCTTGTGCTTCAGATCCCTTGACCAGTTATCCCAAGGTCCTGAGATCCCTCTTGATAACTCACAGTCTTTTTATTGGGATTTCGCTGCTACCCCCCTGGTAAACAGGTAAGTGGTAGCGATCAGTTGGCTGTACCACTGGGAAGTTTCTTGGTGATGTCTCTTATCTGGGCTGCATTGAGGCAACATACTTCTGTATAGGTTAATTCTGGTCAGCATATTGGGCTCTCCGTTTATCTAAAATGGGAGTCACCAATTACTACTACCATTCTTTTTTTTTTAATTGATGTAGGGGGTAGGCTGCCCTGTCCTAGACAATTGGTCCAGCCTAGATGGACTTTCATCCACATTCTCATTTCCCTGATTCTGAGAATCCAGGGCTCCACACCTGTTGTATAAGGGCACCTAGGAAGTTGAAGCAGTTTGGGAGGGGACTTACCTACCCTCTGCAAGGAGAAACCTGTTTCCACTCACCTGTCTCTAAGATCCCCTGCTGCTTGGTGGTGAGAGGGTGGGGGATCCATTGTTTCATGTGGACAGTAGGTGCATTTGTCTGAGGTGTAGTAGAGTGTGGCTCCACCACTCAGTCTCATCCTCAGACTCCCTAATACTTCTTAGTCTTTCTACTTTGTCCCTCAGCTCCAGCATTAGGCTTTGTAAGTCATCTGCCTGATCACAACTCACACAGCTCTTGTCTCTGCTGCCCTGAGAGCAGTGCCAGGCTCTGTCGTTCCCTGCAGCCTGACCTCGACTTTTGCATGGTTTCATGGGCGCTCCATCTGGGTTGCCCCATCCTTTCTGGTGTGCACAGAGGAAGTAACTTTCATCCAAACAAATGCCACACCTGAGCTCTATCACTGAGTGAAGATCACCAACTGAGCTAAGTGCTTGAGTTGGCAGGGCCTCAGTTTGCCCTGCCTGTGCGAACAGTGGCATGGTGCCCTGGCTCATGGCACATGGCTCATGCCCTATTTGCCCTCTCTGTTAATCACATTTCTGCTTGCTCATCCTCCCTGGGGGCAGCTTTAGTACATGTGGGGGTGGGCTCTATTCCTTCTACTGCTATCTATGCTCAGAACTCCAAAAGAAAAACGTTTTAAAGTCTCTGTGTCATTATATTTCTAGTTTTCAGTCCTGTTTCCATGCCAGAATAAAGGGTAAGGGTGTAGTAAGAAGTAGGATAAAATAGTTCTGCTAGTAGTGCCTGATTTTTTGTTGAGATTACTTGGAATTCATGAAGCTCTGCAACCCAGTGAGGTGCCTCTCAAAGCTCAAACACCAAAGGAAACCAGCTTGCCAATGTTTAGGAAGAAAAGTCCGTGTCTCTTTCAGGAACTGTGCTTTTAAGCTTTAAAGAAAACTCTAGAAACAGTGTCTGACACAGAGAAAGCAATTATTAGCCAGTAAAAGAAAGATCTATTGTCTTGCAAAACTTAGGTTTGTTAGAGGGTTTCTTATTTACTTTTGCATATTACCCTATCACAAAAAGCATAAAAAAACGCTTCAATTAGCAAGAACACTGAATGTTGGTATTGCTGTCCAACAACCCTGTAGGGATCACAGTTTGTTTACTTAGATATTGGCCTTTGACCTGTGATGGCTAGAAACCATAGGTTGTTTTCTAAATTTGGCTTACCTTTTCAGTTCCTTCCAGTCATGCTATCAGGGTTTTTATCTATAAAAATCAAACACCGTAAATAATGCAGTAGCACTGAAAGTATTGTCCATGTTCATACTTTATTTCAGCATAGTAAAGTGACATATGTGGACTGTAAATTGCATTTTGAAATTAAATCTTTTAGTGGCCTACTCTATTTTTGTATCACTTGAAGTATTTTAATAGCATTACAAATTATTTCCCTTCCAAAGAAATTATAAAATATTTATTTAGTCAAAGACATTTTGATCTGACTAGGGTACATCTCTATAGAGGCGTGGGATCTCCTATTTTCATTTTAGGGATAGCTGTGTATATTTTTTTTCCCTTTTATATTTGCATAATGGAGAAGGGAAAAGAAATTAGGATGCCCTGCTCACTACTTGTTTGGCACCTATACCAAAGAGAATATAGGAGAACATGGATGAATTTTGCTTTGCTTTAGACCACTGCTAAAAGGATTAATGTCACTTCACGTTTAACAAAATTGTCTATAGCTCTGAGAGTTCTAAGAAAAACTTAGCACAATCCTCAGTTTTCTTCATCATATGGGCTTGTAATTCCATCCATGTTTGCCTTTTTGTCAGCATGTATGGTAGCTGAAGCATTAGCATTTAGCTTGATCTTGTACATTCTTTGTGAGAAGTGCCTAAAATTTATTATCTCCCTATACCAGTGGAGCCTGTTTAAATGTAGTCCCTGTTTCAATCACAGTAGGCTCTCATGCTTCAAGAACACAGTTTTAGTCTCTGAGGTGACTTAGAGCGCCCAGCATTGTGTCTTGATTCCAGTACTGCAGTCTGCATCCTCTAACTGTAGTCCTGGCATTTCCTGACTTGTTACCATCTTCATTACTCTATACTGGTTTGCTATTTTAAATCTCCCTCTTTCCCTATTTCAAGGCATTTAGAGGAAAAACAATGTTCTGCAACTTAAAAAAGTCTACAATGGCACTAGGCGAAATAAAAACATCTGTATTACACTGTTCTTTTGAAAACTCAGTCCTGTATGAGACCTAATTAATCTGTGAATATATAAGTAGGGGGTTGATTACAAAGTAATTAAGAGATCACCTTTACTTCCCCTTTTCCAGCTGCTGCCAATCTGTCTACGTTTATGTTCCAGAGCATTCCTTATTTTTTTCCTCTCCTTTATTCTAACTTTATTTCTGCTTTGTTGAACAATGTTCTTTCTGAAATTGGAGCATATAATTGCTTACTGTTTAGTCAACTCATAAAACTGCATTGTGGACAACCAGGTGCAGGCTATTGGAGTACTAAGGAATATCATCAGGAACCAGAAATCCATTTGTAACTGAAGACTGTACAAACTTTACTAATACTGTTTGTTTTCATATATTTTTGTTTAGCTGTTTATTAGGAGAAATACTTTCATCGTCATTACTAGTAATATTTATTCCTTTAGTATATTACTTGAATGTGAAGAAAAAAAAGTGTTTTATCTAGGTAAAAATGATTTTGTTAAGTTAAAAGACTCATTGTTAATATTTCTTCTGGTTTTGTTTGGTTGTTTTTGGTTTTTTTTTCCCTCTTATCCCAGGAATACCAAAAAGCAGCAGAGAAAAATAAGAAAAAAATTTATATCCTTGAAAAAAGTCAAGAGAAATTGGCTCTTGAAAGCATTTCTGTGAAAAAGATGTTAACACAGTTTCAGAAGGAGCATTCCTCTCTCCTGGCAGCCTGTGCACTATTGGCAGGTGCCCTGTATCCTCTATATGGCCGACTGTGTGCTATGTGTTTCCAAAGAGACCTTCTCCAGCATCAGGTGAACATTTATGAGTTAGTGAACCAGAAGATTAGGACTCTTGTTCATGCTCTCTCTGATGATAAGGAAAACAATCAAGATGAAGCAAAACTTAAGAAAAGAAAATCCCAAGGCCTGATTCATGTATTCCGAAGAGCTGTGATTGCAGTTTTGGCAGCCAACAGACTTAAAGTTTTAGCACAGTCTTCTAGTTCTCTCTTCACCTGGACAAATGGCTTAAAGGAAGGCATTGGAATTCCAGTTTGTGTAGGAGAATCCAAAGGCAAACATAATCTGTCAAGTAAGCTAATTTTTTTCTTCTTTGATAAATGTTGTGTCAAATGACATGGTTAGTGAATAACATGTAGTAATATTATTTACAATAGAGTGTAAATACAAATTTAATGACATTTCAACAAATGTAATTTCTGAATTTGTAATTTTTAGTTAACTTGATAAATGTAATTTCCTGTGAAAGGAAATGCTTAGTCTGTTTAGAAACGCACATAAAGTTGCAAGTACATACATGAGCTCCCATTGTTTGATATCCTCAATATTTGCATTGTAGATTTCAGATCTAGGTGCTACTGCATCTGCGCCATGTGATAAATTTCTTGAAATGTTCCTACGTTATTTGCCAGCAATATATTTTTGAAAATTATTTTATCAATAACATGTAGTACTTATTTCCTACTGAAAAATACAAAGAAGTTTCTTACTGATTGAGGTAAAATATTATTGTAGGATTTCTGCGTTTCCTTTAGAGGTTATGTAGTCTTCTTTTCCCTTTCTGTTACCAAACCAGCTCATGCATCCACCTACAAAGAAAAATTGTATCAAAAATGCTTTCCAAACAGGAAGTTTAATCTATTTTTCTGGTTTAGTACTTGTGGAAGCATATTTAGTACAGTCTACATTGTCCTGAAAATAGTCTGTGGCTGATGTACTTCTAGCTTTAGTCAACTTCTGAAAGAGAAATTGTGTGCCTCATCTAAGTTATTCAGTTTTATTGGTAGCTACAATTCTATTCCACAGGTTGTGAAGAGGAAGAGCTCTACTGTGTGGAAGCACTCAATTGGTTTGCTAGTTCCAACCTCCTTGCTGCAATAATCAGTTCAGTCACTGAATTGCAGGATGTTGTTAACAAAACAGGTAATTTAAAAAGTATATTCTTGTATCTGAAGATAAAAAAAATAATCAGGATGGTTACATCATCTCCATTTTTAGGATTTATCTAAACTATTCTGGATCAAGTCTCCTGAGAGCTGTATTGATGGAACAGATTGAATTTTCTTTAGATGGTGGTATGATACTTTATCCTTTTGGTATATAGAGTCATGGGAAGAGAAGGCTGGAGAGTGCTTTTAGAAAGCATATATACCGCTTTGGCTGTTTGATTGTGAGATATTAAAAATAATCTACACCACATAAATATTTGGCTAGCCCATTTTTAAAAGCTTCCAATGAAGTAACTCTTAGAAGGTTCCTAGTTAGCTTGTTCCACTGGTCTAATAGTCAAGAAGTGTTTTCCTGGAGCTCAACCTAATATTTTTCCATAGATAAAATCTATGTCATTTTGTTTTTATTTGATTTGTGTGTTTCTTAAGTGCAGGCTCTGAAACTGGCGCATCTTCAACTTGGGATGTTACAGCCGCTGACTGAAAGGAAATAATTTCCTACTGTGTTTTATATGATATGAATTTAGTAGTTCCAAATCTGGAAAACAATTTAATTTCATGTATAATATTTTCGTGTGTTTGCTATCTTACAGTTTTTGAGAGAGAATAAAATGCTCTCAGTTTACACAATGTATAACAGTCCTCATTTTATGTCTCTACAGTGTTCCTTCTCTAAGTTTATGCTTAATTAGGTTTGTGTCTAGATTTCCTAATTTTCTCAGTCTGTGTTTGCATAGAATTCTGCTATGCCTATGAAAAATTGTAGTGTCATCCTCTGGAAATGTCACCTCATGATTCCCAGCTGTTAACTATTATCCTTAATTTATTTGCAGTGAGAACTGATGTAAGATTTTCTTGGTTCATCTGCATGGCTATCATCCTTAGTTCTTTGGTAACTTTTAATTTTGAAATATCAACAATTCTGTCAAGAATAAAGGCTGTTTAAGCAGGGAAAATTTATAGGAATAAATGGAAGTAGCAGGACAGGGATAAGATGATTCATTTCCCAGAAGCTTAATTTGCAAACTGATACCAGAAGACATTGAAACAGAAGTGTTTTGATTCAATTTCAGAAGCTCTCTTCTTTGGTCATTCTGTTTTCAGTAACTTAAATTTAC